>NC_044038.1:177250364-177558660 GCF_901765095.1 Microcaecilia unicolor | reverse complement strand
ATAGGTAGCCATCCATAGGTACTATTCATCTGCCAAAAAGACTGTCCTGAATTACACATCGTAGCCACATGGACAGTGGCTGCATATCACCGGTGTGGTCACTGCTGGCCACTTACATTTAATGTCTGTTGTTGTGTGGATAGCAGCACTGAATACACAATATATATTTTATCACCATGGCCAGCATGTGATAAAAAAAAACACTGGCCCCTTTTTTTTAAATTGTCAAAGAATAAGAATTACTAAGCAGTTGGGCCCACGGGGTGTGGTCACTATTCTGGTGGTTGCTCTTCACCCCACCCCTGCAGCCAGGATATGTTTAACTCATGGTCTGAAGCAGGTGTCGCTATTCTGTTTCAGCTGGAGGCCGAGGCTGTGTTTCGAGCCATTACTATCGCCAGCCAAACTAACTGTCCCCTCTATGTGAGCAAAGTCATGAGTAAGAGCGCCGTGGATCTGATCTCGCAAGCCAGGAAGAAAGGTGAGACCCTTCCAAACTTTTTACCTCAGTCACCTACCAGCACCTCAGTCCTTGGAAAAAGAACTACCGGGGATAGGGGGGGGGGAGGGAAGGAAAGGACCTTAGGTTCCCCAGCCCCATCCTCCATTGTGACTGGATATCTGTTGTTCTGCCCATACTAGCCCCTCCTACTGTGGTAATGTGTATTCACCCATGGGAGCCAACTTTTAAAAAGTATTGGGGATGCTAAACCCAATGGAAGTTACTTCTCTCTGGACACAGTCCATGAGTTTGTTCAATATTGGGTCTGCTCAAGCATCAACAGAGCTGGCTGCTATGTATTCACCTTTCTTCACACTGGAAACAAAGGTCCTGCTATTCAAAAAGAAATAGCCAGATCATGCCAGCAGTTTCTGGACATTTTATACTGGCTGGCATCATTCCTGAATTTGCAGTGGCAATGGACAGATAGTGCTGCTGAAAGGGTTTGTGGACACTGAGTGCCAAGGTGGACTGTGAATCGAGCTTGGATGAAATGGCAGGTTCTCCAGAGAGTGCTGCTGTTGACTGCCCGGGATGGGGGTGGGGGACATGGAATTAATCAGATAAAGGTAGGACAGAAAATAAGCTGTCCTTGCTGTATCCAGACGGTGCTTTGAATATCACCGTTATCTGGATAGCAGTGGTACAGCCAATCCATGTGTGTATCCAACAGGGCACAGTGAAAATCTGTGAGTTATTTAAATACCATAGTTGGCAATTAAATATTGCCCTGAAAGTTGCTCGCCTTATTTAGGGAGGGAGAGGAAACCAGAGGGTGTGTCTGTAATAGTAACAGTGAACACACAACAGAGCAAAATCAGATGAACTAATCCAGCGGTGACTGGTAAAATAAACAGGACCACGGAGGATTTTATTTTGTAATAACAGTATAAATCGGGCACTGAAAGGTGTGGTCCTGCTTAGCGATCATAAGCACAGAGCCCAGAATTTTCAGGGGAACACAAAACTCACTTCGGACTCAGCCAGGGCGGCATTAGCAGAGACCAGCTGGCTGGAGAAGCCCCTCGGGCTGTTTCCAGGCTGAGGTCTCCGACACTGCGTTGTGTGGCTCTCGGGGCATCCACTGAAAGGTCTGTCTCCTGTTTGCATATCCCAGGAAATGTCGTCTTCGGGGAACCAATAACAGCCAGTCTGGGCACGGATGGAACACACTATTGGAGCAAGAACTGGGCCAAGGCTGCTGCGTTTGTGACGTCGCCGCCTCTGAGCCCTGATCCCACCACCCCCGACTACATCAATTCACTGCTGGCCAGGTGAGGAAAACAGGAGCCTTGGTGCCTGCGGCTCCTCTGGGCTGATGCTGCTCTGTTAGAACTCTCGGGACGGCGGAGTCCAGATGTGATCAGTATTGGGCTGCCACCTGGTGGCATTATGCAATACTGCAGATCACCGACTGTAAGTCAAATATTATTTCTTTCTTAAGTCATGTGCAGAATTGTTAGTATATATTTAAAAAAATAATCTATGTGGTTTGTTTTTCTTTTTTATCTAGTAAAGGGCACTGAAGGCTTCAGTAAGCTTTGTCTGCAAATCTTTCACTTCCAAAACTTTTATCCAAAAAATGAATAGTTAGAGCAGATGTTTTCAACTCTGTCCTTTGGACACCAGGGGCGTAGCCAGACACCCAATTTTGGGTGGGCCTGTACTTAAGATGGGTGGGTAGAAGAACCCCATCCCATCCCATCCCACAGGTGATTTGGTCTCTCCTCTCGCCTGCATGCCATATGGTCCCTCAAACTTCCTCCCTCTCCCTAATACCTTTTAAATAGCAGATTTTCACCGGCAACGAGCAGCAACTAATACACACTGCTCATGTTGGCCTCACAGCCTTCCCACTGATGCAACTTCCTGTTTCCGCATAGGCAGGAATAGATCAGAGGGAAGGCTGTGGGGCGGTGCGAGCAGTACGTATCAGTTGCTGCTTGCTGCAGGCAAAGATCTGCTATTTACAAGGTATGCAGGAGGGACGGTTGTTGAGAGTTTTCAGCTGGTGGGGCTTGGGAATTCCTGCCAGCCACATCATAGGTGTGCTGCTACTAGGTGGGCCTGAGCCCAAAGTGGGTGGGCCTGGGCCCACCTGGGCCCACCCTTGGCTATGCCACTGCTGAACACACACAGCTAATCAGGTTTTCAGGATACCCATCATGATTATGCATGAGAGAGATTTGCATACAATGGAGGGAGTGCATGGAAATTTAGCTCATGCATATTCATTGTGGATATTTTGAAAACCTGACTGACTGGATGTATTCTGAGGACTGGGTTGAGGACCCCTGAGTTAGAGGGTTGGAAGTTCTTGAATTATCTTGTTCTTTCTCTTTTTAAATTGTAGGTCATTGTTTGATCATTTTTTTTTTCTGTCAAAAGTAGAATTAAATGACCACATCTGGACAGTGAGAATTCTATGGTTTTCCAACACATACAGTGAAGTGAGGTGGTGGCGATGCGTGCCATAGTAGCACGAGGGTTCTCAATGCTGGCCTTGTGTTCAGAACCCCTGTAATGACAGCTTTATCAGGTGACGTCTCGTCATCTAGGAGAGGCTGACCAGGCCTGGCCTTTTCCCCATTGCATGCTGGGGAAAATTCAGAACTTTATCAAATTTATATTCCGCCTGTCCAGTACATCTAAGTGGGTTACAACATACACTCCGAAAACATACAACATCCCCAAAATTGGCAACAAAATACAGTTTAAAATTATTCACATAATCAGCAAAATGCCTCAAACATCAGCAATGAAAAAGTTTTGACGTATTTCTGATGGAAGTGCATTCCACATAACCTGCTACCCGAAATATATGAGCATGATTTTCTCTGCATGCAATAGGGTAAAACCTGGACTGGTACAAATCATCCTTGATGACATGCAAGGAGGTTTAATTAACAGGATATGACGGGAGCATTCTTGTCCTGTTATCTGGCCTGAACTCAGTAGGTGGAGCTTGCTGCCATATTGAGTCACCCAAAACAATAGCCCACGCGTGGACCAATAGTTTGCTTTGGTTTGAGTATATGAAGATGGCGACTATGGCTTCAGCTTTGTCACATGATGCTGTCTCCTGTCAACCTCCTTGGTGACATATAATCATCTAATGCCTTGGTTTTTACTCCCAGTCCTTGAGGGCCGCCAAT
Source organism: Microcaecilia unicolor (assembly GCF_901765095.1). Lineage (NCBI taxonomy): Eukaryota > Metazoa > Chordata > Amphibia > Gymnophiona > Siphonopidae > Microcaecilia > Microcaecilia unicolor. Next base: position 177,555,003 of record NC_044038.1, on the reverse strand, counting down.
GGGTCACGTTTTCAGGATATCCCTGATGAATTTGCATGCAAGAGGTTTGCATACAATGGAGGTAGTAGACATACAAATCTCCTTCATGCATATTCATTAGGGATATCCTAAAAACTTGACGGCAGTTCTCGAAGACCAAAGATGTAGTCAATTGAAGCCTGTATCACAGGCAGACCTGCTAATGGGATACTAGCCTGGGAACATGAGAAGTACTCTGTCTGGATTTCAGCTAGCAACATGGAGGATCACTATGGGGCTAAAGCAGTGCTTCTCAACCCAATCCTCTGGGTACACTCAGGCAATCAAGTTTTCAGGACACCCTCTATGCCAGGAGTAGGCAACCACAGTCCTAGGACCACAACCCAGTCAGGTTTTCAAGATTTCCACAATGAATATGCATGAGATTGATTTGCATGTACTGCTTCCATTGTCTGCAAATAGATAAAGGAAAGGGGATGGAATTTGATATACCGGCTTTCTGTGGTTACAATCAAAGTGGTTTACATATTATATACCGGTGACGCATTATACCTGGGGCGGTAGAGGGTTAAGTGACTTGCTCAGGGTCAAAGGAGCCGCAGTGGAAATCTTGAAAACAAACTCTCAAGGACTGTGGTTGCCCATCACTTGCACTATGCATATGCATGGCCTGATTAGCATGCTCCGCCTCCATTGTATGCAGATGTTTCATGCATATTTATTGTGTATATACTGAAAACCAAACTGGCTGGGTGTGTCTTGAGAACTCCTGGACTAAGGACTTGAATTTTGACATGAGCAGCTCCACTGCCTTTCTGTAACTGACATTTCCAGAATTGTGTACAGAAGCATCACGAGGTGGGAAGGGGTTTGTCAGTGGCAGAGTTTGATGATCCTGTTCCTCGTTTTGCTACAGCGGTGACCTGCAGGTGTCGGGCAGTGCCCACTGTACATTCAGCACTGCGCAGAAAGCCATTGGAAAGGACGACTTTACCCTGATCCCTGAAGGAACCAATGGGATTGAGGAGCGCATGTCCATCATCTGGGACAAGGCAGTGGTAAGAGACGTTGATTTCACTTTCATGAGTTCCCACTCTTGTGATTTCATCCCAGTGCCGCATAGCCTAACGCCTTGGTCCTCACTCCCAGTCACTGAGGGCCGCCAGTGGGTCAGGGTTTCAGGCTGTTCCTAATGAATATGCATGAAGGAGATTGGGATGCCCACCACTTCCACCTCCATTGAATGCAGATCTCTCTTTGCAGTGTGAGTGGCTGTGGTTCCTTTTGAAAGGCAGCAGTGTATAAATAGGAAAATGATCTGAATTGATGGGGTTACTCATACCTGAATTTCTGCTGTACACACAGGCAACGGGTAAAATGGATGAAAACCAATTTGTGGCTGTGACCAGCACCAATGCGGCCAAGATTTTCAACCTGTACCCTAGGAAGGGGAGGATCGCAGTGGGTTCTGACAGTGACCTGGTCATCTGGGACCCTGATGCAGTCAAGATCGTTTCTGCCAAAAGTCATCATTCTGTGAGAGCTTCTTCTCTTCAGACTTTGCTCATTCAGGGCCAAAGAGCTTTTCACAATTTGTACCAATGCGGGGAGAAAAGCTCAGGACCTGTGGCCCTTTCCTATGTGTTCTTTCATGTCTCACTTGTCTTCCTCAATCCCTACATGTTTCACCTGCCTGCCTTCCTCCCTGTATGTCCTCTTCACTCCCTGAGTGTCTCACTTGCTTCCCTCCATCTTTGCTCCCTGCGCGTCTCACCTGCCTTGCCTTCCTGTCTGTCCTCTTCGCTCCCTGCATGTCTTTGTGTTGTTCTCTTGCACACACTCATGGGTCACTTATATTACAGGTGGCAGAATACAACATCTTTGAAGGAATGGAGCTGCGTGGGGCACCACTGGTTGTCATTTGCCAAGGAAAGATAATCCTGGAGGATGGGAACTTTCATGCTATTCAGGGCATGGGGCGGTTCATCCCCTGTAATCCCTTTCCAGACTACGTGTACAAGCGCATCAAAGCACGCAAACAGGTGAGATCTGGAGGCTCTTTATTTTAAGGGAAGTGTGCTTGAGGCAGGCTGAATCCTTAGTAGAGACAGTAGTGAAAAGAAGACAAAGACCATGTAGCCTGTATCAGAGCTTGGCAGAAAGATTAGAGAGCAGATTGAGCTGCCCAATCTCCAAGGTTCAGTTAGGGGTCAGGGGTAAATGCTGAGAGGTGAAAGGTGGAGAGTGAAGGAAGAGAAGTGAGGGGAGGGGTGGAGAGGGATGAGGGTGGAAATGAAGGGAATGGGAGAGGGCTGGATAGGTGAGGGGGAGGAGTGTGTTATGATGGCTGCTTTTGGGTGCTGCTGACAGGGTGGTTGCCAATGAGTTGTACAGACACTTACTGTAAGCACATGAGGCTTATCGAACTAGAACTGGGCTCAAGAAACCTGGTTCTGATCCAGTCTCACACTCGCTAATTATATTTGGATTTTATTCCCCTTTTGCCATTGCAGAGGCCAAAGCATGATCTGACGCCCACCCTTATAAACTAGGAAACTAGTATTTTGTCTCTTGGATAGATTTTGGGATCAGGGTTCATATTCCACACTCCTGTCATTGCTGAAGAGGGAGATGTGCTGACTTTGTAATTCCTGGAAGGACACGACTGTTGCACAGCTGGCTTTGGGTTGGAGAACAGTCTAAGTGGTCTTCACTCACACAGCACATTTCTATATTTATAAATTCAGATTTTATGTAAACTGGGTGATGATCTTTGCATAAGGGAAGTCCAGAAGCAGGTGACGGTCCGGCGTCTATATACTGTTTCTATTGTGTCCGCAGCCAGGCTCAGACCAAACCTCTCTTCCTTGGGCTGATGGGAGTGGTGGTGGGGGGACACTGATGACCAGGTCATCTGCCTCCATTTTGAGAACAGACTCATGGGAGGAAGGAACTGCCTGAATCATGATCTTCCCGTTTGCTTCAGATTGCTGAACTGCGTCCTGTGCCCCGAGGAATGTACGATGGGCCTGTGTTTGATCTGGCAGCCACTCCGAAGGGAGGAACTCCGGCCAACTCCACCAAGGGATCCCCAACCAGACAGACCCCACCAGTCAGAAACCTCCATCAGTCTGGATTCAGCCTCTCTGGTAACTGGGAGAAAGTTTTATCCCTGGGGTAGACAGTAGAGGTGGTGGGGAGGGTCAGGCTGCTCACATTCCACCTTACAGACATGCATGCACATCCATCACGTTAAGACCATATGATCCACAGATTGCCTGGTGTCTGAGTCACAATATGTAGTTGGACGTATCCAGCTCGTCCTGATAATCAAATGTTGGTCCTTTTCATTTGATTTGACATAAAAGTGGAATATTCAGTAATGCCAGCCTGAACCTCTTCTCCCGTGTTTCCTGCAGGTGTGCAGTCGGAAGATGGCGCAGCACGTTCAGCAAGCAGGAGGATCATGGCTCCCCCTGGTGGGCGTTCTAATATAACCTCCCTGAGCTAGATCTTAAAGGCAGAGGCAGAGGGCTGGCAGGAGAGTGATGCCCAAAATGGTACATTTTGATATTTAAGAAGGAAAAAAAAAACACAAATTAAAACCAAGTTCACTCTAAAGAAATCAACACGCCTCAAGCCTTATATGTCATGAATACTATTTACGGCCTAGCTTTAAGAAAAGGTTTGCATTTTTTTGTAAGTTCTAGCCTTAATTTTGTACAGTCTGTAGGCAGTTTGGCGAGTTACCAGCGAGTGTCATACACAGCTGCCACCTCATCCTGCAGGGGTCAAGGGCAACCAATGGGAGGGGGGAGTTAAAATGGACTCAGTTTCTGAAGAAATGGGTGAGGAATGCGGCTTATTCTGTTGAACCAGCCTTGGAGAACCTCTCTACATCCAGCCTGAAGGACACAAAACAGTGGCAGGTAGGGATGGGGAAGTATAAATGTGGCTTAGTCTTGGGCACTGCTGTCTTAAAATTTGGCCCAGGCTGCCATAAATATGTGCTGTTTAGATCCTGCCTTTCTCAGTCTTTTGTGACACAGCACAAATGCTTAGCCAAGTGGCAGCCTTATCCAGAAATGGCCCTGTATGTTTAGCCCCCGCTCTTTAGTCCTAGCCTAGGTCAAGCCTATGAGAATTTTGTAGTCTTGGGACACCACATCTCTTCATCGGACTCACAAGGATGATACACATCTCACTCAGAACCCTTGTAGCCTCTTCTCTGTCTGTCCTGGCCTCCTTCTGCCTCTCCTCTGACCACAGTGTACATGCGAAGTCACATCCTGTCACTTGACGCATCAGTGTGACTGTATCAGCTTACAGCTACAGAGCTGCCATGTTACCCAGTTCCAGAAGGGAGATTTTGGATCTGCCCTGGATTTGACAGTCCTCTCCTAATGCCTTATAGGACCAGCAGCACTGATGCTGATGAGTAGAATCAGGGACAATAACAACCACACTGCTTTGGGATATGTGTTCAAAAGCAGGACTGGCCAAAAAAGTCTCCCTCATGGAACTGGGTAACTTAACAGCACTGCAACTCGAAGAAACAAAATGTTCTGTGTAATAAGGGCCAGCGCTGGCCTGAATTTGTGGCCATCTAACAGCAGGGCCGCTGAGAGGGGGGGAACAGGGAGGACAAAATTCCCGGGGCCCGGGCCTCCAAGGGGGCCCGGCGCCGCAGTCCCACCCGCCACGGGCCCCTTCCACCCGAACGCCCGCCAGCAGAAGTGCTGTCTTCTGTTCTGACTCTGGCGTGCGCGGCCCACACAGACGCGCTCCTCTCAGCTGATCTTCGCTGTACTCTGCAGGGCTTCTGTGCGTCTGCTGGCGAGGGTTTGGGTGGAAGGGGCCCGGCCCGGTGGCAGAGGCAGGTGGGACTGTGGCGCCAGGCCCCCCTCAGGGCGGGCGACGACAACCTGGGGGGTGGCAGTGGGGACGGGGGCCCGGGGGCGGCCTTGTCCCGGGCCCAGCCCAGTCTCTCAGTGGCCCTGTCTAACAGGCTGCCAAATGGATCCAGATTTGCAGGACAGGGTTTATTCCAGTGCATGCTGGGACTTGTAGTCTTGCTCTTCCTAGGGAATACTATGAGGAGCAGAACTACAAGTCCCTGCTTGCAATAAGGTAAACCCAGGACTGAATCGACACTGTCCTGCAAATCTGGATCCAGTTGGCAGTCAGGTGTATGAAGAAGTAAGAGGGTAGTTTAAGTATGGCAGATGCAATCGCAGTGGGAAATGCCTACCTAGACTCTTCTCTCTGCCTCTAGCTCAAGGCATCCCAAACCTGTCCCCGGAGACCGTGCAGTCAATTTGGGTTTCAGGATATCTAATGAATATGCATAAGAAAAATTGCTTCCATTGGTGAGCCTATATCTCATACATGTTCAGTGCAAATATCCTGGAACTCGAGGTCAGGTCTTGGCTGCTCTGACATAGCCTGTGTAAAAGTGCTGAAAGGGTTTTCTTTCTTCTTCTTCTTCAAAAAGAAAAGGCTGGATTCGGGCCTTGCCATGCAGGGAGAGGGAAAGACATTTCCATGCTGAAATTGGGGCCCTGAAGTTTAAGAGAGGCTAGCGTTGCAGGTACCTGATGAGCTGTACACAGCCTGTGGTAGCTGGAGCTTACGTCAGACCAATGGTCCATCTAGCCCAGTATTCTGTTTCCAACAATGGCCAATTCAGGTCACAAGTACCTGGCAGAATCCCAAACAGTAGCAATATTGCACTCTACTTTTTGAATGGTGCTGTTTCAAAGAGCAGCATTAAGATAGCCGATGGGAGATTGCACTTGCTCAGCCATAGGTTAGCAAGGCCTCAACTGCCTCAGAGCCACTCAGGTTTCTACATAATCCACAATGGTCTGATGGATATTTGGTTATACCACATGTTTACCATAGATATCCTGGAAAACAGACAAGTGGACTTGGAGAAGGTAAAAAGGACTGAGCCTCCTGCAAAACCAGGGTGTACACTCAGATGACCAGAAACTGCTTTTACTAAGCACCAGGCTGAACTGGGTGCATTTTACTTAGATAGATAGGATTCTATTTCTAGAAAAAGCCATCATTGTACTGGGAAGGAAAGAGCAGCACTGGCTCTGTGATCAGCTCTATATTCACACAGGACCCAGCTGGATTAACTTTTATAAAAAAAATTCTGTGCTGTGGAGTCCTGGCATGCTGTAGGAAATTCCTTGATCTCTCCTTGGGCTAACTTTCCTTGCTTTAACCTCTTCAGGGTAACCTCCGACCGTGTTTTTTCCATGGTGGCTTTGAAGAAGAAAAAGAGCATGTAAGCAATGAGCCTGGGGCTTCTAGCCCTTCTCTTCTTAAGAATAGGTAAAGGACTACATGACCCAGAATTCCTTGTGCTAGGAGTGGGAGTTAGAAAAACAGGACCAAGAGGGATCTCTCCCGTTTCCTCAATGTGTAAAAACTTCACCATTGGGACCACGACGGTTCCTAGGATGAGGCCATAATTCAGGCCTCCATTGGAGATCAGAGCACTAGTTTTTATTGATTTTTTTTTTTTTTTTTAATCACAGACCAGGAGCAACTTTTTAATGGTGCTATATTAATGTTTTTTTAATTCTGTGGTGCTGCTAGGAAATACCTCACCCACTGGAGAGAGGATGCTACTCTTACACCTTTGTAGAAAAAGCAGCAATCCTGTCCACCTCCCCTTCATCACCAATGAGAGTGTGACCAGAGTGCAGCCATTCAGATTCCCAGGGTCGCTGCAAGAATTTTAAGTGCCCCAGGTGCACCCTCTTTTTTGCCCTCCTGTAGCAATAGGAATAAAACAGGAAAGAAAGGTGGGGCAAAGCCTCTGAACCCCCTGTGTGTAAAAGTCTAACCCATCCTGCCCCCAGACAAACAGGAAGTCTACGGCAGAGGGCGTGAACTGGCTGGACTTTCAGAGCTAGTGCTACACTTTTACTGCCAGCAGCTTCCAATTCTGGGGAGATGTGGCAGAGATTGGAGATTGCCATGGCAAGGGACCTTTTTGAGGGCATTGACAACAGTTAAGTGATGGCTACAAACTGTAAGGTATAATTCTCTGTTACTGCTTGGCCAAGGTAGCAGGTGCCTCATTACTGATCAGCCTGCTGGGACGAGCAGCAGGGCCGGCACACTGAAAGCGTAGCAGCTTTGTTTAAATACAGAAGGGGGAGGCTTGTGAATTGTTTGAGAGACTATATTTAAAAGAAACAGGTGCTGAAGAGCTGTGAGGCTGTTGTAAGGTGATGGCCACAGCCAGAAACAACACCCTGAGTAACAGGGCAATGTCGGGACCAGGAGTTGATAAGCTGAAGGTCCATACAGAGCCAAAAGACACAATTTCCCTAAGCGACTTCAAAGCAATAGCACCTTGGTCTTTACTCTCAGCTAGTGAAGGTTTCAGGATGTCCCTAATACTTATGCATGCAAAATCATTAGGCTGACTTGAAATCCTGAGGTCACTGGTGGCTCTCGAGGACTGGGACTGAAGACCAAGGCTTTAGCAGAACCACTGCATGTATTCTAGTCATGGCCTCTCAGTGTGCACCATCTCATCCCAGTTTGTGCCCTTGCTTCAGGGCAGCTACAACCCTGTCAACACCTCTGGCACAGCTGGCTCCCACCTTTTCTCATGAAGCTTTCCACCGATTCTACCCTTGTGTTTTGGGTCATTTCTGTATGCCACCTCCTTTCCTTCTCCACCATGCGCCTGTTTCACAGCTGTTCTTTGCCAACTTTGGTAGCGAGTCATTGAGGGGGAAGCGTCTGTTTATATATTAAGGAGAACAGCTGTCAACCTCACTTGATATTTTTTTCTAGCACCTATTTATGTTAGGTTGGTGATTTACCTGTTCAAAGTGGTTTGTTAAAATGAAACTGCCGTATGTCCAGATGTGTTTACAAAGTTGAGTGAAGGCACTGAGCATGGATTTGTGGTTATTAAAACACTATGAAACTTCAACTCTGTGTCTTTGCTAAGTAGCGCCAGCTCTGGTCTTACTGTTAAAAGGAAGATGAGCAGAGACATCACACACTGAGCAGAAGATGGGCTACAGCGATGCCCAAGTGCCAGGAGGGCGAGACTTTAGTCCAAAAGGCTATGACAAGTGAGGTGGCAGCTGCTGTTTGCCAAGGTTGATGGATCTTGGAAAGTCAAACCTACTCAAAGAAATGGCTAAGGGAATTATAGCCAGACCGATGGGGAGCGAAGCTTTCTTTGAATGTGTGTACAGTTTGTTAAAAATTAGTTAGACTGCTCTTACTGACAGGCAGAACCAAGCAGTGTACACACTACAAAATTAAGAAAAAATGACAAGAACTCCAATTAATTAATAGGAAAGAAACACAAATATTAAGAACAGAAAGGCAAATGGAAACTAAAGATAATATTTAAAAAAGCAATTTACAAACCAGCCCAAATTAGTCAGGACTTCCATAGGCTTAAACAAAATGGAAAAGTTTGGTATAAATTTCAGAATGCACACATTAGATGTATGGCAGTTGCGCAGTGATGTCATTCACAGATACTTCTCCACACTAGGTGTTTCCTGGCTCCATTGTCCTGTATCTCTCCTAAGGTCACGGTGGCCCTTAATAACAATTTTTATACTGGTGGACTGTTAGGATGGGTGCTTTATTAATGACCTAACACAGGCCGTGTTTTGGTGTGGCTGCGTGGCTAACGCCTGCTTCAGGGGTTAATTTGAGTTGTATTAATATCTATATCGTGAGCAACAATGGTAGTCTGCTCTTCAGAATATTGGTAGATAATGTGCATTTTCTTGGTGTTTGGAACCGCTGTGGTCATTTACTGAATTTCCTGAAGAGCAGACTACTGTTGTATTAAGCTATAATCTTGAGCAATAACTCATGGACATAGTGTTGCTCGAATTAACCCCTGAACAGGCACAAGTCACGCCAAAACACAGCCTGTGTCGGATTAATAATAAAGCACACTTCTTCCATTCTGAAGAGCCCATTATCCTTATTTTTCTAGATTAAAATACATGGAGAAATGAATGTTTATGCACTGGTTAAATAGAGCATGAACAAGCAGTTTAGAAAAACATCTCAAATATCAATGGGTCAAAAACAGGCACATAAATGTTGTGGAATAGCAGCATAAATGTTTATCTTACCCATTTTAGAAACAAATGTTTATTTTTCCTGAAACTATCATACAGCTCAGTATCCCTTACCAGTTTAATTTTGGGGGGACAGCAGGCACTTGTGGATTAAGGGGGCAACCTTCCCTAATTCCTGTAGTGGAGCACTGCTTAATAGGTGCACTTTTCTGAAACATAGATGTCCTAGGTAGCAGGTGGAAATCCTGACATTGGTCTGTTCAGATAATAATGTTCATTCCTCATTTTAGAAGGGGAATGAACATTACTATCCTATCAGACCAAACATTCATTTTAAGGCCTGCTCTAGCCACTTACATCAGCCCAAGTCCAAAAGGCAGATCCGCAAGCTCCAGGCTGGGGTAAATTTCATCACCTCAGTATCTGAGAAACAAAGTGTCTCCTTGAACAGGATTTATCACCTACAGCTAAAGCTAACATCTCATTCTTACTGGAAAAAAAAAAGAGTTCAATACTGAAGGGTCCTACTTGAACCACACGATAACATCCTTTTTTTTTTTTTTTAATCCAGTTACTCAGGACTAAACAAAATGATCTTGGATTTACTGGCCCTGAACAGAACATTCAAAGTGAAAAATAAATCCATAAACTGCAATCTAAACCCTGCCAGAAGATGTCACCATTGCACCACAGACTGAGAACCAAAACTATAAGGATGTTAAAAGCCATTAGAGAATGACACAGGGACAAAGTTTGTCCCTGTCCCATCCCCCGCAGACACTGTTCCCTTCCCTGCAAACTCTGTCTGATCCCATCCACGGAAGCCTCGAACAGTTAGGAGTTTATATTTAAATCATTTTATTAAACTATAAAAAGAAACAATATTCTGTACAATTGTACAACATTTCTGATCCATTCTTTTAGCCAGAGAAACTTCTGACTTGGAAGTCTCTCTGTCTAAAAGAATGGTTCAGAAATATTGTTGAATGATGCAGTAAAGAAGTTCTTCCTGGGGGGGGGGGGGGGGCAGAGGGAAAGGAGGCTACTGAACAGGGGAGGAAAACTTCAGTAGTTATTAATGAGGTCAAACTGTTAATATTAAATTTTCATGTTTTATAGACAAAGCAACTTTATAAGTATTAAATGGCATGACATTTTCTTAATGAGCTCAGGAAGAGAGGGGAACAGGTGAGTGGTGAATAACAGCTCTATATTAAGTTGTAGATTTAATGGGATTGTTTTGGTTCCATGTGATATATTTGTAATGTCCACAATGAAAACAAATACTTTCATGAAAGTGATGCAGAAAAGAGATTTCTACTTCAATATTGATTACCATAATTTTAGAGCTTGACTTCAACAAGCAACATTATTTAACCTTCTACAGAGAGGGTACCATTACCCACATACTATGCCCTAAATGGTAGTCAGAAAGAATCTCACAATTGTTCTCCCTCACGGCTAAGCCTGTTATGCTCACCCAAGCTCTGCTTCCATTCTTCTACGGCATCTTCCCTTGCAAACAGAGTACTCTTGACTTTTGGGAAGAGAAAAAAAGAGCCTATGTTCTGTGCCTGCTCCTTGCTTTGTTCTTCCCTCCCTTACCTTCCTCCCCGTTGTGACATTAAGGAGATTCTCTATAGTCCTGATCCGGGGCTCTCTCTCCTCTGGCTCCTGCCTTCTGCTGTAAATTCCCATTTTGCGAAACAGGAAGTTGTATCAGAAGGTGGGAGTCAGCAGAGGAAGGAGGGAGAGAGGAGACTCTGGACTCGTGGTAATTGTGATTTTTAATTTGTACCGCAGGAGTAAAGTTTTTACTTCTCCCGTGGGGCGGTAAGTTCTGCTCCCGCACCCACGGTAAAACTTGGCAACATTTTTTTAAACTGCAGATTTACCACGGGTCCCCATCCCCGTGTCATTCTCTAATCCACATCCCTTCTTCCTTTGTGTAAATGTAGTAGACCAAAACTAAGTAAGTTTTTTAAAAATAGTAAGACAGAAGTGGTTCACAGTGTCACTGTTTTCCTGACAGAATTCAGTAATCTTAACATGCTATAACTGAAAGGAGAGCATATAATCACCATACTCACAGCAGATGGTGAGCAAGGTTCCAGTTTTCTCTCAGATGCCCAATGTCAGAAGCTGATGCATTTTGGTAAAGTGACTCACTCTAGATCATAGGTGGCTTCCTGTTGAAGTCACATCCCTTGGCAAAGGAAATCTGCCTCACTCTTCCTCCATACAGTTTTATTACATTTACTATACCGCTCAGATGTGCAGAACAGTATAAAAGTCAATTACACAAAATCAATTGCACATACATAATAAAAGAAAGAACTAAATTTTGATAAGACAGTAAAATCATTCATACAACAAAAATGTAAAAAAAAGAAACTGAGGGGCAGGGAAACATCCACAATCCAGCTTATTTTCGAAACAGAAAGACGTCCATATTTCGACCCAAATCGGGAGATGGGCACCTTTCTCCCGTGGGCACCCAAATCGGTATAATTGAAAGCCGATTTTGGGCGCCTCCAACTGCAGTCTGTCGTGGGAACAAACAAAGTTGATGGGGGCGTGTCGGAGGTGTGGTGAAGGCGGGACTGGGGCGTGTTTATCGGCCGAGGAGAGATGGGCGTGCTCGGCCGATAATGGAAAAAAGAAGGGCGGCAGAAGCGAGAATTTGGGCCGCTTTTTTGGACCCTTTTTTTTCACGAACAAGTCCCCAAAAAGTGCACCAACTGCCCAGATGACCACCGGAGGGAATCGGGGATGGCCTCCCCTTATTCCCCCAGTGGTCACTAACCCCCTCCCACCAAAAAAAAAAAAACTTTAAAAACGTTTTTTTGCCAGCCTGTATGCCAGCCTCAAATGTCATACCCAGCTCCATCACAGCAGTATGCAGGTCCCTGGAGTAGTTGTTAGTGGGTGCAGTGGACTTCAGGCAGGCAGACCCAGGCCCATTCCCCCCCCCCACCTGTTACACTTGTGCTGGTAAATGGGAGCCCTCCAAACCACCCCCAAAACCCACTGTACCCACATCGAGGTGCCCCCCTTCAGCCATAAGTGCTATGGTAATGGTGTACAGTTGTGGGCAGTGGGATTTGGGGGGGATTTAGGGGGCTCAGCACCCAAGGTAAGGGAGCTATGGACTTGGGAGGTATTTTAATTTTTTTAAAAACTTTTTACAAGTGCCCCCTAGGGTGCCCGGTTGGTGTCCTGGCATATGAGGGGGACCAGTTCACTACGAATCCTGGTCCCTCCCACGACCAAATGCCTTGGAGTTGTTCGTTTTTGAGCTGTGCGCCTTCAGTTTCCATTATCGCTGAAAACCGATACTGCCCAGCTCAAATCCACCCAAATCCGATGCATTTGCCCGGCACCAACCGTATTATCGAAACAAAAGATGGACGCCCATCTTTTTCGAAAATACGGTCTGTCCCGCCCCTTCGCGTATCCGTCCTCAGAGACAGGTACCTATGGAGATGGGCGTTCGCATTCGATTATGCCCCTCAATGTGTATTTAAAAAGAGACCATCACCGAGGACCTTAATCAATACCCTAGCCAAAGGCATCAGAAAAAAAGCTTTTATCAGAAACTACCCTAACATGGGACTTGGCAACAGTACCTTCTAAAGTCCTGCTTGTGCCAAGTGATCATGGAGGGCTTGGAACGTACAGCAAGGAGGGCCAAGCTGTCAATTCTAAGGTCCTCCTGTCAAGCTTACTGTATCTACATGATGCTTTCCTCGAGAGCTAGTAGCCAATGCCGTCTCTAATCCTTTTCATGCCTGTCATGGGAGCCCAGCTGTGTGCTGTGGTTCACCTCATGGCTCTTCTGGGCACAGAACAGATGGCTCTGTGTTCTTCTTCCAGATCCCTGTAGCTACATTTCCTTCCAGAAAAAAGGATTAACAGAGAGGACCAGCATTTGAGAACCAGCCTAACATCAAAAGGAATAATTAGATGTGCCGCAAATTCCATTCAACACATTTTAGAGATTTTATTCTCTGTGTGTGCTTTTCCTTGCTTGAAAGTGTAGCTCCAGATTTCACATTTAGCCAGATGCAAGGATGGGTGTGTAGAACAGAGTTGGAAGTACCAAACACTTCCCAAAGTAGCCCTGCAGCTGCAGGGAAGCTCATGGAATGCTTTTCTCTGAAGACACAGAAGGTTCACCTGTCAGGTCACAGGCTAGAAATCTCAACCTTCAAGAGAGAGCTCTAAAAACCTGCTAAGGCTGCAAACACTGTTGCCTTCAATTAGTTTAGAAAAATAAACATCTACAGTGGTGGAAATAAGTATTTGATCCCTTGCTGATTTTGTAAGTTTGCCCACTGACAAAGACATGAGCAGCCCATAATTGAAGGGTAGGTTATTGGTAACAGTGAGAGATAGCACATCACAAATTAAATCCGGAAAATCACATTGTGGAAAGTATATGAATTTATTTGCATTCTGCAGAGGGAAATAAGTATTTAATCCCTCTGGCAAACAAGACCTAATACTTGGTGGCAAAACCCTTGTTGGCAAGCACAGCGCTCAGACGTCTTCTGTAGTTGATGATGAGGTTTGCACACATGTCAGGAGGAATTTTGGTCCACTCCTCTTTGCAGATCATCTCTAAATCATTAAGAGTTCTGGGCTGTCGCTTGGCAACTCGCAGCTTCAGCTCCCTCCATAAGTTTTCAATGGGATTAAGGTCTGGTGACTGGCTAGGCCACTCCATGACCCTAATGTGCTTCTTCCTGAGCCACTCCTTTGTTGCCTTGGCTGTATGTTTTGGGTCATTGTCGTGCTGGAAGACCCAGCCACGACCCATTTTTAAGGCCCTGGCGGAGGGAAGGAGGTTGTCACTCAGAATTGTACGGTACATGGCCCCATCCATTCTCCCATTGATGCGGTGAAGTAGTCCTGTGCCCTTAGCAGAGAAACACCCCCAAAACATAACATTTCCACCTCCATGCTTGACAGTGGGGACGGTGTTCTTTGGGTCATAGGCAGCATTTCTCTTCCTCCAAACACGGCGAGTTGAGTTCATGCCAAAGAGCTCAATTTTGTCTCATCTGACCACAGCACCTTCTCCCAATCACTCTCGGCATCATCCAGGTGTTCACTGGCAAACTTCAGACGGGCCGTCACATGTGCCTTCCGGAGCAGGGGGACCTTGCGGGCACTGCAGGATTGCAATCCGTTATGTCGTAATGTGTTACCAATGGTTTTCGTGGTGACAGTGGTCCCAGCTGCCTTGAGATCATTGACAAGTTCCCCCCTTGTAGTTGTAGGCTGATTTCTAACCTTCCTCATGATCAAGGATACCCCACGAGGTGAGATTTTGCGTGGAGCCCCAGATCTTTGTCGATTGACAGTCATTTTGTACTTCTTCCATTTTCTTACTATGGCACCAACAGTTGTCTCCTTCTCGCCCAGCGTCTTACTGATGGTTTTGTAGCCCATTCCAGCCTTGTGCAGGTGTATGATCTTGTCCCTGACATCCTTAGACAGCTCCTTGCTCTTGGCCATTTTGTAGAGGTTAGAGTCTGACTGATTCACTGAGTCTGTGGACAGGTGTCTTTCATACAGGTGACCATTGCCGACAGCTGTCTGTCATGCAGGTAACGAGTTGATTTGGAGCATCTACCTGGTCTGTAGGGGCCAGATCTCTTACTGGTTGGTGGGGGATCAAATACTTATTTCCCTCTGCAGAATGCAAATAAATTCATATACTTTCCACAATGTGATTTTCCAGATTTAATTTGTGATGTGCTATCTCTCACTGTTACCAATAACCTACCCTTCAATTATGGGCTGCTCATGTCTTTGTCAGTGGGCAAACTTACAAAATCAGCAAGGGATCAAATACTTATTTCCACCACTGTAAACTATCAGCAGGTCAAAACAAACACAAACATTTATTTTGTGGAAAAGCAACATAAATGTTCCCCAGTTCAGAAACAAAACTTTTAATTTTCCCTGAAGCTGTCATAGCCCAGTCTAAGCAATTGAAACTGGTTACTCTTCCCTACCACCGTATAAAGATTCATATTACAGATTAGAAAAGGGTTTAATTTTTATAACCTTGTTCAGGTACAAAGTTGCCTCTGAATTCTCTGCTGGACCTTACAAGCCTGAAATCATATTATTGAGCCCTGTAAGAATTTTTAATTATAGTCTGTTTTAATATTATTTTTCTAATTTAATGGGATCAAAACATATACCTGAAATGTCACCATCTCCTTTCAAGATCGTTCATTTTGGTCCATTTTACTGAAAATGATTACTTTGTCTGACAGCATTATGGAATGGAGGTGCTCTAATGGCTACAGCAGCAGGCTGAGAACCGAGGGAGCCCGGTTCAAATCCGTCGCAGCTCTTAGAGACCCTTTTACTAAAGCTTTGGTAAAAATGGGTTAAGCACGTTGATTTTCCCACGCACTAAGCTCACTTTTACCCTGACAGAAAAATAGGGCTTTTTTTCTATTTTATTTTTGCAGGTCCCGTGCTAATTTTTCTACTAGCGTACAGGACCTGAAAAAATATTATCACGGGAGCACTCGCTGTCTCTTATTTAGGCTTTAAATACTCCCACATTAACCCCATGTTTAGCAGTTAGGGCATGTTAATGTGAACACACTAACTGGTTAGTGCTTCTATGCCCACTCTCTGCTCATCAAACACCCCTTCAAGAAAATATTGAAAAATAGTTTTTATGCCCAAAGGAAATTACCAAAGGACGCTTTTGCCTCAGGTACAAAGTCAGATTGTGAAACCGCTAGAGACAAGTAAATGTTCACCACTTTGATAAGCTTGAGGCTCACAAGTAGTATAAGAAATATGTTTTAAAATGAGTATTTGTGGCAGGGACAAAATCTGATTCCCATTTGAGTCCTCCAGTGTACATAAGTACATAAGTAGTGCCATACTGGGAAAGACCAAAGGTCCCTCTAGCCCAGCATCCTGTCACCGACAGTGGCCAATCCAGGTCAAGGGCACCTGGCACACTCCCCAAACGTAAAAACATTCCAGACAAGTTATATCTAAAAATGCGGAATTTTTCCAAGTCCATTTAATAGCGGTCTATGGACTTGTCCTTTAGGAATCTATCTAACCCCTTTTTAAACTCCGTCAAGCTAACCGCCCGTACCACGTTCTCCGGCAACGAATTCCAGAGTCTGAACAAAGTAAGAATGGCAGCCATGTTTTTTTTGTTACATTTGTACCCTGTGCTTTCCCACTCATGGCAGGCTCAATGCAGCTTACATATTGTATACAGGTACTTATTTGTACCTGGGGCAATGGAGGGTTAAGTGACTTGCCCAGAGTCACAAGGAGCTGCCTGTGCCTGAAGTGGGAATTGAACTCAGTTCCCCAGGACCAAAGTCCACCACCCTAACCACTAGGCCACTCCTCTGTTCTGTTTGAAGATGTCATGTGACCCACACCAACCAATAGGATGCCTTTATCCTCCTCATTAAAATCACAGATATACATTTAGGACTAAATTTTATAAATGGCGCCTAAAAAAATCAAAGCTGAAAAAAAGTGCTACGTGCTATTCTATAAATGGTGCTCAATGTTAAGTGTCATTTATAGTACAGCAGTACTGGGAACCATAACGAAATCCTTGTGTGTGTCTCCACACTTAAATTATACGCAGTTCCGTTGAATGCTATAACAATGCATAAAAATTAAAGGAATGCCCCCTCATCCACCCATGACCCTTCCATAGCCATGCCCCCTTTCTGGACCCGTGCCTAAATTTAGGCACATAATTCTAATTAAAGCCAATTAGTTCCGATAATTGCTTGTTAAAATTCTAATTATCAGCACTAATTCATTATTCAATTAAATTGCATGCAGAATTTATGTTTCAACAATTTTATTGATGACACAACAATGAACGGCAAAATATACAAAGCTCCAAAAGAGAAACCACCCAATGGGTCGCACAGGTTCCTACACAAGGTTAAAGTCCGTCAGCAAAGTTTTATAAATTTCCAACCCCAATCCAAGCAAGAATGCCAAAACCCAAAAGTCCTCCCCAAACAAGCCCTTCCTCTACCCCTCCAACTGCATGATACTAACAAAACTCCAAGGGCCCCTACTTTTGTAGAAGGTGTGCCCAATTTAAAGCACCATTTACAGAATTCGGGGTTAGTCTCACTATGTGGAAAGAAGGAAGTATTAGTTTGGCATAGATTTAGAACAATAACTTTCAGTAACATGGACCTCCGAAAGCAGATGCCAACTCCCACAAAATTACAGAAATAATATTAAAACAGACTCTAAACAACAGCTCATCTAGGGCTTGATAATACTTCAGCATTATTTATTTTCACCCCTTGTATGGGCTTTGTAATTTGTAGGACTTTACAGGGCAACATCAGGTAACCAGATGAAGTTAACAGAGGGACTTGTTTTAGGGAACAGTGAAAATGGGGCAGGGGCGTAGCCAGACACCCAATTTTGGGTGGGCCTGGGCCCAAGATGGGTGGGCAGAAGAACTCCACCTTGTCCAACAAGTGATTTGGTCTCTCCCTCTCTCAACTGCATGCCATATGATTTTCTCAAACATACCCCCCTCCCCTGCATACTTTTTACATAGCAGATTTTCACAAAAACCTGGCTGTGAATACGTACTGCTCATGTTGACCCAATAGCCTTCCGTCTGATGTAACTTCCTGTTTCCACATAGGAAGGAATACATCAGAGGAAAGGCTGTGGGGCTAGTGCGAACACTATGTCTCAGTTGCTGCTCGCTGCAGGTGAAGATCTGCTATTTAAAAAGTATGCAGGAGGGACAGTTGTTGGGAGTTTTTGGCTGGTGGGGCTTGGGGAACCCTGCCAGCCACATCATAGGTGTGCTGCTACTAGGTGGGCCTGAGCCCAAAGTGGGTGGGCCTGGGCCCACCCTTAGCTACACCACTGAAATGGGGTTTTGCAAACTGCTTTTCTTCCTATAAAAAAGGTACATTATTCAGCACTTCACCACTGGAAAGAGAGGGTTTGAGTGGATTGTACTGAAATGTTAAAGCAAAATTATCACTGCAATGAGCAGACATTAGCTGGAATGTGATGACAATGTCCAGCTATCTGCCATGCTGCATTCCATAAAACAAATGCCTGCTTTCACGCATTCTGAATTTATTTATCCACAAACTCTAGAACCCAGTGAAAATTAAGTGAACTGTGTGTATTAAAGAAAAACCTCAAATGCCTAGATGCTAACACAGCTCAGCACCTTTACTGGGACTTAGATATTATCATTGGTCAAAAACCTCATAATAGTTTAACACATTTATTTATATCTCTTACACACATTCATTTGTTCCTTTGTATTACTTTATGATATATCTTGTGTAATCATCCTCATCTCTGTACAAATCATTCAAAAAGGAAACTGCAACCAGCTTGAGTAATCCAAAAAAGAAACACTTAACTTGCACCAGATGGTGGGCCCGGCCATTTCAGTTTTGTGGCTTCATCAGGAATTGTGCTTCAAACTTCAAAATTGTGCTTCACTATGCAGGGGCATCCCAAGGCAAAATGCCCCCTTGGGCCCTTCCGTCCTCCACCCCGTTCCCCGATTTTACCTTCTTTTTATGTTTTTTAAAAAAGCTGGCAGCAGCGATTCCCATACACACCGCCATGCCGCTGGAACTGGCCTCTTCTCTACTGTCAGTACTGCGGCCGTCTCTGAAGAAACAGGAAGTTACATCAGAGAGGCAATCACAGTAAAGGGAAGAGGCGGGTGCCGGTGGCAGGGCAGCGAATGGGAATCGCTGCTGCTGCCAGTTTTCAAAAAATGTAAAAAGAAGGTGAAATCATGCAACGGGAGTGGAGGAAGGAAGGGTGAGATGCCATTCGTGAAAAAGTGCCACCTGAGGCCCCTGCCTCAGGTGGCCTAATGGTCAATTATCAGCACTAATTGGCATTGAGATTTACGCACACAACTCGCTAACGTGGTGCATGTAAATTCTAAGTCAAATAGTTGAAAAGTGGGTGTGGTTATGAGCGCAGAATGAGCCCCATAGCCACAGAAACAACAGAATGAGTGGAAGCCCTCATGCATTTGATCCTATAAGTAAGTTTTCAAATCAGCCCACTTAGTCCTGGTCTGGAAGTCAGTGACAGTCTTCTTAATATGGAAAATACAGACTGGGAATGAGCATACCTTTGCTCCTACCTGCCCAGTACATGTGTATTTTCAGGACCGAGTTAATGGATCACTCTGCAGCCCATTAAGAACATCCCATATCTTCTATTCTTCATGATTACCTTGTGCTAGGGGACATTAGTGACCTGCCTGAAGTCCAGCCCCCACTCTGAGGTCCGGGTCCAGATCTGACCTATCATTCCATCAGCACAGGGGGAGGAGTGAGCAAAGCACAGTGTCTGATCCATCATGATGGTAGTGAAGGGAGGGGAGAACTTCCTAGTCTTCTGCCAAAGCAATTATTAAGTCCTCTAGAACTACGACCTCTAACCTATGCTGATGTGGGTCCAGGCCATGCCCACAGTACCCACCACTAACCTTTCACAAGACTTGGGCATGCCCTCCCCTCCCCCTCCCACAGCTCAAAAGTGATGACTGATATTTTTAGAAGATGGGACCTGGAACTTCAGCTGATGAAGTAGCATATGCTGAAGCTAGGAGAAGGGTAGGATCCCATTTGCGATGGACGGGATGGAAATGAGACCCCCTCCTGGAGCATGCACTCTTAGATCTGTGCCAGGCTCAAATCATGGGGCGCCCCGTTTGGTACCAGTGACCTCCATCTCCACCTCAGGCCAGTTGGGAAGTCCTGGTTTATAGTCTAAATCAATGGCTGTTGTACCTGGAGGCAGTGCTAACATGTGCTCTACTCTGCCTCTCGGCACAGGTCTAGCTACAACACAGCAGATCATCACTGCAGGCAAAACATTGCTACTGAACTATGAGATTATTGTTCCTTCCATCCTCTTCCTCATCTTTGGTTTGTGCCACTGTAAGCTGTTCTTGCATTTCGTTGTGCTGTCTTCTTATCCTTCAGAGAAACAAAAGCATTGGAAAGAGTGAGGTGAGAACACTTTACCACTGCATTTGCTGACAAAATTCAGGAATGTATTTGCCCAGTTGTATCCTTCCAGACTTTTCTACTCTGGAGATGACCATCAGCTATACAAGCTAACCTGCCTGCAGCATGCTCCACCTTATCCAGACCAACTTTTTCACCGTCGCCTTTGGTCCTCTACCACTCTGGACAGATAAAAAGAAATATTCTTATACTTACACCAGCCTCCTTCATGACCTTCACCTTTTCATCCCTCTTCCTATACTGTCCTTTCTATATCTGTGCCAGTATTGGCTTGTACCCTCGCTTGCTGGCAGGTAATAAGGGCATCTACCACCCCTCTCTATAAAGACACATTTCTCCTGAGCTCTCTCTCTCTTCAAGCTTCTTAAAATGACCCCCCCCCCCCCCCCACAAGTCCCTGAATTTCTTTTTCTATGGAAAATTGCACCTTTCTGCACTTTATGGAAAGCTGCAAGTGAAATACATCATCACACAATACAAAAAAAAAATCCCTCCCTCATTCATTCATTTATAAAACTTTACATACCATCTTCTTTGGGAAAATAATTGTCAAGTCTACTTCAACCTTACAGTCTGTATCAACCTGGTCAGGCTCCCGCTTCATGGTTTAAGGAGGTGTTGCTGTACTGTTTATCATCTGAGGAGCCCTTAACCCCAAACCCCCCCCCCCCCCCCACACACACACACACACACACACATAATGGCATGAATCTTAATGCAGGCTAAAGTCTGTAACATCTGTATAGTGGCTGCCACTGTCACAAATTCCAGGACTGGAGCCCAGTTGTGTCTGTCTTCACCAGGGCTGAGAGGGGGAGGCGGGGGGGGGGGGGGAAACATTCCCCGGGCCCGGGTCTCCAAGGGAGGCCCGGTACCAGGGGTCTCTCTCCCTCTCCTGCTCCCATGCCACCGATGCCGCAATCCTCCGTTTCTACCTGCCTACCCTCAGCTCCCTCAACAGCCCCCTTCTGTCTGCCATCCGGCCCCCTGCATTAAAAAAAAAAATCTGTAAATCGGCAGTGCAGCACCTCGCATCTGTGTGAAAGCGAGATCATCTCGGGCCTTCCCTCATTGTGTCCCACCCTCGCCGAAATAGGAAGTTACATCAGACGAGGGCGGGACACAGTGAGGGAAGGCCCGAGGTGATCTGCCACTTTCACACAGACGCGAGGCACTGTGCTGCCGATTTACAGGGGTTTTTTTTTAATGCAGGGGGTCGGATGGCAGACAGAAAGGGGTTGTCGAGGGAGCTGAAGGTAGGCAGGCGGAGACAGGGGACTGCAGCGCCGGCAGCCTAGGAACAGGAGAGAGAGGCAACAGCAGTAGCGATTGGGGGAGGGGGGCGCCGATCCTTGGGGGGATGGCCGGGGGCGGCCTTGCCCCAGGCCCGGCTCAGTCTCTCGGCGGCCCTGGTCCTCACTTACTTTTCTCGGTTGAAAATCATGAAATCCTTTTCAACGGATTCAAGGTGCTCCTGGAGATGACCGTTCTTTTATCATCCCACCCAAAGACAGGCAGAACAGTAGACAGCAATGGAAAAAAAAAAAGCAGAGTGAGGCCATTAAGGAGACATCCTTATCATTCATAACAACAGAAAGAAATTATAGTCCTCTGTTGCCTTCCCACTCTCCCTCCATCTTGCTACAACTGTAGAACCAGCTGGCTGCAGCGTTTTAATGCTTCCCTGTGCCTACAGCAGTCACTGTGTCAATAGCACTGCATTAGTAACTAGAGAGGGGTCATTGCATGCACTTCTCATCTGAAGACCATCATCTGTAATTTTCAGCCCTGGGTACTGTTTCTTGGTGTTAAAGTGGCAGATTTGCAAGGTGTTAAAAAAAAACCCTCTTTTGCACAACTGAACGTCACTTAAGATACTCTCCTTGTGGTCTTGATACTGTTAAGTATGAAAGTTCTAAGGGTTAACCTCCAGCCCTCTCTCTCTGTGTCACTGTCCTGATCAATGAACTGCCAACATGCATCCATGGGACAGCATCCTTGCTGCACTGCACAGCAAAGCTGCCACCACCAGGCCTTTGTAAAATCAGCAAGTGAAGGTGCTGGAAAACCCCCCTGGTGAAATAAAAGATTCAAGGCCCACCTTCTGATGGGAAGCTCCATCATCATGCCTTCACCTTTTCTACCCGTTTGGCCACCTTGAGATCATCACATATGATCACACCCAAGTTCTGCTCTTCTTTCATGCCAAATACGGCCCCAGCATTGAATTTCTGGGTTCGCCGACGATCGTGGGAGTTAGCCGGGCTCACTCCCTTGGCCTCAATATCAGTTATTAGTAGTTACCCATACTATCCTTACAGACCAAGTTCCAGACAGGCAATCTCTAGGTGCCCCCATTATAGACCTGCTTTCCACATGCCAGGTGAGGGAGAAATATTTAATTCTCACCATTTTCCCTCTGCCCCCGCCCCTTCCCGAGTGACTTAAATGGATACAGAAGTAGAATACTAGTTAATTATTATATGAATTCAACAGCTAACATTAGAAGTTTAATGTGTTTGTTAACAAAATGAACTTATTTGAGATATTACCAGGAGTAAAATATTCAACTAATAAATCTGCTATTAGTAGCCTTGGTGGAACTGGCCAAAAATGAACAAGAATGCCCAGCTGCCAAGGTCTGCTACTGTATGTACCATTCCACATGGGAACTCTGTCTCAAATGACAATGTTAACAGAAAGGTGCAGACTCCCACAATGTCTTATTGATGAAGCTTTGTCATAATTTCTGCATTATCCCAAGTGCTCACCTGCTCCGAGTGATTCTTCCCCGCCTCCTTCACTTTTTTTGCCAGACGCTTCTTCTTCTTGTGAAGAGGTTTGGACTCTAGTATCATTTCTTCCAGCTCAAAGGTTGGGTCACAGTTCAGACGACCTTTCTGCAAAGGAAAGCAAGAGGAGCTGACACAGAACAGCAGAAGGGTCTTTCGGTCACTCCATCAGCCCAAAGCTTCCTTAACAGTGCCCTACAGAAATCATAATCACATTTTTCACTGCATTTTGGTCTGGTTGAAATTGTTAATTATGGGAGAGGCTCTTTGTTCATACCAAGTACTTGTCAGGGATTAATGAGGCAGGAAGGGAGTCAAGAAGGGCTCTGGATTCACTCTGAGTAGCTGTCAGGTACTCATTGGGACGGCTGGTCAAATATGAAGAAAGTTCAAACTCCAGAACAGATTTTTGTTCCTGTTCACCCTAATTTATCCACAAGGACAAAATTTAAGGATCCTGTTGCAGGGGTAAGGGAAGGGGAAAATGGACTGAGGAGACAACAGTAGGGTCAATGATTATCAAGGAATAACGAGGGACTGAACTTAGCTACCAACAGTCCCGCTTTTCTGTGCAAAACTGGAATAAGATCATGAAAGCAAATGTGCGAAACCTGTGCAGAAGGATATGATGATCTCAAGAGAGGCTCTCTAGATACTTTAGGTCCCAGGTGTACAGACATGACGTGATCTGGGTAGATCCCAGCTCTTCCCTGTTTACTGTGCTATAATCCCCCCAGGTACTTTACACTTCTCTTGCTCTCTCAGGGGTACTAAAGTCAATAAATAGAGACTAAAATATCCAGAACCTCATCTGTCCACTTAAAGCACTCTGTAACTTATCAATGACAAGAGAAAGGGAACCAGCAGAGGAGCAAAGCTACTGACAATTCTTTTGTGACTTACGGTGGGAGTGAAATCCGGCACGAGCTGCTTCTGTAAAGCAACATCCCAGTTCACATCGGCAAGGTATGGAAAGTTCTGGATATCAGACAACTTGCAGAATCGGTCTTCAGGACTTGGCTCGAGGAACTGGCAATGGAAACAAAGAAATTTAGTTGGGCATGGGTGATCATGAATGCTGCGGAGCACCTTGAAAGCAATCGCACCCTTACTGGGACCCTTTCAAGGCTTCTTCTTACCATTACTGGATTCCGTGTGGTTCCACTACACATACACTACTGATAGGCAAAGCTCAAGCAGCCATATCTATCTCTGGGAAAACCACAGCCTATGCCGACTGTGGCAACTTGGATTTGCTCATCGCAAGAAGTAAACAGTTGAACATCACCTTCCAAGACTATGTAGATCCCTACTCTAGAAACACAGTACTGGAACTTCACTTTAGAGTCTTCTACATAAATCAAATGGTGCTAAAGACCACAACCACCAGCACTTCCATTTAATCACAGGACAAAAGTAAAGGCAACAAGAGGAGCTCATGTGGAAGATCTGATTAGAATACCAGACACAACAAAGCAACAGAAGGGGGACTAACTCTCTGTAAAGCAATGGAGACAACATCATGGCAATTACTTCAGAAATACCTTGTGAAGTAACGACACCATTTCCAATGACCAGGAAGAGGGGTATGTCACCGTCGTCATGTGAAACACCTGAACGATGTCATTTGCTGCTGTGCTGGAGTGGATGCGGTATGGCCTCTACTCCAAAGAAAAACATATTAAAAGAATGAAGAGAGACTAAAGGACTGTGTTCGGTCGACATCATCTATGACAAATGGTCACATCATCTCCATTTCTTCAATCCGCTGCTTCCCTACAAGGAGTCATTAAACTCTACTGGAGCAGATACGGCTAACAGAACTTGAGTTGGGGGGGGGGTGCGGAGAAGGAAACAAAGGAGAATGGGAAGAAGGCAAAGCATCATATTTTAAATGGTAGGATGAACTTGCATTCCAATTTCCAATAAGACAAAGATTTTGAAAGGGATCAGCCTTTATGCAGTATTAAGCGCATGACACCAAAATCTGCACATTTCGAAAGTTCCCTGCAGTGGAGCAGGAAGTGGGACCTGAGCAACTTGGCTAAAGTAGCTAGGGTTCCCTTAGTCAAGTGCTTGGGAGACTGATTTAATTTCCAATCATAGGACCCAGCTCTGTGGGCACCTGAGCACCCCCGATATTGAACAAACTTCTCGACTATGTCCAGGGAGAGATCATTTCCATTGGGTCTAGCATCCCCAATGATCTTGAAAAGTTGGCTCCTAAGTTGGGTGCCTAAATCTGAAAGTCCCTACTGCTACCCGCTTTTTAGATGCTCAGTCAATTTTAATTAATTTTTATCGTTCACACCAACAATATCAACAACAAGCATAATCAATTATCATGCAGGATTTTTAAAGATATAATCTCTCCACCCCCCCCACCCCCACCCCCATTCCCTGGGAGCAATCATTTGCATCTAGAAATGTCACTCTGACTGATCACACTTCAAAAGCTAACAAGTAAACAGCAAAATACATGGAGAAATGGACATTTATGCACTGGTTATGTGAGACAGGGAGCAGCCATTTTGAAACATAAACATCAGAAATATCAACGGGTCAAAACGAACACAAATGTTTATATGACTCAGGAATACAAATGTTTAGGTTAACCGAAACAAACTTTTTTTCCTGAAGTGGTCACAGAGCCCGGTATCCCTTGCCAGCTACATTTTCAAGGGGACGTCAACCTCTGGGGGATTAATGGGGTGAACTCCCTTAATCCCTCTAGTGGAACACAATTCAATGAAGCACTTTTCTGAAGCCTAGACTTCATGGGTGGCAGGTGTAAATCCTGCCATTGATCTTTTTGGATCTAAGTGTACATTCCCCTTCTAGTACGTTATGAGACCTGCAGAACTGATTTCAATGGGTAGAATCAGAGACTGCAAGAACCACACTGAATTATGATGTATTTTCAAATCCATAATGCACCCTCCCCTCCCCCATAAATATATAAAGCATGCATTTTTTATAACTTTCTCCTGCATCCAACATCTCACCCTCTCTCCCCCTGACCATGGTTCCACATTTGGCCCTCTCTCTAACCCCCCCCCCCCCCCCCATCCCTCTCCAGTGTACCTCAGAGGTGTCCCCAGTGGCCACAGCAACTTATTTTCACTGCCTGCACTGGCCTCACAAGTTTCCCTCTGCTGCATCCGGCCCTTACTGATGTCACGTTCTGTTTCCTCATTGGTGGGATGCAGCAGAGAGAAGCTTACAGGGCTGGTGCAGGCAGCGAAAATGAGTGTCTATGGCCACCAGGGACGGCTCTGAGGTACGCGGGGAGGGGCAGATACTGGGCCGCCGGCGGAGGAGAGAGGAGGCCCACCTGTAGCTAGCTCTACAAATGACTAATCATATTCTTTAAAATGCACATTCTTTTTTTTCTTTTCATTACATTTATCACCAGCTCATGTGGGTGACCTTGCACTGATTTCCCTGTGTTCAGAGGCTGCTGCCATGAACCCAGTACAGGGCTGAAGAAATAGAACACAGGACAGGTTACAACCAGCAATGTGATTTATTTTTTTCTTACCCGACCCCTCAGCAGCTCATAGGCTGTGATTCCTAACGACCACCAGTCAACTGCATAGGAATAAGAAATCTGTCCTCTTGGGTAGAACATCTCTGGGGCTGAAAAACAGAAAATCCCCAAAGGAGGAGTCACATAGGCATCGTATCACCAGGTGTGAAAAACTGAAATGACAAGGGAAGCCCTCCTGGTCCAGCTAACTCAAACTTTACTCTGAGCCATTCTATGTCTGTCTATTCTGTGCTCATCTGTTTCACTGGACTGTAATTTCATCTGATCCTTTCAAATTCATTCTGGATGGAAGAAGGCACCAAAGGAATTTGAGAAATATGCTTTCAGCAAGACAGTGCTGGATACTTGGAACCAGTGGCATAGCTATGGGGGGCCATAGGGGCCTGGGCCCCCGCAAATTTCATCCGGGCCCCTGGTTTGGCTGGCGGGGGGCCCCAACCCCTGCCAGCTGAAGCCTTCTTCAGCCACGTTCGCTGCCCTGCTCTTTTTTCTTCTTGCTCCTCCTGTGCACGCTGACGCTCCTTTATGTGTTTTCGCGGGGGGAGCGATGAGGCAGTGAGGGGAAGCAGCAAGTAGGTGAGGGGGAGTGACGAGGAGGCGAGGCGGTGGGGGGGCCTTGGAACCAGGGGCAGATTGACGGGGATCTGAGCCCCCAAGCAATAAGGGCCATGGGCCTCCAACCACCTATCAAAAGTGATTAAACTAGATGGAGGGTAGGGGAGATTAGGCCCCTTAGGCATTGTCCTATTGTTCCAATGGTCAGTCCATCCCTGCTTTGAAATGACTTCCAGTGGGAGACGAACCAGTAGCAGAGTTTAAACATCCTGCAGAGAGGAAAGGATCTTACAACTTCTGACAGCAGAGACCTACAAATGGGCAGACTGGGTGGGCCAAATGTTTCTTTTCTGTCAATATCTTAGGTGTTTCTTGCTTCCCTGGAATGATCAGCTGGCTCAGGTTTTGTGGGATGAGTTTATTCAGTGCTGCTGTTTTCCCCAATACACTTGATTTCCTTGGGGACTTTCCTGCAAAAAGGGCCAGGGTATTATATGCCCTAGACAAGCTTTCAGCCTTTCACCCCTTCACCCTACTGATTATGATCACACAAACACCCTCTTCCTGCAAGAAAAGGTCCCCTCTTGTTTCTTTACTTTGTGTGGTTGACAGGATCTACAATGCTGGGCAGACTTCTACTGTCTGTGCCCCGAGAATGGCTGAACCAGCCCTGCCTGCAAAGGGGAAACCAGCTGGTCCCTCTTCTAGTGAGTTGCTTGACTTATCTTTCTCCAGTATCTCTACGGCAATGACACATTAGTTAAATTCAGATTCAACCACTCTCTCTTTCTGCTATGTGTCTGTGAAGCACATTCCAGAGGGGGATTTCCAACCAGAAAAATTAAGGACCCCTCCCTCATCACCTCCAGATATTTCTGATTTTGCTCTTCCTCTTTTATTTTATTTTTTTGAGAGGGGTGGGAGGTGGGGAAGAACCTTGGTAAACCATCAGCAATACATTCAAGCCTGATGCTCAACACTCCGGTGCTGTTCCAAATAGCGCCATAAAAATACCACAAGAACAGCACAGAACAACGCCCTAATGCTGAACACTAATGAGATGCAAATAGAAGCGCGCTCATAGTGTTGAGCATTAGGGAGTTCGGAGGGAGGACTGTGCTTGGCGCATGCGCAGAAGAGTTTCACGGTAAGATTGGTTCCTCTGCACATGCACCTGGTAAAACCTGAGCGTGAAATACACATTGGCATCTGCTTTCTGTGGCCTAAATACAAGTGTTTATAATTTTTTTTATAGCTTGGATGCTTATATTTAGACACAGGAAACAGACGCCAATGTGTGCTTTCGCTTTGGTCTGCTGTTTCTCACGACCAGCGCTTAAGGGCTTGCATGAGTTGCCTTCTGCTTCCAAAAGCAATTTTTGCAGAAAGAATCTTGAGAGAAGGATGAGAATCATGGAAAATCTTCTCTTCCAACACCCTAAACGCCTACTCCGACCTACCAACAATAAGGCAGTTTTGTTTCGGGCGCTCTTTTCTGAGCATTGGGCAGGAATATAAAATGGCCTCATTAACACGAACTTGACTACATTAGTATGCTATTTGCATTTTTCATCTGCGCACTCGTTTGTTCCCACGCTCCGGGTCTCTGAACATTCTGCACAGGTAAATGCAGGCGCAAATACAGCACTGATGGCCTCTAGCGCCTGCATTTACTTTTGAAGATTGGGGCTTGAATTGGGGAGCACAAGATATGTGCCGAGATCTACACAGGACCATATAACCATCTTACTCAAATTTCAATACTCAGCTCACCCTGCAATATCTACCCACTCACCTCTAAGTGCATACAAACAAGACCTTAAATAAGTGACATAATCAGGTATGACTAGGAAGGCACAGATCAAGAAGCCAACGTATAACCTCAAAGTCCAAGTCTTAGACTATGACCTTAAACAAGTTACACTAGAGGAAAGTTTAATTACATATCATAATAATAAGACCCATCAGCATCCACTATACCCAAGCCACAATTAAGTATTTACAGACAAGCTTTTGCCTATAGCAATGTTCCTACAGTGCTTTACACTGTAAACAATTCCACAGAATAATTTTTGTGCACGTGAATTTTCTTGTAAAGTAGCCTTCTGATTATTTCAGTAATTGGAAGTTCCTGGAAGACGATATAAGAAATGAATTTCCATGTAAATGTTCTCTCTTTTCAGTGCATGTCCTACCTGTCAATGAGTTTAAGAGGATTTACTAGTACTAGGTAAATGAACTCTTCATTAGGGTCTTCATTCTGCTGAGAGTCACCTTCGTTGGCTCACATCTGTCTCCCCTCACCTGCAGGGGGTATTGCTTCCATTCTGCAGAGAACTGTCGTAACTGTGAAAGCCTTCTGTGCTATTTCTGAATGATCATTCAGCAAATACAATAATCAGATTAAGACGCACTTCAGGCTTTATAATAGCATATTGGCTAAGCTGAAATGCGTCCTCTAGAATTATCGCATCGTACTATAGATGTTGGACGTAGTGCTATAGATTAATGAGACATACTTGGGGCAATTCTACAAATAGGCACCACAAATTTGGTAGCTGGATGCAGCACACTGAGCGCCCTGTTTACTAAGGTGCGTTAGCGTTTTTAATGCACCTACAATTAGCACATGCGATAACCATGTTGGCATCTACAGGGATATTGTAGGCATGTACACAGGTAACGTGTGTACATGGTTAACGAGCGTTAAAAGTGTTAACACGCCTATAACGCGGTTTAATAAACAGGATCATAATTGTATAGCAACATTTGGGCATCCGGATTCCTTTAGAGAATACTAGCGTAAGTCAGCCCCTATGGACTGGATTCTATAAACGGTGCTCAAAATGGCCGCCAGAAAAGATCAGTGCTAAGCGCGATTCTATACAGGGTGTGTGCCGTTGATAGATGCAGTGTTATGTGTAGTAACTAAGTAAATGTAACTAGTTACTATACTTAAGTAAAAGTTTTCTTACTTTTACTTGTAAAGTACAGGATAACATTTGTTACTTTTGCTGAATAATTTTGTCAAGTTTTACTACTTTTACTCATGCTTGCATTAAAAGTAAAAATGGAAGCGAGACGTAAATGACAATTCCTCAGTAAACCAAACGAAACAGCAAAACTGGGAACAGGATTTTGCGATTACAAATTTTGTCACACAAACAGTGGATCATCTCATCTTAAATTTGGGTGTTCAGGGAATACAGCCTATGAGAACAGTGGAATTCCTTGTGCTTGTTGAACTGGTTACTAAGTCTCCAGCCAAACAGAACAGTGATGAATTGGATGACTTGAAAGTGGAAATGAAGCCAAGCTGGTAGCAATTCTTGGGGAACAGACGTAAAAACTCTTTCATGGAAAGGTGGATGCATGGAATGGCCTCTCGGTGGAAGTCATGGAGACAAAGAGTTTAAGAAGGCGAGGGACAGACAGGTGGGATCTCTTAGGAAAAGGAAAAGTTAGAGGTTACGGAGAATGGGCAGACTGGATGGGTCATACGGCCCTTATCTGTCGTCATATTTCTAGGTTTCTATATTGCTGTACCACAACACAGACTGCACGTCATCCCATGGGAAATTTTACATTGGGGTAACTGTCTACTGGACCGATAGTCTTTAGGGAGAAAGTTTGCTTGTCTGGCCTTAAGACCGAAGGGTTCCCGCACATTTGAAGTTCTTGCATCAATTGTCAAAGATATTCACAACAGAGTTTGCCATCAGATGAAAAATTGTTAGAACAACAGACAATGATTCCAACTTTGTGAAAGCCTTCTTTGTAACTGGACAGTTTGATGATAATTATGACGATAAAGATGAAGATGAAAGTGATGAATTAGACAGCACTACTTCTAATGCAGACGATGATGACAATAACAAAGATAAAAGTATTCTTTGCTATTCGGAACTCAAATGTTTCAGAGATTCCCTTGATCATAACCTGCAGACCCAGTCAGAAAACATGTCATGTTGCAAACTGGCCTAATTTAAAGGTACTTTTTTTTTTTTTTTACCAGACTGAACAATCCACTTTCTGCTAGTGTAGTTGTTGAACCTTTTTAGCTGTGCTGGATTAATGACTTATAATCACACTTGCATAAGTGACAGTCATTTTCAAAAATTTAGTTTTACTAAAAGCAAAGTGGATTGAATTGTAGAGCAATTAAGTAGTTGGGTAAAAATGTTAACAATAGTTGCATTCACCGTAGTTACAGTACTTTTACTTTTTACTCAAAAAGTATCATATTAGGCAATAACTTTTTTACTGTTACATAAGTAAATTTTTTAATGTGTTCTTCACTGTACTTTTTACTTTTACTTAAGTACATAAGTACATAAGTAGTGCCATACTGGGAAAGACAAAAGGTCCATCTAGCCCAGCATCCTGTCACCGACAGTGGCCAATCCAGGTCAAGGGCACCTGGCACGCTCCCCAAACGTAAAAACATTCCAGACAAGTTATACCTAAAAATGCGGAATTTTTCCAAGTCCATTTAATAGCGGTCTATGGACTTGTCCTTTAGGAATCTATCTAACCCCTTTTTAAACTCCGTCAAGCTAACCGCCCGTACCACGTTCTCCGGCAACGAATTCCAGAGTCTAATTACACGTTGGGTGAAGAAAAATTTTCTCCGATTCGTTTTAAATTTACCACACTGTAGCTTCAACTCATGCCCTCTAGTCCTAGTATTTTTGGATAGCGTGAACAGTCGCTTCACATCCACCCGATCCATTCCACTCATTATTTTATACACTTCTATCATATCTCCCCTCAGCCGTCTCTTCTCCAAGCTGAAAAGCCCTAGCCTTCTCAGCCTCTCTTCATAGGAAAGTCGTCCCATCCCCACTATCATTTTCGTCGCCCTTCGCTGTACCTTTTCCAATTCTACTATATCTTTTTTGAGATACGGAGACCAGTACTGAACACAATACTCCAGGTGCGGTCGCACCATGGAGCGATACAACGGCATTATAACATCCGCACACCTGGACTCCATACCCTTCCTAATAACACCCAACATTCTATTCGCTTTCCTAGCCACAGCAGCACACTGAGCAGAAGGTTTCAGCGTATCATCGACGACGACACCCAGATCCCTTTCTTGATCCGTAACTCCTAACGCGGAACCTTGCAAGACGTAGCTATAATTCGGGTTCCTCTTACCCACATGCATCACTTTGCACTTGTCAACATTGAACTTCATCTGCCACTTGCACGCCCATTCTCCCAGTCTCGCAAGGTCCTCCTGTAATCGTTCACATTCCTCCTGCGACTTGATGACCCTGAATAATTTTGTGTCATCGGCGAATTTAATTACCTCACTAGTTATTCCCATCTCTAGGTCATTTATAAATACATTAAAAAGCAACGGTCCCAGCACAGACCCCTGCGGGACCCCACTAACTACCCTCCTCCACTGAGAATACTGGCCACGCAATCCTACTCTCTGCTTCCTATCTTTCAACCAGTTCTTAATCCATAATAATACCCTACCTCCGATTCCATGACTCTGCAATTTCTTCAGGAGTCTTTCGTGCGGCACTTTGTCAAACGCCTTCTGAAAATCCAGATATACAATATCAACCGGCTCCCCATTGTCCACATGTTTGCTTACCCCCTCAAAAAAATGCATTAGATTGGTGAGGCAAGACTTCCCTTCACTAAATCCGTGCTGACTTTGTCTCATCAGTCCATGTTTTTGTATATGCTCTGCAATTTTATTCTTAATAATAGCCTCCACCATCTTGCCCGGCACCGACGTCAGACTCACCGGTCTATAATTTCCCGGATCTCCTCTGGAACCCTTCTTAAAAATCGGAGTAACATTGGCTACCCTCCAGTCTTCCGGTACTACACTCGATTTTAGGGACAGATTGCATATTTCTAACAGTAGCTCCGCAAGTTCATTTTTTAGTTCTATTAATACTCTGGGATGAATACCATCAGGTCCCGGTGATTTACTACTCTTCAGCTTGCTGAACTGACCCATTACATCCTCCAAGGTTACAGAGAATTTGTTTAGTTTCTCCGACTCCCCCGCTTCAAATATTCTTTCCGGCACCGGTGTCCCCCCCAAATCCTCCTCGGTGAAGACCGAAGCAAAGAATTCATTTAATTTCTCCGCTACGGCTTTGTCCTCCTTGATCGCCCCTTTAACACCATTTTCGTCCAGCGGCCCAACCGACTCTTTGGCCGGTTTCCTGCTTTTAATGTATCTAAAAAAATTTTTACTATGTATTTTTGCTTCCAACGCTAATTTCTTCTCAAAGTCCTTTTTTGCCCTCCTTATCTCCGCTTTGCATTTGGCTTGGCATTCCTTATGATCTATCCTGTTACTTTCAGTTGGTTCTCTTCTCCACTTTCTGAAGGATTGTTTTTTGGCTCTAATGATTTCCTTTATCTTACTGTTTAGCCACGCCGGCTGACGTTTAGTCTTTTTTCCCTTTTTTCTAATACGTGGAATATATTTGTCCTGAACCTCCAGGATGGTGTTTTTAAACAGCATCCACGCCTGATGCAAGTTTTTTACTCTGCGAGCTGCTCCTTTCAGTCTTTTTTTCACCATTTTTCTCATTTTGTCGTAATCACCTTTTCTATAGTTAAACGCTAGCGTACTTGATTTCCTAGTTTCACTTCCTTCAATGCCAATATCAAAACCGATCATATTATGATCACTGTTATCAAGCAGCCCTCGTATCGTTACCCCCTGCACTAGATCATGAGCACCACTAAGGACTAAGTCTAGTA
Organism: Microcaecilia unicolor; assembly: GCF_901765095.1. Lineage (NCBI taxonomy): Eukaryota > Metazoa > Chordata > Amphibia > Gymnophiona > Siphonopidae > Microcaecilia > Microcaecilia unicolor. The sequence goes on along the minus strand of NC_044038.1, from coordinate 177,521,210 downwards.
TTTTTCCTTCTCTTGTCGGCTTCTGAACTAGCTGTTCCATGAAGCTGTCCTTGATTTCATCAAGAAATCCTATGTCCCTTGCGTGTACAGATGTTACATTAACCCAGTCTATATGCGGGTAATTGAAATCCCCCATTATTATTGTGTTGCCCAGTTTGTTTGCGTCCCTGATTTCCTTTAACATTTCCGCATCCGTCTGTTCGTCCTGGCCAGGCGGACGGTAGTACACTCCTATCACTATCCTTTTCCCCTTTGCACATGGAATTTCAATCCACAGTGATTCCAAGGAGTGTTTTGTTTCCTGCAGAATTTTCAATCTATTTGATTCAAGGCTCTCGTTAATATACAATGCTACCCCTCCACCAATCCGATTCACCCTATCACTACGATATAATTTGTACCCCGGTATGATAGTGTCCCACTGGTTATCCTCCTTCCACCAGGTCTCAGAGATGCCTATTATATCTAATTTTTCATTTAGTGCAATATATTCCAACTCCCCCATCTTATTTCTTAGGCTCCTGGCATTCGCATATAGACATTTCAAACTATGTTTGTTGTTCCTAAGTACATCATGCTTAGTACTTGACAGTATTAATTGGCAATCTTTTGTCTGATTTTTATTGTTATTTAAAGATACCCGATCTACTACAATCTCTTTTGCAACCTATCAGGATACTCTATCTTCCCTGTTATGGTGATATCTTTGAAAGATACCTTAGCCCGAACCATGCTCTTTTGAGCGACTGTCGGCCTTCCCCCCATTTCTAGTTTAAAAGCTGCTCTTAAGTACTTTGACCAACACTGGCCAAAGCCTGGTGTAAACGCTGGCACCCAACTTGGGTGCGCTGTCCCATTGTTCAGTAACAATGCATGCAGGTCCCTCCCATGGCCACACCCCTTTTGTTATATGTGCTATAGGATGGAGGAGCTCAGCGTTACAGAATAGAGCGCAGCCAGATGTGGAAGCAAATCCCAATCAGTGCCATTTAATGACAATAATTGGTTGTTAGCACCCAATTATGGATGGTTAAGAGTTCGTTAGCCAATTAAATTGCATGCGTATCTTGGGAGTGCACCCAAATTTGGGCACCATATACAGAATCCACGGGTATGTGACTACATTTAGGTGCCCCCACTAACATCATGTCAATAGCAAGAATAAATGGGCACATGTAAATGCATAACTCTAGCACATAATTTACAGTATTTTGTGAGTTACACATGTAAATGTTGGACACATTCATGTCCCACCCATGCGTCTCCCTCTGTGAACCCCCTCTTGCATTTACACACTACGCAAGTTATAGAATACAGCTTAGCGTCCAACCAGCACTTTTGTAACTGTTACAGTCTTGTGTGCAAGGGCTCGTATTCTTGTAACTTTACACACAAACTCACCACCAAATTCTATAAAAATTGCGCGAGCAATTTAATTACATGAGCCAATTAGTGCCAGTAATTGGCTTTTTAACAATTAATGGCACTAATTAGATTTAATTAGAACTTGTGCATAAATTTAGGAATGGGATCCACGCCTAAATTTTACACGTGACCCAAAAAAGGAGGCGTGAAAACAGGAGGGTCATTGATGTTTCAGGGTGGATCGGGGGATGTGGTTTTGAGTTACGTGACAAATTATACAATACAGTGGCTCTGTGCATAAATTTAGGAGCAGGCCTTTGCACCAGGTTTTCACTTAAATTTACACATGACCCCTGGGCGTAAGCGCTATTCTATAGACTGTGCCTAAGTGTGGTTTATAAAATAGCATTTTTTTTCGGCACTAATTATTTGGCACCATATATAGAATCTAGCCCTCAGCATTTAAACGTAGATGCCGAATTACAGAATAAGGAGGAATGTTCACCTCTCAAAAATGAAAATACTAAACATGATTTTCCTGTCTGAGGGGCCAGTTTCAGGTCCTAGTGACATCCGAAACCCAAGCTAAAGTCTATTGGAGGTGAGGTAGGTAGGTAGGTAGGTGCCCCCCCCCCCCCCCCCCGAGAGTCCTTGGTTGGCTAATTCAGGGGGTCTTTTACTAAGCTGCGGTAGCGTTTTTAGCTCGTGGTAGAAATCAGTTGGCAGTAAACGCCAAGACACCCGTTATATTCCTATGGGCGCCTCAACGATTACCACCAGCTGATTTCTACCGCGACCTATAAAACCTACTGCGGCTTAGTAAAAGGACCTCATAGGCAATACAGAGATCGGTGATGATTATTTTCTGGTTACGGGTAACTTCATGTTTTAACTCATTTAATACAAAAGTCGGAGTAACTGGGTAGCCTTTTGTTTCTGTGTTTAATTTTTAACTTGGTGGTTGGTTGTAATCTGAATTTTAATTACGTGTGTTGTATTGTTACCTGCCTGGAACTCTTAAATAGATAAATAAACTGTAGTCCTTCAAAATGTAAATTTATACCTGTCAATCAAATAAATGTACCCGTGTGCTGTTTCGTTTATTACATGAAATCCTATTTCACTTGTTCTGAATATACAAATGATCTATAAGAAACTGTTTTATCAAAGTGGAAACATGGCACCAACACAATTAAATCCTGGAAAGGCAATCAGAATACAAAAGCACCACAACGTTCTATTTCTAACCACTAATGATGAGTTAATTCATGTCATTTCCTTGGCTGTTTGATTGGCTGCCCGAGATGTAATTAATCTATTAATCACATGATTGTGGTGAATGCAAGCTGTTGAGCATTATAAACAAATCCTTTTTCTTTCCAATACAATTCATTTATCCCTCTAGATGCCACATAAAGGTGAGGACAACCCAAGCCTCCAAGTCTGGAAAATGGGATCATTCAGGCTGGAGCAGAAGTGCACCATGAGTAATCGTAGCCAGTGAGAAGGGAGACTGAGAAAAGTAGAGACTAGAATGCTGGATCGATCTGAACCAGAATCATGTCTTATGTGACACACCCCCAGGTGCCCCCCCACCCCACGCACTGCACCGCAGCCAAGAATAGGAGACCATGGATAGGCAGCAATCCTGCAAAACTACCTCAATCCTTCATGCCAGCTGCACATTCCATACTGTGAAATTGCCTCATTCCACCTACTCCCTCTAGTTTGCACTTGATGTGTACTCTCCGTGCCTGAAGGGGTCACTAGAGGAAGACAATGTGCATGTTTACGGTCACTGGGCGGCCACACTGCTATCTGTCAATACCGGTGCATTTTTTCTAGCGAAAATGATGCCGGTACTCAAATGCCAGGCCACCCTTCAGGGATGGGGTGATCACTGAGGGACCCACCCTACAATAGCCAGTCCCCCTGCAACCAGTCACAGAATCCATGACAAGGCAGAATTGGTGTATAGAGCCTGAGCTCTTTCATTAAAACTTGGGGTCCATGGATCAATTTTAGCAGACAATGGAAAAGTTTCCAGCAGGGGCGTATCTGGACTCTGGCGGTAGGGGGGGCCAGAGCCAGAGGGAGGGGGCACATTTTAGCCCCCCCCCCCCCCAGGGCCACTGATCCCCCCCGCCATTTCCGGACCCCCCCCCCCGCCACTGCCAGACCCCCCCTCGCCACCAATGACACTCTCCACCCCCTCCCGCCGCCGCCAACCCTCCCCCGCTGCTGTCACTTACCTTTGCTGGCGGGGGACCCCAAGCCCCCGCCAGCCGAGGTCCTCTCTTCCATGCAGGCTGCAAGTTGCAACGCTTCCTGTTCTTCTGAGTCTGACGTCCTGCACGTACAACGCGCAGGACGTCAGACTGAGTTCCAAATTCTGAGTCTGACGTCCTGCACGTTGTACGTGCAGGACGTTAGACTCAGAAGAACAGGAAGCGTTGCAACTTGCATCCTGCACGGAAGAGAGGACTTCGGCTGGCGGGGGCTTGGGGTCCCCCGCCAGCAAAGATCGGCGACAGGTTGGTGGCAGGCGTGCGGGAGGGAGGGGGAGGGGGAGGTGGAGAGGGTCGATGGTAGGGGGTCCAGGGCGAAATCTGCGGGGGCCCAGGCCCCTGTGGCCCCACGCAGATACGCCCCTGGATTCCAGTACTCAGTACCCCCTCAAAAAAAGCCCTGGTCGATACATACCCATATAAGGCTTTGTTCCAGCCACCGTCGTAATTTTCATGTCATTATTCACCAAGGTAGCAATGTTGAAGTCTGTAATATGGACGTGTCCTGGAAGTGTAAACAGAGAGAAAAGAAAGTTGCAGAATAGTTCATTCATTATCCTATTCCATTAAAATAGCTGCATCTTGTTTGGGCTTATGGTTCCTCTGAGTAACTAACACGTCTTATCAATATTTTACATTTGATGGAAGAGTTTACCCTGCACATGACAAGATCCTAGTACCACAGCTGGGGATCATGACAAACATGACATTATCATAGCTAAGTTCATAGACTTGATGACACACATATGCTTTATTTAATTCTATGTATTGCCAAATGGTTACTTTATAAATAACATACATTATCAGCTGGGAGTTATTCTCCGGCATTCATTAATATTTGTGAAGAATAAGCAAAATATAGCAAAACCCAAGGCTATACCCCCACAGGGTTAAAAGTATTTTGATTTGGAGGAGGATGTGACAGCTGCTCTCAGACTGTGGACTCTGAATGCCAGGTCTTTTTTTTTTCTACCTGGTGCTGTTCCTGCCTTTCACTAACCTTCTATGCCTGAATGCAAAATCTTCACTTTTTCTTGGTTGTTTTCCTAGCGAATATTTATTTATTTGTTACATTTGTACCCCACATTTTCCCACCTATTTGCAGGCTCAATGTGGCTTACATGGTGCCGGAGAAGTGTTGGTAGACTCTGGAGTAAACAGTTTCAATTACAAGGTTAAGTTGTGGTAGGAAAAGGTTCATGTGGTGGGACCACATGAAGGAAAACTAAGATGCGGTAGAAAAAGGTTCATATGGTGGGACCACATGAAGGAAATCAAGGAGAACAGATGGAGTTGTTTGGTGATCATTACGACTCCGGGTCAGTAATCCCCATACCTGTCCTGGGGGAACCCCAGCCAGTCAGGTTTTTATGATATCCACAATGAATATTCATGAGGTTGATTTGCATACACTGCCTCCTTGATATGCAAATTTATCTCAAACATATTCATTGTGGATATCCTGAAAACCTGACCAGCTAGGATTTTCCCAGGACAGGTTTGGATATTCGCTGCTCCAGGCCGCTTGTCATCCGAGGAAACGACCTGTTACCTCGCAAGCTATGAAGTTCGTTGTTTCACAGCTTCCACAGTTGCCAATAATGGCAGCCAGTGTCCATCTTTGTCCACAGGACAGGAACAGGAAGCACAGTATGGCTCTATCAGCAGGTTTTACAGGTGTGAGGCAGCCAGAGACAGTCCAATGTGTGTTATAGTGATCATACTGGGATTTAATTATGGCATTTGTAGAATGGACAGGGTGAAAAGATTGGATTATTAAGAACAAATGTTTGAGATCAGATATGATCTACCACAGGGGTGGGCAACCTCGGTTCTTAAGAGTCACAACCCAGTTGGGTTTTCAGGATTTCCCCAATGAATACACATGAGATCTATCTGAATGCACTGCCTCTACTTTGTGCAAATAGATCTCATGTATATTCATTGGGGAAATCCTGAAAACCCAACTGGGTTGAGGACTGAGGTTGCCCACTCCTGATCTAGCAGATAACTCCTTAAATGAATCCACAAGGGTAAGGTGAGGGTCTAGTCTAAGAGCATTTTAATGAGACTTCAGGTAGATCAGAGTTCACCAGAATGGCAGGATAAATTATGCTAACACTGGATTGTTGAGTTTTGGATTACATTTCTATTTCTATTTTCTTTGTATAGAAACAACTGCTTGCAGAGTCCCATCTTGCATAGTCTTGGTTTACACTTTCTGAATTGCTGCTCAGAAGCTCAGTACAAAAACCCAATGTAATTATGTGCAGGGCAATCAGTGTTAGCCCTTCCTGGAGTGTTATTTTAATGAAATAAAACCAAACCAAACCAAACCCTGTGCTTGCCAACCACCTTGGAAACATGACATGACAAATTCTCACAAGTCACAGCAAAAAGTCATTTCACATTTCCACTGTCTGCAAATAAAGAAAAGATATTCTTAGACCCTTACATGCTGTTTATCAGAAATACAATTTACACAGGCCGCTCACATCATGCAAACACACCATCAGAAGAGGAAATTGTCGCATTGCTTACCTTCCCTTTGCTGAGGAGAAAGGAAGAATTACTTGCTTACTAAGCCACAGCCAGAGATAATACCTTCTGGCCTTCGATGCAAGATGAATTTAATTAACACAGTGCTAAAGTAATGAATGCCATGTCTTGGTATGGTTCATCCATCACTTGTCACCCACTGGGAGCCAGGGGAACGAGAGAGAACTCTCCTTTGGATCCTAAGTTTTCCCTGGGTTAGTTGGCTTCCTATTCGAAAACATTAAAATTTGGCTAATACGTGTCCAGTGGCCTTCAGATAAGGAAGCACAAAACTTCATCCAAAATGATGTTTCTTGCCTTTGACTACTCATGATAGCTCTACCTACAGCACATATATTGCCCAACCCCAAAGACCTCCAGCAACAAGTGGCAACCATTAATTTACTGTGGCTTGCCAATTAGCTCCACCGACATCAACAGATTTGCTCATGTTTCCATGGTAATCTTCAAAGGGAACCACAGGGTAAGGATGCCTTTGGATTTCTGTAACATGAAGAGTCTCGGAAGTGATCGTGTGTCATACAAATCCCACATCAGCGCTACAGTAACCTATCAAGTTCGGCTGAAGGAAAGCCAAAAGCTTATAACGTTAAGCCATCTTGAGTTGTCTTGCTGGGGCCTCCCCAAAATGTACCTTTATGATCCTATTCCTACAGGGCCAGATTAAGGCCAACTGATACCATAAGCACAGCCCAACAATGGTGCCAGTCGGCCTTTCCATTCTTTAACTGAAAAGACATTAGGACTCAATAAGTGCCGAGTAATATTAGTATTGTACAAAACAAAACATCATATATATTTATTATGATTAGAAAGCCACTGAAATTCATGCTGGATAATGGGTGTGGCAAACGGCAGTGAAAAAGAGTTAAGGGTATGATAGATGAGGGGAAAACCTCCGTGGTGCCTCCCTTCCCTTGGTGCCCGAAGCACCTGCTTATTTTGCTTAATGGCACAAAACATCAGCAGTAAATTCAGGAGTGAATATTCAGTGGTAGGCATAGGAGCCAGCTCTGTGGGTGCTTGAGCACCCCTAATATTGAGAAAATTCCTTGTATGTGTCCAGGGAGGGGTTATTTCCAATGGCCTTAGCACCCCCAATAATTTTGAAAAGTTGGCTCCTATGGTGGTGGAAAAGCACATATGCAGCATAACAGGATGGTCCAACACAGCCTCAGCAATGACAGCCTTTAGGGACAGGCCTAGAGACAGGTTTCTATGCCCTGTGCAACTGAAGAAAGCAGAGAAAAGTTGTCCGGTTAATGTTATTAAAATTATTCAGCTACACTTAACCGGTTAATTGAATATCTGGTTAAATCTAACTATACAGAATTGTGCAGACCAGTGGCATAGCTATGGGAGGGGCCTTGGGGGCCTGGGCGCCTCCAAATTGGATCCTAGCATGAACGCCACCTGAGGGGAAGCAGGGCAGGCATTGCGCAAAGGACAGCACTGGAGAAAGGCTTCAGCTGGCGGGGGTTGTGGACCCCCGCCAGCTAAGATATGTGTGGTTGCGGTGGGGAGGCGGACCAAACTGCGCCCCCCTCCCCCCCCCCACATACTTTGGGCTCCGAACCCACCCAAACGTTGAGGTCTGGCTACGCTCCAGGTGCAAATGAACTTGTGGACACAAAAGTGTTATTAGACTGACTGGATTTAGAAAGCCTGATCTAAGTTTAGCTGCAAAAATCTGTTCAATATTGGCTCTTTACCCTTCCCTGCCTTCCTTTTACGTATTCTCCAGTGTTCGGAGATATAAAAAGCAAATAAAACCATCACCTTTTCTTCCCTTCAGATCATATGTTGTATACTCAATGAACCACACAACCAACCCCTATCCTATCTGCTTCAGTGGTATAGCCAGATGGCCAGTTCTGGGTGGGAATGCAATTTTCTCTTCTCCCACCCCCCTGGGCTCCACCCTTAACTCCTAGAAACATGACGGCAGATAAGGGCCAAATGGCCCATCCAGTCTGCCCTTCCTCAGTAACCACCAACTCTTCCCTTTCCTAAGAGATCCCACAATGCCCATCCCACGCTTTCTTACATTCTGACACAGTCCTCGTCTCCATGACCTCCACCAGGAGACCATTCCACGCATCTACCACCCTTTCCATGAAAAAATATTTTCTCAGATTCCTCCTATTTCCTCCTAACTTCACCCTATGCCATCTCATTCCAGAGTTTTCCTCATTTGAAAAAGGCTCACCTCCTGTCCATTAATGCTACTGAGGTATTTAAAAGTCTCTATCATAATCTTCACTCTCCTGCCTCTCTTCCAGTGTATACATGTTGAGATTCTTAAGCCTGTCCCTATATGTTTTACGACTGAGACTGCTTACCAATTTTGTAGCCGCCCTCTGGACCGACTCCATCCTGTTTATATCTTTCAATAGCTGGGGGATCCAGAATTAGAGACAGTACTTTAAATGGGGCTTCACCAGAGGCTTATAAAAGGGAACTATCACCTCTTTTTTCCTTCTGGTCATCCCTCTCCTTATGTAGCCGAGCATCCTTCTGGCTCTGAACGTCGCTTTTTCTACCTGTTTGGAGACCTTAAGGTCATCAGACACAATCACCCCCAAGGGTCCTCAAGATATAAATACCTGAGCTGGTGAGGATGACAAGCCCCACCAGCCAAAGACCTCTCCTGCCCAAGTCACGCCTGCAGCACCACTTATTCAGCGGGAGCGCTTCGCCGCTGATCCCGGCTCTCCTGCACTCACTCAGTTAGACCTGAACTGAGCATGCTACATGACAGCCCGGGAGTTAGACCTTTCAAGCACAGTCACTGTGACGTTATTTGGATGAGTGACTGATCAGGATCTCATAAGAACCCGTTTCTCCTTTATTCCTATACCCGTTGAGCTCACGATACCAAACGCAGGACGGGTCACTCACTAATCTGCTTCTCAATGCTAAAAAAGGAAGAGGCAAGTGAAGCCACTGCTGAAGGCAGACAACCCATAAGTACAGGAGACAGCTCTTCTAGCAGCTCTTGAATAAATAAACACTTAATACTTTGAAATCAGAGGTCAGATGCAGAAGAGCTCTGGGCTCAGGTGGCACTCAGCGCGACCAGCGAAGCATGAGAGCTCGGAATTCCAACCAAAGTGCACGTTTTCATTCAAACATTCAATACGCAGGTAGTAGAAGATGTAACTGTTTAAATACAGGCTAGTTTCTGTAGCTACTTTGAATGTAATAAATATTTATTAGAAATGCTGAAGGTCATTATACATATTTCTACTCTGCACACATGCTCCTCAGAAATGCCCATAATCTTTCTCCTCAAGCTGCGAAAGGACTGGGAACACTATCTTAGGCTTCAGTCCCTTTGGAGAGCCAACTCAAATGTGTTTTGTCAACACATCCTGTGCAGGGTTGTGTGTGTTGTTATTGGCCATACAGACCTGATCTGAACAGTTTAGCCCTCTCTTCCCTCATGACCTGGACAACCTGTTTTGCCTGGAGAGGTTCGGATCAGTACCTCAATTCCATCATACCACTTTTCCTCCCTCCTAATTAATGACTGTGTGAAAACAATAGAGCATTTTGCCTCTGAAAGTGTTTTGACATTTAAAAACTTTACAAAACTATTTGATTATATATATTTAGGGCAAAGGAACCAGTTCCACATTTAAAAAGGATGTTTTAGCATAAATGAAATGATGACCACAATCTAATTCTGTGGTCCAGTTGTAGCATTGGAGGTTGGCCTTAGCATGAGTGTCCCATCTGCTCAGGGGAAGATACATTACATCTTGGGGCCTGTGGATGGCTGCCTTCTGCAATGGTGCCCTCTGCTGGCACCTCAGGATACAAAAGTACTGAGCTGCAAAAAGTGTGTGTGAGGGTGGGGAGGGGGTCAAACCAAAGAACCTGAATGACACCGAGCATTTTGAATCTCTCAAAACTTCACACAGGAGATACATCTGGTACCTGCACAGACCTGCTCTTGCTTCTGTGCGTGATATGTGTGGAAAAATTATGAGCATTTCTGATCCCAGGCATGGTCTAATCCATCAGTCACATGGGACACAAATTACTACATCACACAGGAGGTGTAGTTATCAACCAGGCAGAATAGGATCACATCACCAGAAAGGACAAATTGAGAGTGTGCAAATCAATCACGACTTACCTTGCTCATCAAGTAAAATATTGTCAGGCTTAATGTCCCTAAAGGGGGGGGAAAAAAGAATGAGATAAGAGATAAAACAGTCTGCCAATGGACTAGATATATATTAACTGACCTACAATGACTATTTGATTTTATACTATGTGAAGTATATTCAATATACACCTGAAACTCATAAAATTCCTGGATCTGATCTGAATTAATGCAACATTGCATCCGAGTCCTCCAAAATATACGTAGATAGAGAAATAGCACCAAGACATTTTGAATGTGTTTACTGACTGAAATTTAAAAAAAAAAAACAAGTGTCATGCTGATTTGGAGGTCACTTACTAATGATTAACATGTTCTAATGCCATTAACCCTTCATTGCCCCAGGAACAATACATAGATGGTGAGCCCACTAGGGACAAAGAAAGTACCTGCATATAATAATTGTAAACCACTTTGGTTGTACCCACAGAAAGGTGACATATCAAATCCATGACCTTTACCCATGACCCATTATCATACATTATCTGCTGCAGGGCCCACTGCATACAATTGGCAAATTAATATTAAATTGTAGGGACTGGAAAAATGTTCATTTCTTTTTTCAGATTGTTGGCCTTTTTTACATGAATTGTTTTTTCACTTTACTTTATGCATTTTCTTTAATTAAAAGAAATGTTAACATACACTCTTTAATGCACAGATTAGTATATATTAAATCAATTTTACATGCTCCAAATTTTGTAAGGTGTGCTAACAAACCAAATGTATGCTAATGATGCAAAACCCCTATTAAACTGAATTTGTTGAATTTTTATTATAATCACTGGAAAATGTTCTCAAGTGAATGTGAAGAAAATCTGAAAATTCTGTCATGCTCCAGTCAGATTAAAATTTGCAATAATTCTTCTGTGCCTGGTCTCTAATCAATGCTACAAACATAGAGAATGCAGGTAGACATCTCTGCTCTGACCAGGGAGAATGCAAGGCTGAGAATCATCTAGAAAAGTGGTTCTCAAACTTGTCCTGGGGGACCACTAGACAGTCAAGTTTTCAGGATATCCCTAATAAATATGCAGGAGGCAGATTTGCACACCTGTCACCTCCATTATATGCAAATCCCTGCCATGCATATTCATTAAAGATATCCTGAAAGCCCAACTGGCTAGTGGTCTCCCAGGACAGGTTTGAGAACCCCTGATCTAGAAAAAGGTCATCTGCTTACATTTGGTTAATATTTTTTCTTTTCCTGCTTCAGAATTCTGATTCTATTGCAGTGCTAAATGAGGGCAATGTGCCCCCTCCTCAGCTGGTGGCCATGCCACAGGATCCTTCCATCCCAAGCAACAGGAGAGGCTACATATACTAAAAAAAAACTCACAGACTGGGATGCCTGAGCTTCAGCAGCTGTGTGGTGCATGCTCATGAGGACCCTGGGTTTAATTCTCAACTCAAGGTTTTTGCTCCCCGGGCTGGTCAGAGGATTATGATGTGGGCACAGCTTTCACAGCCCACAAGTGAAAGAAGTCATAGTTATCACACAACAGGGACTCCTAGTGACTGGTGTCAGATCTAATGACTGCAGAGTTCCAGTAGGAGCCCTGGCCAGAGGGCTGGTGCTGCAATGACAGAACTAAAGGGATATAATATAACAAGGGGGGGGGGGGAAATCTCTGTTTAGCTGCTAATTAATCATGGTGCCAGATCCCAGACTACTACTACTACTTAACATTTCTAGAGCGCTACTAGGGTTATGCAGCGCTGTACAAATTAACAAAGAAGGACCCCAGACCTGGCTCTGATTTCAGCTGAAAGCCCAAAATAGGAAAAGGAAACTTGCCAGAAATACTATGGTAGCAATTCCAGAAAGTCGTGCCAAACCATAGGAAGGGCCGGTCTTAGGCATGGGCGATAGGGGCGGTCGCATAGGGCCCCGCGCTCCTAGGGGCCCCGCATTTCTGGCACGTCTGTCCTCCTGTCTCGGAACATCTCCCTGCATCCACATTTCAGTACAGAGCATCAGGCAGCGGCAGCAATTTCTATATCCCATCAGCTGCTGAGCCCAGAGCCATTTTGTTGCTGCGTCCCGCCCCCTTTTGATGTTACTTCCTGCTTCCGCAATGATGGGATGCAGCAGTGAGGAGGCTCTGGGCTCGGCAGTTGACGGGATATGAAAATCGCTGCCGCTGTCTGCCGCTCTTTACTGAAATGTGGTTAATACACATTAAGGTATCGGGTGAGGTGGGGTTCCAAAAGCTCTAAACCTCCTTTTAAACTCTGATAAATTATGACTTACGGTGGCTGGCACGGAGGGGTGGGCACGAGCAGGGAGCCCCACTGAATTGGTCTGCACAGGGCCCCACAATTGCTAAGACCGGCCCTGACCATAGGTGCCGCAAAAGATTGTGCATAAGGCTAATTCTATAATGGCATCAGAGGACAGGTGCAAAGCGGCCTTGGCGTGTTGCCTTCAAGACGTGACTGTTTACACCATAGTGCATCTTGCAGCACACGCACAAGCCACTAGGCAGACTACCCGAGACACACCCATGCTCCGCTCACAGGTACCGCTTAATTACAGATGTGCACGCCACGTCTACAGAACGGCGCCTAGCACTTACATGTGTTTTCGTCAATCAAGGGTGCCAATCCTGCATGTAGTTCCTAGCATTCCCTAAACATTGGCACACAATTGGCACCTTTTAGAATTGCCCTTTATCTTTGTAACCCGTGTGTTTGATAGGGCTGAGGTTAGAAGGGTGCAAACAGAGCATTTTCCCCGAGCCCCATGCAAGAAGGGCCTGACCAAAACAGAAGGGAGCACAGTCTGCTGGCACCGTTGAAAGTTCTGCTCTGGTCCTCGGCACGTCTAACACTGGTCCTGTTGTGATCCACTTATTAATAACACACGTGGGGGGAAAATAAAACTCCAGATTATTTTTGAAAGCCAGGAAGCTGTAAGATCTTTCTTGATATTCATCTGTTACCACCTTCAAGGAAGTGGGCCTGGATCCCATCCACCTTGCAGACAGGGATATAACCGATACTCCTGCCTGTATGTGCTCCAGTGACTTTACAAGGCATTACCTGGATTTAATGGCCTAATTACATCGCTTTTCAATGGCTGTCAGGAACCTGAGTATTCAGTGCAATTTAATCCAGCATGGCCCAGCCAAATAGATTCTCCATTTCAGCCGTTTCATGAGCACCCTATACACCATTCCAGCTGCAGATCTCAAATGCAAGCTAGAGAAGAAGGGCCAGAATCAAAGAAAATACAGGCTTAAAGCCTCAATTTTATCCTAAGTAAAATAAGTACCCCTTAACTGTAAGATGGCAAAACACATTATTCATGGGCAGTGGTTTAAGCTATTATCCAAGCAGTCCTTGCAGTGTATGAGGTGGGGGGAGATTCAAGAAGTTGATGGAGGCAGATGTGGCAAACACTGCACTTATCCTTAACAGCCTTGCCTCATCATGTCTCAACATCTTCTCTTTTTTTCAGTCAAATTACCTGATTCCTGCTCTGGTGGCCACATTTCAGGGTTGAGTACATCATCTTCTGCTTCTGAGGCCAAGTCTGGTGAAAACAGCTGCAAAGGTCATATGGCCTTAGGGCAAGATTTGACCCCAGCAACAAAAGTAAGATGCTTAAGTACTTCTGCAGCTTGGGGGGAGGGGGGAAGAGGTATATTTGGTAATTCAATTTACAAATGAAACTGCATTAAAAATAAATACAGTATTTTCTGCTCTCATCTGCTAGTAATTTTAATACTTAGATTTCATTTTTGTTATATAGTGCCTGAAAGCTATCAAAGCAGTGTACATTCAGGTACAGTAGGTATTTTTCTGTCCCTGGAGGGCTGACAATCTGAGGCCACAAATCAGAAAAGCCCGCAGTACAGCTGCACACAGATGTCCGAGTACGTGGCTTAAATCATGAGCCTAATATCACGGAACGCAGTAAGTTAATTATAGGGTAAATTTTATGCACAAAGTTTCTCGGCAAGAGCAGTTTCTCGTGTGCATATCTGAACCAAAACCGAAAACTGCCAGCACACATCAGTGCCTGTTCTTCTGCACCCAAACAGGAGGCGTTTAAAAACTGTTTGCATTTGAAATTTTTGAAAGGCTCATATTTAGGCAGAGAAAAGGTGCCGATGTGTATTGACACTTTTATTTGGTTAAGCACATGCTTGCTGCTTACCATTCACAAGTAAAACTTGCACGGGCTTCTTTCTGCTTGCAAAAAGACAACAAAACCAGCACTTTAATGTGAAAGATTAACAAGAAATCTATTAAAAACTTGTACACTACCCCAGACCCTCGCAGAAAAATTAAGTGGGCAGCGTACTCTCTGCGTAGCACAGAATACCTTAATCAGCTTGTTAGCATACATTTTCAAAACAACCTGTGTTGCATCTTCACACCAGGGGCGTATCTGGACTCGGGCGGTAGGGGGGGCCAGAGCCAGAGGGAGGGGGCACATTTTAGCCCCCCCCCCCCCCGCCGCCACCGATCCCCCCCCCCCCCCGGCCATTTCCGGACCCCCCCCCCTCGCCACCAATGACACCCTCCCCCGCTGCTGTCACTTACCTTTGCTGGCGGGGGACCCCAACCCCCCGCCAGCCGAGGTCCTCTCTTCCATGCAGGCTGCGCCGCTGCAAGTTTCAACGCTTCCTGTTCTTCTGAGTCTGACGTCCTGCACGTACAACGCGCAGGACGTCAGACTGAATTCCAAATTCTGAGTCTGACGTTCTGCACGTTGTACGTGCAGGACGTCAGACTCAGAAGAACAGGAAGCGTTGAAACTTGCATCCTGCACGGAAGATAGGACTTCAGCTGGCGGGGGCTTGGGGTCCCCCACCAACAAAGATCGGCGACGGGTTGGTGGCGGGCGGGAGGGGGAGGTGGAGAGGGTCTGTTGTAGGGGGATCCAGGGCGAAATCTGCGGGGGCCCAGGCCCAGGCCCCTGTGGCCCCACGCAGATACGCCCCTGCTTCACACACAAGCTAACAACTGCATACAATTCTTTTGTGCATTGCTAGGTGCGTAAACCTGCATTTGGATCTGCAAGAACCCTGCAGCTAAGCCTGTGGTTGCTTTCTGCATTGGCCCTTGAGTTTGTACCTGAGGCCATGGAGGGTTAAGTGACTTGCCCAAGATCAGAAAGAGCTACAGTGGGATTTGAACTGGGTTCCCCTGGCTCGGAACCTGCTTCTGTAACCATTAGGCTACTCCTCAGAGGAGATCCAATCTGAGCTTATGCCATATGAACATGCGTTACCATACTGGGACAGACCGAAGGTCGCAAGTATCTGGCAATGCAGTGCAATCCACTTAGGTGCAAGGGTCTGGGACCAAAGAAATACATGCAGTTAACCAAAGCATGCACTTAACCGTTGTGACCCAAAAAGAAGCTTGACATCTGATAAACATATGTACAGTAGTTTATTATACGTACAGTATACAGTCTCCGTTAACTGACGTTAGGCTTACTTGAAGTAATCAGTCATAGTTCTCTGTACACTCTTGTGTCTGTGAGTTCCATAGACTACATCTGCCAGACGGTAAAAACTGTCATAGCACTGACATCCAGTGGCCTCCATATAGGCCCGCACGGTGTTGAGATTCTCCAGCGCTCTTGCAAAAGTGACAGGTTGTTGAATTTTGTCAGCATATGCCTCGCTGCTCATTTCATCAACAGCTGTTGCCTGCGTGTAGGCGCATATCTGGACATCAGTGCTGTCGTCAGCTGTTTGTAGATCATAATCAACAGCTGCGTAGTGATGAAACTCCTCTTCAGTAACACCGGCTGGGATGTCAATAACCTGTTCATCTGACGCGTTTGCAACAGCTGCATCTGTTTCGTTCCTCTCCACATCCCTAACAAAGCTTGCCCGCTTGTAGCAGTTCACAATGGTTGCCTGTGTAACATGATTCCAGGCTTCTTTCTGCATATGTAGGGAATCCAACAGTGATAGATTACAAGCATGTTTGTCCTTGCCAGTCTGGTCATCCATAACGCTCATCAGACGATGTAGCACAAGAGCCCGATAAGGTTGTTTGAAATTGGCTATTATGCCCTGATCCAAAGGTTGGATCAGAGAGGTAGTGTTTGGTGGCAGGAAGACCACCTTGACGTTAGACAGCCTGACATCATCACTGTGTGCAGCACAATTATCACAAAGCAACAAAATCTGACGCTTTTGTGCCCGAATTCTAGTGTCTAACTTCTTTAGCCACTGCTTCCAAATTTCCACAGTCATCCATGAATTTGTGTTAGTCTCATATGACACAGGAAGTCGCTTAACATTCTTGAAGCAACGGGGCTGTTTGCTCTTTCCAATGACGAGTGGTTCCAACTTCTCACTCCCATCTATATTGCAGCAAAGGAGGATTGTCAGTCGGTCCTTCAACGTTTTACTTCCTGTAGTTTCAGCTTGTTTGAATGCAAGTGTTCCATCAGGAATCACTCGCCAGTAGAGACCATTTTTGTCAGCACTGAAAATTTCAAGATGGTAGGAAGAACTGAAACAACCCAATTTTCAGCACCAAAGTCATCAGCGTCTTGTTTTTCACCATGCTGTTTCTTGAATTTTATGTTGTTCCTCTACTTCCATCTTTCCAACCATCCAGCAGTGGCTTTGAATTCAGTTAGTCCAAGACTTTCAGCTAGCTGATTAGCTTTCTCCATAAGCAGTGGACCACTTACAGGAAACTGTCTGCTCCTGACTTGAGAAAATCACCGAAGAAGAGCCTCTTCTACATCCTCAGTTTTTTCCGCCCGTTTACGTTTCTGTGTGGATTTGTATTGCTTTGCCAGTCTTCCAGAACCTGATCTTTCTGCTTCAAGATACGTGAAATTTGACTGGGATTAACACCATATTCTTTAGCAATAGATGCTAGACTTTGTTTGTTTTCTAATTTTTTAAGAACTTCTATTCGTTCAGCCAGTGTTAAAGTCTTACAGTTGCACGATGACGACGACGACTCCAGTGTACATGCTAACAACTTTCTTTTGCTTATTCTGCCTGTGGCAGTTAACCAATGAGATTAACTTTCCTGCAGAGGAGCAGTCTTAAACCATGCATATAAGCGAATCTTGCACTTATCAGTGGTGCACTAAACTGAAGTTTGTCCCCATAGAAATTGATGGCGCCAAAAACGAGATTGAAGTACGGCATGCAGTTAAACAGAGCATGCGGTTATCTGACGTGCACTTAAATGGAGTGCACTGTATTCCCAAAACAGTAAAACAGATTTTATGCTGCTTATCCTAGAAATAAGCAATGGATTTTCCTGTCCATCTTAATAATGGCTTAAGGACTTTTCTTTTAGGAAATTATTCAAACCTTTTTAAAACCCTGCTAACTGTTTTTACCACATTCTCTGGCAACAAATTCCAGAGTTCAATTATATGTTGAGTGAAGAAATATTTTCTCCAGTTTGTTTTAAATTTACTACTTAGTAGCTTCATTGCGTGCCCCCTAGTCCTTGTATTTTTGGAAAGAGTAAACAAGCAATTCAAGTTTACCCTCTCCCCTTCCACTCCTCTCACTATTTTAAAGACCTCTATCATATCTCCAATATCAACAAGACATCTTAGATGTGTTTACTGACAAAATGCTATCAGACAAGCAGAATAAACACCACAAAGAATGACGGCACTTTATAGACTAAGAGCTGGGGCTTATGGAAAGAGACAGTGTGAAGCAGTAGATTTTGTTGTAGGTGTATAAGTCACTCTAAATGTATATAAGCAGATAGGTTAACTAAAGCAGCAGAGAGAGAAGACACCAGGCCAGCTTTGTCATTTGAGGGGGAATCCTCCTCCCTCCCTCCCACCGCTGTGCTATTAACCTTGCCCAACAACAATCTTGAGTCTCACAAGGAGAGTGGGTTTTATTTTTTGCCAAAGTGCCCCCCCCCCACCACAAACAAAATAGTGAAGATCATGAAAATACCCACAATGTAACTTGCTTAGAACTTATACTGAAAAGGAATAAACTAAACCCAATTACATCACGTGGAGGGGCATAATCGAACGTGAACGCCCATCTCCATGGGCGTCTATCTCCAAGAACGGGTACGTGAAGGGGCGGGGCAAACCGTATTTTGGGAAAAAAATGGGCGTCCATCTTTTTTCCAATAATACAGTTTGTGCCAGCCAAATGCATTGGATTTCTGCGGATTTGAGCTGGGTGGTATCGTTTTTCAGCGATAATGGAAACCGTAGGCGCCCAGCTCAAAAACGAACAAATCCAAGGCATTGGGTTGTGGGAGGGGCCAGGATTCGTAGTGCACTGGTCCCTCTCACATGCCACGACACCCTAGGGGGCACTTGTAACAATTAACAAAAACAGTTAACTACCTCTGAAGTCCATAGCTCCCTTCCCTTGGGTGCTGAGCCCCCCAAAACCCACTGCCCACAACTCTACACCATTACCATAGCACTTATGGCTGAAGGGGGGCACCTCAATGTGGGTACAGTGGATTTTGGGGCGGTTTGGAGGGCTCTCATTTACCACCACAAGTGTAACAGGTAGGGGGTAGGTGGGCCTAGGTCCACCTGGCTGAAGTCCACTGCACCCACTAACAACTGCTCCAGGCACCTGCATAATGCTGTGATGGAGTTGGGTATGACATTTGAGGCTGGCATACAGGCTGGAAAAAAAAGTTTTTAAAGTTGTTTTTTTGGGTGAGAGGGGGTTAGTGACCACTGGGGGAGTCAGGGGTGGTCATCCCCGATTCCCTCCGGTGGTCATCTGGTCATTTAGGGCACTTTTTTGGGACTTCTTCATGAAAAAAAAGGGTCCAAAAAAAGCGACCCAAATCCTCGCTAAAAACGCCTTTCTTTTTTTCAATTATCGGCCGAGGACAACCATCTCTCCTCGGCCGATAAACACGCCCCAGTCCCGCCTTCACCACGCCTCCGACATGCCCCCGTCCAACTTTGCCCGTTTCCGTGACAGATTGCAGTTGAAGACACCCAAAATCGGCTTTCGATTATACCAATTTGGGCGCCCACGGGAGAAAGACGCCCATCTCCCGATTTGGGTCGAAATATGGGCGTCTTTCTCTTTCGAAAATAAGGCGGATAGTATCCTATGAAGCCACTGCCTTCGCATCTTTTCAGACAAGCAGTCTTGATGAATACTTTTCTGAGACGTCATGCCAAGCATTTTCACACAAAAATGTGCATAAAATTTCATCTGAATAGTTAATTAGAAGACTGAGCAGGAACTACAAGGAGAGATGATTATAACAAGGGGCAGTACATGAAGCAACTGATATTGGTACAATCACTTTAGAAACCAGCCCCACCCCCACCTACAGGGAGAAAGAAGATAGTTGTAGGTTCTGTATTTGGTATGGTGGAAATAAATGATGCGACTACTATATATATATATATATTTTGTTACACATAGGGGCATCTGCATTCTGTGTCTGGCATATTCATATCTGTCAATTCATTTTCATCCTTAATCTCCACAAATTGCAATAGCATCACCATCCTAAAAGCTGAAATCACCACCCCACCCCCATCACTGTTTTGGACCTTGGCAAGTTGAGCAACATCCCAGGGTCTTGTTCTTTAACACACGCTCAAACTCTTTCTCCAGGTCTGTTGTGGTTCAAGGCTACAGGTGCTGTTCCCTGAGAGATGACGCCCGCTCAGTTTACTCGCTCACTAGATTGCCTTATCTCCACTAGGGAACATCCTAATGAGAGGCTGTTAAAATGGTGCAGTTTCTAGAGATGTTTCATCATTCTCTGGGTACTGGTCCAGCCTCTGCCCCTTCAGGAGGCTGTGGCAAGCTTCAAAGTGTTTCCTTAAGATAATCAGTCATTTCCTTCGCAGCATGCAGTTTTTAATTTTAATGCAACAAAAAGCTAGAAGGATGGTTGGGTGCATAGGGAAAGGAATGGCCAGTAGGAAAAGGAGGTGATGATGCCCCTGTATAAGACACTGGCAAGACCTCACTTAGAATATTGTTTACAATTCTGGAGACCACACCTTCAAAAAGATATAAACAGGATGGAGTTGGTTCAGAGGGTGGCTACTAAAATGGTCAGTGGTTTGGGGACAGACTTAAAGATCTCAATATCTATACTTTGGAAGAAAGGTGAAAGAGGGGAGAAATCACAGAGAAGACATTTAAATACTACGTGGCATAAATTCACAGGAGACAAGCCTCCTTCAATTTGAAGGACGCTCTGGAATGACTCAGAAGTAGCCTGAGGAAATAGTTCTTCACGGAAAGGGTGGTGAATTCGTGAAAACGGTCTCCTGGTGGAAGTGATGGAGACGAAAACAGTATCTGAATTCAAGAGAGCTTGGGACAAGTATACAGGGGGGCTCATTTTCAAAGCACTTAGCCTCCCAAAGTTCCATAGAAACCTATGGAACTTAGCCTCCCAAAGTGCTTTGAAAATATGCCTCAGGGTCTCTAAGGGAGTGATAAGGAGAGTAGATGGCATGGATGGGCAGACTGGATAGGCCATATGGGCTTTATCTGCCTAAATTTGTCTCTGTTTCTCTGGTTGTTCCTTCCCATTCCCTTCCCATAAATTTGGTGTCTTCATAATCTGTAAGCTGGCCTGATGCATGAGCCGCAGACTCCCCTCTCCCTTTTTTAGCAGCATGTAACGTGTTCTCATCTATTATTTGTGGCCTGTGAGCAGGTGCAGGACAGACAACACCGACTCAGTGCCCTCATTAGCACCAGACAATTTGTTCGCCAGAGAAAAGCAGCCACCTGTCTCAGGGTACAAATGATGTTGCTAGAAAGGGAGGTTTGGTACTAAGGTGTTACACTAAACAAACAGGAAAGATCATTTTAAAATGGTGATGGCGTGGGGCAGGGGATTAGCTTGCTCTCAAATGTGAAGAACAGCTTTTCCATGTTACTAGGAATCCCACTTGTTCAATGCTTATTTGCCTGGAATGCGATATGCAGGATACTTAAAGACAGGGAAAACTGTGCTATTGAAACAGCGCTATAATATACATTATTTCTGGAAAAATGGGACCTCCAATTTTTCAAATAACCCAAAAAGAAATGCACTATTATTAAAAAATGACTATTATTGACAGGTGTTACTGCAAGACGCTGTAAAAACTGGATGATCCCTGTTTTCAAAATGACTTCTTTCAGGAAGGTGACCATTAAGATCTGTTTTAGCAAAATGGCATTTAACGAAGATGATAAAGTTGTGATTAAATTTTTGTGACAAAATAAGGCATACGGCGCAAAGCGTTTGCTAAAGGAATTTCCTAATAAAGTTTGGACTAATGTAATTTCAAAGGTCATACTAAACATTTAAACAATTTGCAAAGTACTTTGAAACTATGTAGTTTTTCTAGACATTGTATATAATGTTTTTATGGGTTTATACGTGTGTGAACTGGATATTGTCTACGTTTTATTGCAATGGAATCTGCCAACAACTTTGCAACTGATGGTATACAACTATGTTGAAATTAACTATATTAATTAATGCAAGCAACAGTCAACTGTATTGGACATACTCAAGAGTAGTTTTATCACACTGAGCTGCACGTCTGACTAGGAGAAAAGAAAAAACTTCAGTAAATGATTCCCTCAATCCTTTTGCATCCTAAGCACATGGCTGAACCCGAGGGACCTCGTCAGACCAGTACATGGCATGTGGGTTCTCCTATGACCTCTCAATTAACTGCAGGTTATCAGTAAAACAGTGAGAAAATGTTCCTGACATCACAGCACTAGATAAAATGGTGAGGATTGTGACTATTTTTAGAACTTATTTTTATTTCCATGAAATTGAGTCATGGCAGGTCAGTAGAGCCCATCTTTGAGTAAGGCACAAATAGTTTTAAATAAAGCTATAAACTGATTAACTTATTATTTATTACTTTGTATTATTTGAATATATTTACTGCTGTATTTGTCTATTGCTTAAGTTTGACTTATTCTTGCTACACACCACCTGGAGTGAATTCCTTCAAAAAGGCGGTAAATATATCCTAATTAATAAATAATACAATTTAAAATAGTTATATTTAACCTTTCACCACCTTTCAAAGCAGATAACAAATAACATTGGAAATTGAAAAAAAAACCAAATATCAGAAATTACAAAGGCATCACATACAATAAAAATACCACAAAACACTATCATAAAAACCTCAGTTCATCCACGATGCATTTAAAAATGGTAAAAAAACAAAACAAATTTTACATGACATTCAGCATTGTACAAGATAATATATTTTATAGTTTCATCCTTGCACCTTGGTATCAGTAATTAGATCTGTAGATTTTAGGGCCAAAGTGAATGAGGTTTGTCGGCATTACCATGCCGGGAACCACTAGCGTGGTTTGCTAAAAGAGGCCGTTAATTCTGAAGTGAATCAATACATACAGCTGCACCTTGGACTTACTTGCATGAGTTATGGGGATTGCTAATTTTGAGATTTCCTGTAGTGACTGGCAGCCTAACCTAACCAAATCTCTTTCTTGCACAGAGTGGGCTGGGGGGAAATTTTTTTATTTTATTTTGTAATTATAGAAAACAATGTACAAGTTAACACTTGCAAAAGCAAAAAGGAAAAGAAAAAAGGTACAAAGATAGAAAAGATCCAGCAGAAAGAAACACATCAAATCCTTCTTAGACCACAAACATGAAGGGAGATTAGGAGATTGATAAGATTTTAAATAACCCATAAGGTTTTAGCATGAATTAACCCCCCCTCTCCCATCATTGCTTAAAGCCAATTAGACATCTTCAGTTGTAATCCAGGAAGGCTCTTAACTGCTCTGGCAGAAAATATACATATTTTACTCCCATATATTTTACCATACATTTACAAAGATATGCCAACCAAAAAGACGCCCCCAAAGACAGGACTTCTCGTCTTAAGGCCAAAAAAGCCTTTCTGTGCTGTTGTGTTTGTTTAGTTACATCAGGAAATAACAAAACTTTTTTCCCTACAAAATAAAGTCCAAGAATTCTGAAAGTACAACCTCCTCAAGATAAATAAATTCTGTAATGCTATGACCTCTTCCTTAACAGCCAATATCTGAATTGAAAAGTCTCTTAGTGCCTTCCAAATTCAGTGATAAATCATTGATTTACCTGCAAGAGCAGACACATCCCTCCTGGAGTTCTCAACAGAGGCATCCAATTTCTGGTGAGCTTCCCAGTACTCTCCAGTGTCACCACCATGGGGATCTTTCACACAGGAAACACTCCCTGTTGACCACCACCGATAACTCCCACTCTGCTGCTCCCATCTGGAGCCTCCTCTCACGCTGTGTTCCACTGGGGAAGAGTTTCCACTGTTGCCGCTGAAACAGTCGGGCATGGTGGTGGTCAGAGGGGACAGAGTGACATCCATCCCAAAGACTGAGGGCTCTCCTTCACCCTGAGCCACTACCCAGACCTCTCTGGCTCCTGGAGTGGAGGTTCTAGCTGCATACCACGCTATCAAATGCTGGACCGGTGAGGAGGTTCTGGTGCTTGGGGGAACTGCTTTCACCACCACTTTCATCTTGGTGTGAAGCAAAAGTAAGGGGGGAGTGGCCAAGATGGCTGCGTGAACTCTAGCTGTGTTAGAAACGCTTTCATTTCTGCTCTTCCGTGGTTATTTTCCCCTTACTTAAGCCACACATCAAGAGGTGGGAGAAATTTTGTTTTTTTTAAATTTTCCCATATACCCTCTGTATGAGTCTCTGGTGAGACCTCATTTGGAGTACTCTGTACAATCCTGGAGACTGCCCTTACAAAACAATATAAACTGGATGGAATCAATCCAGAGAGTGGCAACTAAAATGATCAGCAGTCCATACCCAGACAGATAAAGATCTAATCATACTTATCCTGGAGAAAGGCAGCAAAGGAGGTAGATGATAAGAGACATTTACATACCTCCAAGGTATTTTGTTAATGCACAGGAAGCAGATTCTTTCAACAGAAAGAAGGCTCTGGAATGAGAGGTTATAGGATAAGTGTTAAAGGGGGTAGACCCAGGGATGATCTAAGGAAATCTCATTACGGAAAAGGTGTTGGATGTATGTCAGAGTCTCCCACTGGAGCTAATGACAAGTTGGCATCTAAATTCAGGAAAGCATAGAAGTACAGAGGATCTAAGAGGAAGAGATTGTAGAGCTGAGCAGTTGGTATTGATGAAGAAACTGAACAGGCCGTGTGCATAAGCGGTCGGTGACCCAACTGTTTGGGGAGGCCAAAGGGGGCGGGGTTAGGGGTGGGGCCAGCACACAATCCCTCAAATGCAAAACACTATGCACAAACTTGTGGAAAAACACACTCAGAACCTTACTGTACCATAAATATTACACTGGGCAGAACCTAATACACCAATATACCACCCATACGGAAAACACAGACAGTCAACAATATGAAACAAGGGATCATAATATCACACTTCTCATGTACATCCACAAAATATCCTTTTAGGGTGGATAGTGTTCACAGTGAGTTCCTTTTATTAACTGCCAGAGATAACAGTATTCAAATTTCAATTCTGGTACAGTATAAGTCATCACACAAACAAAATATAAGAAAACCAATGAACTGCATTAGGGGCTTATAGCCCATTTAGTTATGTTTAAACAAAAGAGATCTGAATGAAACAAAATATTGATTTTTATTTTGACTTATAAAACTTCTCTCTTTCTCTCTCTCTGCCCCAATCCAACATCACCCCATTATGCCATTAAACTGGTACCTGGACAAAGTGTAAACAGTAACATATCCAATCTGTTGCCTTTACCAAAATCCATATAATAATATCAAAGTGTCTCTCTGCATATTCTAATCTGAAATACACAACCAACGTCACAAAAAGGTGTAAACCCAGCGACGGCTCACCTCCGCTTCAGCCTTTCCCTTCTCACTTCTCGCTCAGTGTCCCGCCTTCCTCTGAAGAGGTATTTCCTGTTTCCACGAGGGCGGGACACTGAGCGAGAAGAAGGGAAAGACTGGAGCGGAGGTGAGCCATCGCTGTGACTGAAAAAGGTTTAAACGCCAGGCGGCCACAGCAGGAATGGAAAGGTTGGGGAGCTGAGGGCGGGCTCAGCAGGGAGGTGGGCAGCGGCGGCGGCTTTTGTCACAGCTTGGCTGGGGAGGTTTAGCCTCCCCAAGCCATTTATATGGGGTGCCTATGGCCGTGTGGTCTAATCTCTACCATCTACTGTATGTTTCTGTGTTGGTCCCTTTGAAAATCATCTCCTAAATGTGATGCTCTTCTGGGACCTTTGTCAAAATATGTGTTGAGAATTTTCCTTCTTTTTCTTTTCATCCAATTGTGACAGTCAGCCAGGAAGATACTAGTCGTTTTTATCCCACTCTCTAAATTTACAGTGATCCACATCTTCAAATAGGAAAGAGATCCAAGGTTTCCCAATTTGAGAGTCATGAGTTACCATGTCCAGCTTTTCTGCTAGGGGGACATACTTCATTAAAACTTGTCAAAGGTCAACTGGACTATGATAACGATGAAAAGGTAAGTTGCCTTACAACTTGTTTTGATGGTATAAGTCCTATCATGTTGGCATCGCACAATAACATTATAAACCACAAGAAAAGCAGAAACAAACTTTTCTCTGGTGTCATTTCACTTACAATTAATTTCCATAAAATTATTCCTTGGAGAGGTGGCTGCAATCAGAGAATCAGGCAGGCGACATCCCAGAAGAGTAGCTTGCAATTAGTTTATCTATCCTTAGAGAGTTATTTATAAAACATGCAATCATTAACTGTACATTTTGAAGTGCTCACGTTCATCCGCACAACCCAAATGAAGTCAGCAGAAAATGCCAGAACACTGTTGTGGGTCATAGCTGAAGACTCTAATCCTGCCCAGCAAGTTTTGAGGGTATGGCTCTGAGAAATGCAAAAGTCACCCAGGGCTTATTGATAAAATGCAGGAGTGACCACTTTCCACTCTTTCAGCAAAGATAAAATGTCGAAGCAACCACAGGGTTTTAAGATGAGCTGAACAAGGTTCTTTCCAGGCCTTTTGGCTAAGATTGAATGTTGTTCATATCCAGTTGGCCCATCCCCATCTTTGACTTTGGGATAACAAATTTAGCTTTAATGCCTAAGGTAAGTCAATTCGTATCCACTCAGATTTCCAAACACATGGATGTTTTCAATTCTAAATGCAAAGAGCTTGATTGCACTTAACTTATATGGATCCAATATTTGACTGTTTTTGGATCCCACAGTTCCGCTTGTGACTTTAATACCCAGTCACCTGATCCCACTGGGGACACAGTGATGAAATGACTATTGCCAATGCAGAAGGATTAAACCTCTCTCTCAAATAAAATAGAATTACTGGTGGAATGGATCTCCGAGGAGTTCAACCTGGGAGAAGCTTCTCTTGTAACCCTCTGGATGAAAAAGAACAGAAGTTAAAATTAAGAAAAGTCAAGCCCTAAATCATCAAAATTTTCCTCAGACAATTTGAGCTGATTAAATACTGAAAATGCATATAATACTGAAGGTATAGTTACTAATGGTCTATGTGTTTACTGATACAGTAAATCACCGAACAGAGTGAGATTTGCATCATCCATTAAAACCTCACATGCAAACTGAAAATCACCTACATCTTTCCTAAACATACGAAACAGCAGTGCAAAAATTACTGAACGAGGACGTAGATTCCATGGCCTGATCGTCTTAGTACATAAGCACCGCCATACTGGGAAAGACCAAGGGTCCATCAAGCCCAGCATCCTGTCTCCGACAGCGGCCAAACCAGGCTTCAAAAACCCGGCAACCCCCTACCCCCCAAAAAAACAAAACCCTTTAAATTCCGTAAGGCCAGCTGCTGTCACTACATTCTCCGGCAACGAGTTCCAGAGTCTAACTACACGCTGAGTAAAGAAAAACTTTCTCCTATTTGTTTTAAATCTACCATATTCCAGCTTCATCTTGTGTCCCCTGGTTTTGTTGTTGTTTGAAAGTATAAACAATCGCTTCACATCTGTCTGCTCTACTCCGCTCATTATCTTGTAGACTTCTATCATATCACCCCTCAGCCACCACTGTCATGAAGTTAGAAATTCATTGGTTCACTAAAAAAAATATATAGTGGGCCTTTTACAAAGTCACGCTAAAAATAAGTGTGCACTAATGCTACAGACACCCATATATCCCTATGGGCAGTTCTAGCATTTAGCGGGCAACAAAAACGCTAGCGCACAGACAGCTCCGTTTTTACTAACACGTGCTACAGTTTTGTAGTTATCATGCACTGCAAAGAAAATTCATATGTGATGTCTGCATAACTTCTGCATTAACTGTTGGGGACAGTTCCAGCAATTTTAGGAGGGCTGCTGAGCAATTAACATAGAGAAAAATCAAATACTTTGCACATAACCCCTCTTGAATTGCACCCTCTAGAGTGTAATTAATAATACAAATTAAAACAAATTATAAGAATCGCAATCAGTATGATTTTTCCTAAAAAGAATTACTGCACTTTACGAAAGAATTTCCCATTTCCATGGCTCATAGAATAAAAATGAAACAATTTCCCAATGTCATTTTGTTCTCCTTCTTCCTGTTTTAACTGCATATATGCTAAAAAAAAGAACTCTCTCAAATGAGTAGATTGAAGTTCTGCTTCCCAGGCAACTTGTTTGCTTCATTAATGAGCTTTAATATTGATGAACGGCAGTTAATCAATTAAAGCACACTGCTAATTGTCATTTATAACTGTCATTCTGAACAGTTCAGTTCTCCTTCATGCCTCACTCTAATTTTATTTTTACAGTAGCATAGTAAATGATGGCAGATAAAGATCAGTACAGTCCATCCAACCTGCCCACCAAATACATTGTTTGTATGTTAAAATGTCATCTGTATGATCAAAAATTGATTCTGAACCCTGGTGAGACAAGATATGACCTGGGATCTTGCCAAGTATTTGTGACCTGGATTGGCTACCGTTGGAAACAGGATGCTGGGCTTTATGGACCTTTGGTCTGTCCCAGTGTGGCAATACTTATGTACTTAATGTCCATTTCATTCTCCATGGACAAGAATAGAACTGAAGGAGATAACTCATACTCCCAAAATTTCATGATCAACTTCTCGACTCATGCTCACTGCCAATATGACATCTTCCTAGAAAGAAAATTGTTCTTCAGAATTCCAAAATGGCAGCTGTGACCTCCTGCAGCAGTCTCACAAGGCTGCCTCAGGAAGTGGCCACCATTCTGAACACAGATTCACCAGGGGCGGGAGCAACACGGGATGCTCCTGCCCCAATGCAACTGCTAGAACACCAGGGTGGGCCTACGGGGATAGACACAGGGACGGGGAGGGGGAAGGCAGGTGGAGCTGGTGGATGGCCGGGAGGGGGGAAGGTTTTTTCTTGGTGGTGAAAGGCTGGCTTGGGGTGGGCAGTGTTGCAGTGGCAATGGTGGCAGCAGGGGCGGGGCCATGTTTTCAGTGAGCCATGGATTTTGGTTGTGGATTTGGTTTTAATTGGCATGTAAAGAAGGTATTGCCTTCAAAAGTTAATCAAAATATGTATTAAGTTAGTCCAATAAAAAGGTATTTTATTTTCTTGTTTTATTTTATTTCTGCTTTATTTCTATTTATACCTTTAAGCTTAAAAAGAAAAATTCATTCTTACAAAGGCAATTTTCAATTTATACGTGTACACTGACTGAACACTGCCATTCCACAAAGCAGTTTAAAAATAATATCTTCTCTGTTCAGAACAAGGAAAAGCATGAACCTAGATCAAATTCTCAATTCTATGTGTGTTACTTTCCAACAAAATTAATAAAGCACAAAAGCAGGTGAAGATGTCCATAGGTACTTTGTACCTGCAGCAGATTTCATGGTAAAAGTCAACTCTGTACTTTCCTTTTGATGTAAATTCTGTGGGTTAAAAGTATTCATGGATTTGGTCTTAAACACAAGAGCTCGAGTATTGCCTCTTGCATCATTGCTGTTTAGTGAGCAATGACAGCAGGTCTGGAGAACTTAGTGTGGTTTCCTCACGTCACCAGAGGAAGCGTGGATTCCATCAGGGGGAAATTCTATACATGGCATTGAACATTAGGCGGTACTTCTGCACTGAATTTTCAGCCAAAGTATTCTAACAGACACAATGTGCTGAAACAGGGCAGAAATGGCAGATTCACGCAAACACACACTTATGAGCCCATTTATAGAATAAAGCGTGTTCCCATGCAGATCTGCAAAGGGGGCGTGGCCATGTGAGGGGCATGGGTGGGTCAGGGGAGTTCCTTAAAATGTGCGCAGTGTTATAGAATTTGAATTTGAGGAATCTGCGTCTAACTTGCTCACTGGGATTTGCAGCTGGTTTTAGTTGGTGTAAATCTTTGCGCCCAAGTTTGAGTTCAAATCCCAGTGTTATTCTATAAAAGGGTGTCAATCCCAGAACACACGCTATAAAATACCATATAGCGCCAATTTTATTTTCAACACTGTTTATGGCATTTCCCCCATATGTAAATAACTGCAACCTAAGATCCAGAAATGAACCCCACATGCATCCGTGTGGAATCAGTGCACATAAGGGCTCATTTTCAAAGCACTTAGACTTACAAAGTTCCATAGGTTACTATTATTTATGACATTTATATCCCACATAATCCCAAACAGGTTTGGGTTTTATGTCGCTTACAATGAACAGAACAACATCTGATAACCACATTAAGTTACACAAAACAAATAGAATCAATCTATATCAATTTTATAGATAATTTAGATGAAAAACGTAATAAAAAGAAAACTGTGAATCATGAATATTACAACCTGCAGATTAGAAAATGGATTGGTTGCTTCCATCACTGATGAATGATCTTACCAAGTATATTTTTAGCAGTTTACAAAATATGAGATATTCAGTTGGGTGACGTAATTGTTTGGGCAGGGTATTCTATCTTGTAGTACATTGATAAGAGAATCCAGCCGTGTGAATTGTTTTGTATTAACTTTTATTACATTGTTACTATGTAACTTTGTAAGTCTAAGTGCTTTGCAAATACGCCTCACAGGCTGTCAACATTTAGAATCGAAAACGGTCATGCGCTTGGAAAACTGAGTGGATATGAACTGGCTGAACCCAAGATCTAAAGCACATCCCAGTGTCACACATAGGTACACGCGTAGAGAGCGCTTCTCCAGTCTTTCGTGCTTCTCTCCACATGGATTCAACTGGTCAAAGACTGCACAGCAGTTTGTGTGCGTTACAGAAACACTCCTCTCCCCTCACCCCTCACCCATTACTCCACAGCAAAGACTCACTCATCACTCCACAAAAGTGCTTCTGCTTTAGAGCAGCTAGACTGGGTAGATGGATGAATAATCAGACGGCAAAGTGACCGAAGAATGTCAAGAGTCAAAAGCTACAAAAATAAAATAAAATAAAATCAGAGCTTTAATGTATGGATAATTACACCACTTCTGTTAAGAAGTAGATTGCAATCAACAGCATAACTTATTTCACCCTGACTTAGCTACCGATTGAAAAAGAAATCCATCTAATTATAAATCTTCCTTTTCTACTACAACACTAAACAAGAAGGCCTTGAAGACATCGGTCATTTCAGATTATGCAACATGTCTTTCCTGGTGCCTAAACCTCTTATTTGTCAATTGGGTTGATCGATTTGGAGCTTACATATACTTAAAACATCCTCCAAATCACCAAACTGTAAGATACCCCCCCCCCCCCCCCCCTGCGAGGGTGACAGTAATTTTCTTATCAATTGTGAATTTAGTTCACGAGAATTTCTGGCAGATCAATATGACAGAGTTAGACAAATATAAATGATTGCACCTTAAACCATAGGATCTGCACATTGCAGGAAATCCAAGCAAATCTCCCTTTGTCAGTCTTTTTAAACTAACCCCCACGCAGAATCACATAATATGCTATGAACTTCATTACAATACACACAGACCCAACCCTCAGTCACCACAATCATCTGATTTCATTATCTATAACCAAGCTTAGGAACACAATGAAACAGGGGTGTAGCTAGGTGGGGCCATGGGGGCATGGGACCCCACAGATTAAGCCCTGACACCCTCTACCTTTGACCCCCCCCCCCCCCCCCCGCCGCGGACCCTTCCCCGCTACTTTCAATCCCCTTCCCGCTGCTGCCAACAGGTACCTTTGCTGGCGGGGGCCCCAACCCCTGCCAGTCGAAGTCTTCTTCAGTGCCGGTCAACTCCTGCGCCTTCGCTGATGATCTGTTTCTGACTCCTGACATCCTGCATGCACGTCCTGCACGGGGCTACATACAGAACGTGAACGGAGGACATCAGGAGTCAGAAACAGATCAACAGCGAAGGCGTCGGAGTCAAATGGCGCTGGAGAAGACTTCGGCTGGTGGGGGTTGGGGACCCCTGCCAGCAAAGGTACATGGCGGCAGCGACGGGGGGAAGGTCGGCGGCAGGAGGGGGGTTGGCGGCTGGGGGAGGCAGGCTAAACTGTGCCCCCTCCACCTCGGGCTCTGGACCCTCCTCCTGCCAAGGTCTGGCTACGCCCCTACACTGAACAGATACCACTGACCCAAGAATCAATTACCACACTTCACGTTTAAATATGCTCAAAACCATTTGTTTTTTTAAAAACTTGTATCCCACCTAACACTAAAGTGGCTTACGATAAAAACATACAGGAAATCAAAGCAAAGATAAAACAGCAACTAACAATGCCTGAAAAAGAAGCCTGTAGCATATGTGAGCAGATTATAGCTTTTAGGTTTCATTTATTTCTTTTCTTTGTTAATGCCTGTATTATGTTTGTTTTTCTGTATTAAGGTTGTGATCTGCGGATCAGCAGAATAAAAATTCTCTGAAATTAACAACTAGTTTTAGATCAACTAATGGGGAAAATAGAAAACAAGAAATAGAAACCAATATCTTGAAAATATGACTGGAACTCTTTATTATCTCACCATTGCACTATGATGAAGCATCATTTTCCACTATACTCTTCTTAGTGTAATATGCTATAAGAGCTATATACTGCACGAAACTATGAGCAATGGAACAGAAAAAACACATGAACATTTTAACTAAGCTTTAGTAATCCATTAGGAAGGGCATGATATCCTATCACTTACATAGTAAGATAGTAAATGACAGCAGATAAAGACCTGTACAGTCCATCCAGTCTGCCCAACAAGATAAACTCATTTTACATGGTATGTGATACTTTATATGTATACCCGAGTTTGATTTGTCCTTGCCTTTCTCAGGGCACAGACCGTAGATGTCTGCCTAGCACTCTTCTTGTACTAAAAGTTCTGAAGATTCTGGAATCCTAAAGAGTTACAAGATTCCGGAATCCCAATTAGTATCAACATTCCATGTAGAACCCCAAAGAGTGCTGCTGAAGAAGGCTGTGCGAGTGTTCCAATTGCAGCCCGAGACCCTGAAGAAGCAGCGAAACGCTGGCCATCGTCGGCTCAGGGCAGCAAAGAGAGGAACAGCACAGCGTGGAGCAGCATTGAGTGGAACGCTACTCAATAAGTGTAACGAATTGGATAGATGGGCATGTTCCAATAGCAATTACGCAGTGATGATGAAAGATAAAAAATGAAAAAAATAATCTTAAGTGTATTCACGAAGTACTAGATCGCAGCTTGGCAAGTTTATTTAGAACTGCGATACTGGGGTTTTTGCCTATGATGAAGAGAAGACCAGTTGGTCTGTTCAAGCTCCGGTAGATGAATATTTAATCTTGGAGCTCTTTGAGGCTTTTCCTCAGGAATATTGTCATTTTGTAAACGTATGGATTTTTTGGGTATATAGATTTTGTTGTATCTCCACACCACCAACTTGGTTATTTAGTGAACCCCAAAGAGTAACATGGAGGGGCATAATCGAACGGGGGCGCCCATCTATAAGGGCGCTCACCTCTAAGGACGGCCCCGTAAAGCGGCGTCCCCGACCGTATTATCGAAACAAGATGGGCGGCCATCTTTTGTTTCGATAATATGGTCGGGGACGGCCAAATCTCAACATTTGGGTCGACCTTAGAGATGGCCGACATTGGTTTTCGCCAATAATGGAAACTAAGGACGGCCATCTCAAAACCGGCCAAATCCAAGCCATTTGGTCGTGGGAGGAGCCAGCATTTGTAGTGCATTGGTCCCCCTCACATGCCAGGACACCAACCGGGCACCCTAGGGGGCACTGCAGTGGACTTCACAAATTGCTTCCAGGTGCATAGCTCCTTGTGTGCTCCTTGTGTGCTGAGCCCCCCAACCCCCTCACCCCAAAACACACTACCCACAACTATACAACACTACCATAGCCCTTAAAGGGTAATGGGGGGCACCTAGATGTGGGTATAGTGGGTTTTGGGTGGGTTTTGGAGGGCTCCCATTTACCACCACAAGTGTAACAGGTAGGGGGGGGGTGGGCCTGGGTCCGCCTGCCTGAAGTGCACTGCAGTACCCACTAAAAACTGCTCCAGGGACCTGCATAGTGCTGTGATGGAGCAGGGTATGACATTTGAGGCTGGCATAGAGGCTGGCAAAAAAAATGTTTTTTACATTTTTTTTTGGGTGGGACGGGGTTGGTGACCACTGGGGGAGTAAGGGGAGATGATCCACGAATCCCTCCGGTGGTCATCTGGTCAGTTCGGGCACCTTTTCAAGGCTTGGTCATGAACAAAAAGGGACCAAGTAAAGTCGGCCAAATGCTCGTCAGGGAAGCCCTTTTTTTTCCATTATCGGCCAAGGACGGCCATCTCTTAACCACGTATCACTAGGCGGAGTGCCCTGTCACGCCCATGCTCTGTCCACAGGTATGGCCTATTTCCATTTGTCTGCTAAGCTACAAGCGCACCATGTTTACCAAATAGTGCCTAGCACTTAAATGCATATTTATGAGTATTCCGTAAATATTTGGTGCCTTCATTTAGGCATATGTTTTAGAATTGCCCTTTGTATGTTTTTAGACATATGGGTGCTGGAAACCAACCTGTGTATGATGCTCTGGCTCTTGAGATAATCCAGGGCCAGGGCCAGTTCACAAATGAAGAGCTTCACCGAGTCCTCACTGAAACACATGTTCTGCTGGAGATGATAACGGAGATCCCCTCCGAGCAGCAGGTCCACCACCATGAACATGTCCTCCTCATCCTGGAATGAATACCTGGAAGGAACCAGCGGCAACAGAAGGATAAGACTGGGGATAGATTTGATATACTGCCTTGCTGTGGTTACAATCAAAGTAGTACAAATGTATAGGATCTCAAAGGGAGTGATAAGGAGAGTAGGTAGCATGGGTGGGCAGACTAGATAGGCCATATGGTCTTTATCTGCCTACATTTTTATATGGTTCTACTACGTATACTTATTTTGAACCCAGGACAATGGAAGGTTAAGTGACTTCATCAGCGTCACAAGGAGATGCAGTGGGAATCAAACCCAGTTCCCCTGGTTCTCAGGCCACTGCACTAACTATTAGAGCCACTCAATGCATTTTCTGTGGGGACTTTTTGACAAACTGTTTTAGTGTCGTCATGTGCAGGGTTGTAACAAGGCTGATGAAATTTGTGCATCAACGTCCTACATCATTAAAAAGATTCTGTTTTAGGAAATCAGAGAAGAGAAGGGTAATTCTGGAAACACACAAAAGCATGATGTAAAATAGCCATGAACCACAAAACTAGAAAAAATTAAAAAAATAAAAATCCAGAATCACGATGGTTTGTGTGGTTCCCTGAAGAAGCGGAGCAAAACGGGACCGTTGGGACTGCACATTTGTTTTTTCTGAAATCAGAGATGTACCACCCTTCACATGAACTGGACAGTGTGCTGAAGTTAAGTGATTTGAACATTTTTGTGTTATAAGCACGCTGTAGTTTGGTTGATTGAGATTGACAGAGAAAAAGATTAAGAAAATCCAAAAACAAATTTTTGCATATTTTTGAAGATAAAACAAAATGAAGTGTTTGGGGGGTTTTCTGATGTCTATGATTACTTTTTACGCTGTGAGCACTTGAAAAGTTACGGTGTTTCCACAGATGTATCAGACATTTTCCCCTCTTCACTTAGAAGTCACGTTTTATTTCACTATGTGAGAGTTTGATGATCATCGGTAGTGTATGCAGTAAAATTGATCTTTGTTTTTGTTGACAAAGTAAAATAAAGACAGAGCCGTGCAGAATCACCACTTTCAGTGGCAGGCAGTCTTCAGTGAAGGAGTGGCTGCCCCTGGACAATTCCCTAATCTGTCCATTGGGAAATTTGCCCCCTGCATGTCTCATGAGTGTTTCCATCTCTCTCCAGCGGTTCTCTGGGCCTTGTTAATTAGGGTACAGACATGCCATCTGGTTCTCTCAGATGGGAAGCAAACCAAAAATGGGGGAGAAGGAAGCCGGCTGAACAGACACTGGGATAAAAACACTAGTTTATTAGTGCAATTAAAGAGGAGAGCTAAACACAGCACTTCATATGCTTGCTTGGCATTTCCCAACCCAAAATGTCTATCCTTTTTGAGGAGTTCATCTTTTATTATAACAGTCTTTTTAAAGACCACTTTACACGTGTCTGCTCAACTGCAAAAGTTGTTTTGTTCCACAAGGAACTTTAACACAAGACTCCTGAGGCAGGCACTTCCGTGCCGAACACGCTGCTGTGTCGAGTCTCACACGTTGCAGTATTAAACTAGTGTGTTTATCCCATTGTCTGTTCAGCCTGCTTCCTTCTTCCGCTTTTTGGTTTGCTTTGTTTACCTCTGGGTTGGGTTTTTTTTTTCATTCGGTTACCTTTTGGTTCTCTCAGATGGGGACCAGAGGTTAATCAGTGTAAGCTCATACGTCAACTGCAACTGTTGATACATTCACCAAAGAGAAGATATAATATAATGCTTTGAGACCTTAAATGACTGCAAAGCTTGGGAGGTCATTCTAATACCAGGGAGATTCGGAGATTCTCTAGTACGTGAGCTTACAAGACCATGCAGATGTTAACTGCAATGTGGTATCAAATACTCACATTCAAATCATTTGAAAGTTAGTTCATTCAAAAGGTATCAGAATTTGCAAACAGTCCTAGAATTTTCAACCTAATGGTCCCAGAGCAGAGATATTCTCTACAAAGTTCTCTTAAAAAGCCAAGCAGATTCAGGAAAGTCATGAAAATATGTTAATTCTGCTTCAGACTCCCAGACCTGAAGGTCCCAAAATCCTACTAAGCAGGGCCAAAAGGTCATCTACTGTGTTTTATCACTGTTGCTATTCCTCCCCAAAGTCTCCACTGACATCACCTTCAGCCTTGAAACCTGAACTGACAACATGAGGATCAATATTGACTCATAGTCTGATAGTGAAAATAATGTACGACTGTGAAAATAATGTACGACCACCTAAACTTCTGGAAATCACTAAAAACCAACCTGTTCAAGAAGGCATACCCTATCGACCCAACTTAAGTGCCTAAACCCTGCAACACAACGAAACCAAAGTTTGTAATAGACTATTGTATAACTCTTCCTCTATTCTATTCCCCAGTGTGTCTATAACACATGAACCTTATTCGACTACAATAACTCTTTGTATTTGTTTCTCTACCGGTGATGGCGAACGCCTCTACGGTACTATGTAAGCCACATTGAGCCTGCAAATAGATGGGAAAATGTGGGATACAAATGCAACAAACAAACAAACAAATAAATAATTAGTGGGTCTGTGGGCTTTCAGGTCTTTGCATACCCTATAAAGGAGGCATCTTGGCTACATGTAGATGAATTTGAAAGAGGTTGTCCCAGGATTCAAGGTAAGAGCAAATAAGAAAAAAAAAAAAAAAGCAGCAGAGGAACTTCTAGCATGCAGGAGGAGAAAAGAAACAGATTTTCTTATCCATCTCAGAAGCACCAAAGGGAAGCTCCATTGCTTCCAGCAGAAATGTTACTAGGTACCTACAAGTACTCCATCAGCTGCAATTCCATATCTCAGTATGTCCAACAATCAAGAAATAGCACAGCGTCTTACAATTATTCTTTATTTTCCACATACTTGAAAACTTTTCCATATATAATGCTTCATTAGCTTTATAAAAAATCAGCTTGATTACTCAGCATAAGGACCGTTGGCCGACATGCGGCATGTTTTGCTATTGCTGCGTCAGGGTTCGGTCCATGCGTTGAACGCCGCCCACACCAAAGATTTCAACAAGGCGGAAAATAAAGAATTTCTTAATAATTGTAAGACGCTGGGCTATTTCTTGATTGTTGGACATTTTTTGCCCCCCATCTTTTGTGAGGAGATGAACCTTTGAGTGGTTCCGTTTGAAGCTGATATCTCAGTATGTGGCACCACATATTTCTAAGTCAAGCAGTCAGCAAACCTGGGAAACCTCATTGTTTTGAGCAGAGCAACCCATGAACTGCTTCCAGTATCTCAGATAATCCCAGCACTGCGTCATCTCAGTCAGGCTTCAATGCAATTAGGGTGAACCCATGTAACCCGAGCATTATATGTAATCAGAATTCAATTTTAGCTATATGTAAGTCTGAGTAATAACCCATCTGAACCAGCCACCTTATAAAGATGTTTTCACGTACACAAGCCCATGAGAGAAAGAACTGATTTCTGTCTACCACCATTATTATTATTCGGTACATGAAAAGCTCAGGAGGGATCCACTACAGGGAATACTATAAGCAGTAAACAGGCAGACCAACTGCTCCCCCATTTACACTGTTTGCCGTCTGGTGTAAGGACTCCACTAATATCTGAGACAGATTACTTTTGAAACTTGCTGCAGAGTTTTCTAAGGGGTGAACGATACTCAAGGCACTGCTTCTCCATTCCTATGCGCACGGCAATTTCTCAATGGCATTTACAAAGACTTTTTATCCTTTAGACCAGTGTTTCTCCAGCGGCTCCCTGGGAACCTCTGTCTTTCCCTGTGATACACCTGGGAAGGATAGAAAACTGAGGTGAATCGCTTGCTTACTCTTTCCAAAAATACTAGGACTTGGGGGCAAGCAATGAAGCTACAAAGTAGTAAATTTAAAACAAATCGGAGAAAATATTTCTTCATTCAATGTGAAATTAAACTCTGGAATTTGTTGCCAGAGAATGTGGTAAAAGCAGTTAGCTTAGCGGGGTTTAAAAAAAAGGCTTGAATAGCTTTCTAAAAGAAAAGTCTATAAGCCATCATTAAAATGGACTTGGGAAAATCCACTGCTTATCTAATTGTACTCTTTTGGGATCCTACCAGGCACTTGTGATCTGGACTGGCCACTGTTGGAAACAGGATGCTGGGCTTGATGGACCTTTGGCCTGTCTCGGTATGGCAATGCTTATGTACTTATGTTAATTCCCCTTGTGCCTGCTCCAACTGTAAGCTCTTTAGAATAGGGACCTCTCATACATCCAGAACTATTCTACAAATAAAGTGTGTGTTTCCTTCACACTGTAATAAATCCACAATTAGACTGATTCTATGGCAACTGAATAATTGTGTGGTGTTCCCATCACAAAGCATCTTCAGCTCGGCCCATACCTGTGCTTGACTGTACTAAGCTGTTCCTGTCTTTTAATGAAAGTGGGACACTGTTCAAACCACCCTTTTCTCTTGCGCCACAGGAGGATCTGAATCAAATTAGAGAGCTGGAATTACCTTTTTATCTAATGCTCCAAACAATGGGTCAGAATGCTCAGAGCGAACAAAGCCACACAGATCTGGACCCAGTATGAGAGAAATTACCCTGGCAGAAACACAACAAAAACCTTTCTGATGCACAGGTTCCCTGTAGGGATATCTGTTTTACCCAATTACAAAAATGAAGTGTTTTGCTGTTACAATTGGCAAAATAGAGGCCTTTTTTTTATCTCTGCTGGCCCAGGGGAGATTCTCTGTACCTGGCTTCAAGGTATAATGAGAACGTTGATTTAAATGATGGTTTCTGCTTATTCTGATGCCCCAAAACATGATGTAAGAGGAAGAGAGAGAGAGAGAGAGAGAGAGAATAAATGATGTGACATCATACAGAGAAAGGAAAGGATGGAAAGGCAGGAAGAGGGATGTATTATTGACACTTCTACCCATGGGCAGACTGACCATACAGGCAACCGGGCAGTGTCTGAGGGATCGTATCCCAGTGTCTATCTTCATCCCCTTTACACAGTACAGCTCCCCTCCCAAGTTTCACTGGGCCCTCCCCTGGCCTACTTTGAAGGGTCCTGTTGATCCAGTGGTCTCTTCAGGGGCAGGAAAGAACCCCTCTGCCTGCTGCGCTGTTCTGTCTGGCTCCGCCGCATCTTCAAAATGTCTGCCAAGACGCACGAGACTGACGTAGGAAGTCTCAGCTGCAATTAAAAAGAAGTGGCGGCAGCGGGTAGAGCAGCAGCAGTGGGCAGCAAAGAGCCACCACACCAGCAAGGCTCTTCAAGGTAAGCCCAGGGGGCTATAGTGTGCAGGAGGAGTGCTGGAAACAAAGTTGGGGGTGGGGGCCCAATGACCCTTTCTGCCCAGGGGGCCAGATCAGTGTTAGTTTGCCCCTGCTTCAACCATCTGAAAGTCCATAAGGACCCTCCATTGAAACTACACTGGATCTGTAGCTGCTGCTTCTTCAGCAAAGAATTAACTTAGAAATATTTGGCATATCAAGAAGGCAATTAAAAAGAAATTCAGAGAAAATCCCTAACAAATAAGAATAAAATGTATTCCTGAAGGTAGTTTAGCTAACGTAGAGCCAGCCTGGTAACGCAGCATTTGTGCGTTTCAAAATTGGCTTAGATTGAGAACTACTGAGCCTGAGAAATGCCCTTGGAGATGATAAAAGGGAAAAGTAAAAACTTAAGCAGACTTACCACAGATTGACCAGAAAAGGGTGCTCGAGACCCTGCATGATGTGAAGCTCTTTGAAAACGTTCCGCACTTCGTTCCGCTCTACGCACTTCTGTTTGTTCATGTATTTCATGGCGTACATCTTCTTCGTGTCCTTCTTCTGCACGATGCAGACCTGGACGCACATAAAACAGAGGGACAAGGCCCGAAGGTTGGCAAAACTATTTTTCATGCATTTTGATGGTGGTGTTCAAATTTTCCCACATATCTGCAAAGTCAGAGTGAAAGTATGAACATACCTCGGGCCCTGTTTAAAAGCGTTTTTAGCGTGCGCTGAGCAGGTGCCCACAATATTCCTATGGGCATTTACACAGTTAGCGCACGCTAATTTTATACACGCGCTAAAAACGTTAGTGCACCTTAGTAAACAGGGCCTTACACTTTTAAAATTATCTACTAAAACCGTTCTCACGTACATCTGTAACTCCGGTTTTCTGAGTAAAACATGCATAATTTTAAAATTCAAAAAAGTGTGCATGTATTTGCAAACCCAGGCCCGAGCAACAACACCTCCTGCTCTCTGGATAAATCCTGCAGGTGTAACTTTATCCATGTACATGATGTGCAATTTTCAAAAGTCTTATTTCTGCAGGAAAGGCACAATTTTTTTTTTACCTGTGAAGAGACTTTGAATGAGAAGAGGCTGGTACCGACAGCTGGGCAGCCTATGGGAATCGCTGCCGTCAACAACACTTTTCAAAAACAAGCAAAGAAGGTAGACTCAGAGAAAGGGGAGATGCCAGAACATGGCTGGGGGTTAGGGAGGGGTTTGGGAGAGAAAGACTGTGAATGAAGAGATGTTGGACTCAGGGGGGGGGGAGGGTAGCATCTCATTCCATTCCTCAGGTGGCAGATTGCCTTGGGCCGCCCCTGGCCTAAATGCCAGGCACACGAATACCAGATTGCTAGTATTCTATAATACCTGGGTATCATGCCAGAATATACTCCCTATTGCAGTTATTTGGACGGCCAACTGGAGGCGCTGTGTTATAGATGGATCCCTGGCATTCGAAAAAAAAAAAAAACCTTTCAGGTCAATATTCAGCCCACAGCGACCATCATTCTTTTAAACACCAGTCACTGTAAGCTTGTTATATCTAGATATTTAATGACAGGCTGTACCTGGATACCGGCTCTGAATAACATAACCCCCCCCTACATTCAAAATGATATAAATAGCCAGGAGGGGCTCCTGGCTGTTTAAATCACCTGTCTGGGGCTAACCAGTAATTTTCAGCAGCACTTAA
This sequence comes from Microcaecilia unicolor, assembly GCF_901765095.1. Classification (NCBI taxonomy): domain Eukaryota; kingdom Metazoa; phylum Chordata; class Amphibia; order Gymnophiona; family Siphonopidae; genus Microcaecilia; species Microcaecilia unicolor. The sequence goes on along the minus strand of NC_044038.1, from coordinate 177,479,731 downwards.
CCGGATAGTAATGCCTAAAATGCCCGGTTAGCGCTCAAACTGAAACCACGTATTTTGGGAACGTTCTGGGGGCGAAGATGGCACCAGTTAAGATAACCAAATAAATAGGACCACATAAAATTCAGTTTTTCATAACCGGTTAAATGCCGAATATAGCCCTTGTACTAGCCGGCTCTCTACACCTGGAAATTCAATGCCGGAGCCTAGACATGACCTGACACTGGCAACGGTCAAAAAACCGCTGATCACCGCCAGCTGAATATCAGGCTCAGAATTTTGTACTGTCTTCTTCCTTCTGCCTGAATTAAAACCGACTCCAGTTTTAACCACATTTCCTTTGGTCACTGTATAGGTTTCTAAAAATTATGTTCAATAAAATTTCACTCATTGCCAGATATTCATGGATTTGACCAGCCAACCATCAAGAGTATATTTGCACCAGAAAACTCACCTTCCCAAAACTGCCTTTACCAATGGCTCGCAAAATCTCAAAATGGTTGAAGTTGACTATTGGGGAGAAGAAGGGAGAGAATTAAAATTTCTAGAAATTACTTACACGATAAGGTCTTATTAAATAATAAACTGATTAAAAAATAAACGAGGATTAATAAATGCTCTGTGCCAGGGACTGTTAAAGGCAACCATTGCATCATGCAAAAAGATTTTCCTACTGTTTCCATCATTTATCTCAGAAACCTCTTAATTTTTGAAATTTGAATACAACACTAGCCTTGGATCGTCCAGCACCAGTTTGGAAACCAGAAGCTACAAAGGAGGAGTGGGGGGGGGGGGGGGGGGGGGAAATCACTCCAGTAGAAAGACTTGAGCAGGCACAAAAAGGTAGGTTGTAAAGGGGGAGGGATCTGGCCATTTTGTTTGGTAATTAAAAAAAAATCACACAACAAAAAAAAGAAAAGAAACTAAGCACAAAAAAATAAAATTTGAAAAAAACTGTTAACACACACACTTATCATCAAAACAAAAATGAAAAAAAAAAAAAAAAAAAAGGAAAAAAAACTAAACACAAAAAACTAAAATTTTAAATTTTTTTGTAAAAACACACACATCATCAAAACAAAAAATAAAAATTGCAAGACACACACCTATCGTCTATCTGGTAGGGAAAGTAAGGAGGTATACTTTCAGTTGCTGAGGCATGAGAATGCATGTTTTCCCCCCTATCATTTTGATGGATCCTTATACTTTTTAACAAACAAGCAAAGATACTACATATTTAAAAAGAGTCAATAGATTTCTCATACTAACACAGCCTCAGAGTTTAAATAGGTTCTGCAAATAAGGTGCTAATAGTGGGAGTGGAGGAAAAGAGATAATGATACTCTTTAAGGGGTACTGTCAGGGGAGAAGTACCTTTGTCAGAATTCAAGAGTTGAAATTGGGCACTGCCTTTCTTCTCCACTCTTCTTGAGGTATAATGGGGCTCAGGAGAGTGCCCAGATACAAAGGAGGGGGGTTCCTGAGGGCTTGGACAGAGAAGTCAACTATTTCACTATAACTCTGAGGAGGAAGAGGAGGAAGTAGGCTACCTGAAAGAGAAGGTCAACTAAGGAATAGCTGGTAGAGACCAGAACTAGACCTATAGAGGTCACTGGAGCTTGACTGGAAAAGAAGCTGAGTGTTCCTATATGAAGAAGATCAGAAGTCCACTGACATCAAGAGATATACAAATGATCATTTCCCACATCTACCCCGGGTAAGACTTTTGTGTTGAACCATCTCAAAGAAACCCCCAACTAATTTTCCCTTTGTTGCTGATGTACTGCAACACTAATATCTCATAAGCCATTATTAAGCAACGACAAGGAAGGCAAAATGAGAATGGGAAATTAAACTCTTAAGAAAAACTTTCAAGTATATTAGAAGCAAAAAGCCTAGTGGGGACCGAATTGGACCCTTAGATCATGAAGGAGCAAAAGGGCCCTCAGGGAGGACAAATTCCTTTCACAACTGTTTTTTTTATTATTTTAATATGTACACTGCTCCGTTGTGTTTTATGAAGAGCAGGATATGAAGCTAAATAAACCATAAAAACCATTAATAGTAATGTAACATAGTAGATAACGTCAGAAAAAGACCTGCATGGTCCATCCAGTCTGCCCAACAAGATAAACTCATGTGTGCTACTTTTTGTGCATACCTGACCTTGATTTGTTTCTGCCATTTTCAGGGCACAGACCGTAGAAGTCTGCCCAGCACTAGCCCTGCCTCCCAACCACCGGCTCTGCCACCCAATCTCAGCTAATTCATTTTTTTTTTTGTTACATTTGTACCCCGCACTTTCCCACTCATGGCAGGCTCAATGTGGTGGGCAATGGAGGGTTAAGTGACTTGCCCAGAGTCACAAAGAGCTGCCTGTGCCAGGAATCGAACTCACTTCCTCAGCTCCCCAGGACCAAAGTCCACCACCCTAACCACTAGGCCACTCCTCCACTAATTGAACAACCAAACCAATGTACTTGGATTTTGTGACTTTACCTGTTCAGGATCACTGATGGTTGACATCCAGTACAGTCAGGGTTCTGGAAGAAAGTGTTCCCCCACCCTCATCCTATCCAATCATGGTACCAGGAGGATCAATGGCTTCTTATACTCCACTCAGCTTAGTGCAAAAATATTCTCCAAATACAAATCACTACATCTTGCCAAATGAGAAGCACAACGTCCTATTTATTGAGAGGCAAATTTCCAAGGCGCATCAATCAAAGCATATCAATATGCAGTTGTACCCTGAGCAGTACAGCATCGCAAATGAGTTGTGACCTGGAGAATCAGACATCCAGGACGTGAGAAAGTCTAAAATTCCTGAGCTAATTTACCCAGGGTCATTCCTTCATTTCCACTCAATTACATATAGAGAGAAGAGCCATGTGTGGACCTGCTCTCCTGATAGCCATTTACGTCTGCAGTAACTCAAGACACCTCAACAGGGCTCATGATGGATTCAAAATGACAGGCAGTGCATTGCTTAGCTAATCAGCTCTGCCAGTCTGCTGTGCTCCCGCTGCTCTTTCTTCTCAGGACAGGCCCCTTGCCTTTAGCACTCTCAAACTTTCCTAACTTTCTGTTTTACTGAGGAAATAATACAAGAAAGAGAGGTATGAGCTGCCAGTATCTGTGAAAACATTCTTTACGCATATCCATCCATGTACCTCTGCATTAGTTCCCAATCATGCACCTGTTTGTCTGCAAAGCTCCCGGTCAGGTACACAAAGGCAGCCACTGGCAACCTCGGGAGACTGGTGAGCAAAAATATTAAATACAGAATTTAGAAATAAAATGATGCTAAAAACACAGATGATGGCATATAAGGGAGACTGGACAGGCCCTTACGTTCTCTTCTGTCATCCCAACAAGCTCTTTTTTGTTTGCCTTCTCCCTTCTACCTTAGGCTTGACGTTTCACCCAAGGCTGTCTTTGGTTATGCAGGTCCCAAACTTTGGAATAACTATTCCCCCTTGCCCTCAGGTCAGAACTCTTTATTTATTTTATTTGTTACATTTGTACCCCACATTTTCCCACCTATTTGCAGGCTCAATGTGGCTTACACAGTACCGTAAAGGCGTTCGCCAAGTCCAGTAGAGAACAAATACAAGGTTATGTTGTGGTCGAATAAGGGAGGTGTATTCCAGGCACCATGAGGGTCGAAGGGTTCAAGAAACTGATCAAGACTTGGGTTTTTCAACAAACTTAGGGTTTCATTCCCCTCTCTCCCTCCTCTAAGGTGACCTCAACCTGCTTTTTCTTTTCTTTTCCTATTTCATTTTTCATTCCCTTCTGTTTTCTCTTCTTAGTCTTTTCCATGTTTTGTAAACCGCTTAGCAGAAGAACACTTTCAACTGAATGTTTATCATATTTTCAAACAAATATAAATGAATTGCAATGCCTGTACATCAGTGGTTCTCAAACCTCCCCCACAGCCAGTCAATGTTTCACAACAGTAAAGCATTCAAAAGGTGGTAAGGAGGCAGGGTCTAACAGGGGCATAGCCAGACTTCGGCAGGAGGGGGTCCAGAGCCTGAGGTGAGGGGGCACATTTTAGCCCCCCCCCCCCCCAGCACCACCGACCCCCTCCCTCCCGCCGCCAACCCTCCCCCGCCGTCGGGTACTTTTGCTGGCGGGGGTCCTCAAACCCCACCAGCCAAAGTCCTCTTCTCCGGCGCGGCCGCGTTGCTGATCTGCAAGAGCAGGCTTCTGTTTCTGTGAGTCTGACGTCCTGTACGTACATGCAGGACGTCAGACTCACAGAAACAGAAGCCTGCCCTTGCAGATCAGCAACGTGGCCGCGCCAGGGAAGAGGTCTTCGGCTGGCGGGGGTTAGGGAGGCAGGGGGCCAGGGCCAAATCTACAGAGGCCCATGCCCCCGTGGCCCCACGTAGCTACGCCCCTGATGCCAAGGATATAAAACAGAAAGTTTACGCCATATCAATGGCAGGAATAAATTGGAAGCCTACATGGGCCAAGTGATGCGCATAACTGGTAGTATTCTCTAAGGGGTCCTTTTACCAAACTGCGGTTAAAAAAGACTGAAAATAGCCATGGCCATGAGCACGAATGGCTGCTTGAAACGGGAGCTCCTCAGCAACTTGTCGAGGCAATAGCAAACGAGCGGGACTAACGACCCACACCCCAGCGAATTCACAAGAGAACGAGGGGGGAATACGAGGAGAAAGCCCGGATGGCGTCGGGGGCTGCCAAATCGGCCGATTTGCAAGCATACGGCTTCAAACGCAGGGAGCTGAAATCGGGCCTCCCGCAAGATGGTGAGAACACGCATCTGACTGGAACGCAACAAGGGAGCCAAGAAGTAGCAGAACTAATGGGAGGCGACCTGGAGACTATACCTCAGCAGGAAGTTTGGGCAAAACTCTGCACGTGGTTCCAGGAGATACGAACGGACTTAAAAGATTTAAAAGAGGTGCGTCAAGATATAGCCGCCCTTGGGGCGGAACTTAGAGGTGAGATGGTGGAGCTGGGCACTCGCGTAGCGGAGGTGGAGTCGGGCCTAGAGGAAAACGCGGAGGCAGTCCAGGCGCTGGAGCAGCGGGCACGAGGTCAGCGTGAGGACACCCAATTTCTACTGGACAAAGTAGAGGACCTCGAAAACAGAAGCAGGCGCTCCAATATCCGGATTCGCGGTGTCCCGGATCTCCCGGAGTACATGAACTGTGAACAGGTAGTCTAGCGTATAGCGGCCCAGCTCTTGTCGACGCTGGAGGAACAGCGAGACCCAACTGTTATCCTGATTGAGAGGGCACATAGAGCGCTGGGAGGACGGAATAAGAATGCACCTAAGGACATAGTGGCCTGCTTCAAAGAATTATAAAACAAAAGAAGAAATAATGAAGAAGGCGAGAGAAGCAGAGCCTGTGGAATGGGACAGTTATCCTATAGAGCTGTATCATGATCTGTCGACCACCACGCTCAAAAGGCGGAGCGAACTTAGACCGCTGACTGTCCAACTTAGAGACGAAGGGATCCGATATAAATGGCAGCATCCTTTTGCCCTGCTGTTCTACAAGGACGGTAAGCAATGCAGAGTGGTGTCGCTGGAAGAGGCCCAAGCATATCTGGCGCAGGAAGAACCAGCTGCAGAGAGCGAGCGTTCCCAGATAGCAGATCGCCTAAGGAAAGTCAGGCCAAAATGGCAGCGAGTCACGCAGGGCAAGGGAAGACTGCGCCGGCAAGTCTCGGAGAAGAAACTGACACAGTCTGCAGACAAGGGATGAGACTGGATTGAGCTGCTGGGAGAAGCAGATGCAATTTTATGCTGAGTTCGCTTTGCATGCAGGATAAGAAGTTGTGTGTCGTTTTGTTAAGACTGATAGCTAGTTGCTGAAGATTAGACGAGACTTCCTCTATATGGACATGCCATGTATGGGTAACAGGGTATGTCATGATTGGAGGAGGGGGAAGGTAGGGAGGGGGGTGGCGGGAGGGATGGGAGGGGAAAGGGCACTAGGGGGGGATTTGAATAGCGAGACAGAAACAGACAGTTATGACTGTATGCACATGTGTAACACTTAATGTGAGAGGCCTTAACACCCCCCAGAAGCGCAGGCAGGTTTTTAGAGAAGTCATACGCTTAAAAGCGGATGTGGTGTTTATTCAAGAAACTCACCTAAAGCGTAATCATGAACATTTGATGCATCATAGACGATACCCCATAGTACATGGAGCATCTAGCTTAGATAATAAGAAAACAAAGGGGGTGCTTATAGCCTTTTCAAGCTCTCTTCCCTGGGAGATCCATAAAGTATTAAAGGATAAAGCGGGCAGATACGTGATAGTGGTGGTATCCCTTTACAACACGTACTATACTATGGTTTGTACATATGCACCCAATGAGGGACAGGGTATATTTCTGGAGGAGCTAGAGGGGCTTTTGCAGAGATCTGCCAAGGGCCATTTGCTTGTGGGGAGGGGATTTAAATTTAACGATGGACCCCGTGGTGGATAATTCGGGGGGAACAGTAGCATACGCAAAAAGGGAGCGAGTAGCGCTGAAGGGATGGATGGCACGGTGGGGACTGATAGACCTCTGGAGAGAGTATCACGGGTCAGAAAGGAATTATACTTACTTCTCCCCCAAGTACAACACATACTCTAGGATAGATTATTGGCTGGGGGAAGGTCTGATACGGGAAAAAATGATGGAGGTGGTTATTGAGCCTAGAACCTGGTCAGACCATTCCCCTGTGGTGCTGACTATGAAGATAAATGAAGGGGGTAAACAGCGGAGGCAATGGCGCTTGAATGAGGCGATTTTATTAGATCCACAGAATATATCTGCAATTGAAAAATACATTGTGGAGTATCTCCAGTTTAATGATACGGGAGAGGTGCACCCGATGAGCCTATGGGAGGGATTTAAAGCAGTTCTACGGGGACAATTAATAGCACTTAAGGCACATTTGGACAGGACGAGGGTAGAGCGGGAAAACTCCCTTAGGGTGGAGTTGGCAGAAATGGAGAGATCGCATAAAGCAGACCCGACTGATAGTATAAAGGCAGGAGAGCTACATAATCTTAGAGCCCAACTTAATGACCTACAAATGGCAGAGATCGCGATGCAACTACAACAAACGCGACAAGAGCACTTTGAATTTGGGAATAGAGCCAGAAGGATGCTCGCGCTAAAACTTAAAAAGCAGGCCCAGCGTAACGCCATCTCGAGTATAAAGAATGAGTCGGGGGAACAATATACCCAAACAGAGAAAATAAAGGAAGTGTTCTGGGAATTTTATACACGACTGTATCAGTCGGAACGGGTGGTATCGTCAGAGGAAGTAGCCCACTATTTACAGGGGATGGAGTTCCCGAGGGTGTCCAGGGGGGAGCTGGAGGCATTATCGAACCCCGTGACCCTGGAGGATATAGAGAAGGCAATCGCAGACCTCCCTAATAATAAAGCCCCGGGCCCAGATGGATTCCCCATTCGGTTCTATAAATTATTCTCCAAGTGGATAGCGCCCCTATTGCTGAGAGTAATTGCCTCTTTTGATGAAGCTCAGGATCTTCCGAGCTCCTGGAGAATGGCAGAGATAGTCGTGATATTAAAGCCGGGGAAAGATCCAGTGCAGTGTGGGTAGTATCGACCGATATCACTGCTAAATACAGACTATAAGATTTTCACCAAAATTTTGGCCAAGAGGCTGCAGGGGATGATGCCCTCCTTGGTTCATGAGGACCAGGCGGGCTTTATCGCCGGACGTCAAACTTTCGACAACATCCGCTGCCTATTACACATTATTCAGCAAGTTAGGGACGAGGAAGTACCGGTGCTTCTGCTCTCGGTCGACGCAGAGAAGGCGTTCGACCGAGTGGAATGGCCCTTTTTGTTCGCAGTGTTAAAGCAGATAGGGATAGGAGGCAAGTTTTTGAAGTGGCTCCGACTACTATATACTAGGCCAATGGCAGCGATTAAGATTAATGGTTCACTTTCTAAACCTTTGGACTTGGGAAGGGGCACAAGGCAGGGATGTGCGATCTCTCCATTACTATTTGCACTCTCAATCGAACCATTGGCCAAGAGAATCCGAGAGCATGGGGAAATAAAAGGGGTGGTAAGGGGTAAGCGAGAGCACAAAATCATGCTCTTTGCAGATGATATCTTGTTGACCTTAGCGCATCCTCGACAGTCTTTAAAGCGAGTAATAGAGGTTATGACACAGTACGGGCAATTGTCTGGTTTCAAAATTAATATCAATAAATCAGAAATACTTAACCTTACAACACCAGTGCAGGAGGCTAAGGTGCTACAGAGGACGTACCCTTTTGTGTGGGCCGAGAAATCTATTCAGTATCTCGGCATTCAGGTTACTGATAGGATAGAGACTATGTTCCAGGGGAACTACCCTAGAAAGCTGAAGGAGCTGTTTGAAGAATTAGACAGATGGGAAGGCATGACATTGTCATGGATGGGGAGAGTGCATGCTATAAAAATGATGTTATTGCCCAAGTTATTATATCTATTTTTGGCTCTCCCAATACCGATCCCGTGCTCCTTTTTTCAACAGCTGAATAGGAAACTGTTTGCATACATATGGCGGAAGAGGCCGCCGAGGTTGCGCAGGTCGATGATGTTTCAAACACCGTCCAGGGGAGGTATGGGAGTCCCAGATTTCCTCCTCTATTATCAAGCAGCACAGTTGCGGGTTTTGGCCAATTGGTACCCGGAAAACAACAAAAAGTGGTTACACTAGGAGAGAGCATGGCTAGGTACGCGATATCTGGGAAATATCCTCTGGTCCCCGGAGAGTGATATAAGAGCTGTAATCCGCAGGGTCCCGGTGGGCTTAAATCATTTATTGACAACCTGGCTACAGGTGAGAAGGAAGGTGTTCCCGGATAGAAAGTATTTCTTACAAATGGCTATCTGTAGAGCTCCAGGGTTCCCACTGGGAGAGTCTGAGAAAGCCTACCAGGACTGGGCACGCAAATGGCTTTATAGGTTGGGGCAGGTGTGGGAACAGGGGTCGATAAAGGAGTTTGTTGAACTGCAGGAAGAGTATGGCCTAGAGGAGCGCGACTTGGTGTTTTACCACTGTTTAAGAAACTTCCTACGCCGGCGCGCAGGGGAGGAATTGGATCTGGTGGAAACAGGATTAGAGAGAGCAATTAGAGAGGGAGGGGGGAAAGGAAGTGTAACTAGACTATACAGGGCATTGCTCTTGCTTGTATCCCCGCAGGATTATTATGTTCATAGGTGGGAACAGGAGCTGCATAGGACCTTCCCTTCGGGTGACTGGATGCATATCTTTAGATCTTTGTTGAAACCCTCAATCGCACAACCACTAATTGAAAATGGGTATAAAATTTTATACTGGTGGTACTACACGCCGGTAAGGCTTAAACGGATATACCCGAGCCTGTCAGCGGAGTGTTGGCGAGAGTGTGGGTCACAAGGGACATTCATGCATATATGGTGGGATTGTCCAAAGGTGAGAGAGTACTGGGCACGGGTGTTGCAAATGGTTTATACGACTCTTAAGATACAATACCCAGGCCGAGTAGAATATTGCCTGCTACATCTTAGACCCCCGAAAGTGAAGGCCCACTTGCACAAATTGGCCGTGCAATACTTTGTAGCAGCAAAAATTGCAATAGCTCGGGCCTGGAAACAGAAAAACACACCATCATTACAGCTGGTGGCACGAAAGGTGGATTTCATATATCAGATGTCAAAATTAACAGCTATGAGAAGGGGGCAGGTTGCATTGTTTCTAAAAATTTGGCAACCATATGAGCTTAGGAGGGAAGAGCTGCTATCTTCCCCGTAGTGCCTGAGGGAGGGAGGGAGGGATGGGAGTGGGTGGGTAGGGGATATATGTTTGAGCGACTAAAACAATGTTCAGTTAAGCTTTGGAAAGATGTATGAAGAGCTATGGCTATGGTTTGTTTTGTATTTAAAATTTCAATAAAAATATCGTTAAAAAAAAAAAAAATAGCCATGGCCATGTGGTAAGATTGCTCTTACCGTGCAGCCATGCGAGGGGGGCACTTACCACCACACACTGAGGTGGCAGTAAGGGTTCTCGCACTAACCCGGTGGTAAGCAGGTAGTGCATGGCACTGCCCAATTAGCACTGCGCTAAAAAATATGGGCCGATTTTCCCTAGTGCTGGAAATGCTGTGCTTTGGACCTGGAACTACGGTTGGCGCCAGCGTTGGTAGCTCTAGATTAACGTAAGGAAAGCCCACGTTGGGCTTACCTCTGATTTGTAAAAGGGCCCCTAAGTTATGCACATCACTTGGAAACACACCCTATGCTCCACCCACTTATATTGCCCCTCCGCCCAATTACACCCTATAGCACTTAGGTACTACCTTATAGAATAGAACCTGGTAACTACCAGTTATTGGTGCCTAGAATTTGAATATGTCTATGTGCCAATATATAGAATTATTTCCTAAATGTATAAGAATAAATGCATAATTTAATTTAAACATATAATTTATAGCTTGCTTTTATCAATCAAATGATTCAAAGCGGTAACAATAAAATGCGATTTCTTATGCATTTCATTGTTATTCACTTCAATCAACTGATTGATTGAAGCTGGCTATAAGTTATACAATTGTCTTTACTAACATTAAAATCTGTCTATCCCACATCTAGTACACCAAACCAAACCCAAGTAAAGGTTAAAAAAACACCCTACGTAAAATCCAAGAAGTAGGAGTTGGCTAAACAATTTTCACAGCTAGAGGTTGGAGCAGAAAAGTGGAGGATAAGGACTAAGCTGTATTATCATTTTCTAATTTGAAATATTACAAGGTTGTAGAAGGTGAAGAATCTCCCCTTTCAATATATTCTAGCAAACATAAAACTAATGGGTTGCATTCCTACAGTCTGGAGGTCACATCTGGTTGTTACCAAAGGTAGTGTGTCCTAATGTGGCTCAGGTTCAACTGGTTTGATGTCTCACTGGAGTCAGGTTTATTGATCATCAGTTCTCCTATTCTGCACCCATATTTTGTGATTTTCAACAGTAAGCACATGGTTGTTCACCTCCCCTCACCCCCTCCTCCTGAGCGTATCTTCTCCTTGGACTGCTTGGGTCCTTCTGTCCCCATTGGGCAAAAGACTAAGACTTGAATACTTTCAACTGCAATGCACGAAGCTGGCGCATGAGTTGAGGGGGGGGGGGGTCAACCTGGGTAGAGTTTATCTTGTTGGGCAGACTGGATGGGCTATGCAGATCTTCCTCTGCCATCATCTACTATGTTACTATCTGGGGAATTTTCGAAAGAGAAGGGCGCCCATCTTCCGACACAAATCGGGAGATGGGTGTCCTATCAGGGTTGCCCAATTGGCATAATCGAAAGCCAATTTTGGGCATCCTCAACTGCTTTCCGTCGCGGGGATGACCAAAGTTCATGGGGGCATGTCGGCACCGTACCGAAGGTGGGACTGGGGCGTGATTAAGAGATGTGCATCCTTGACCGATAATGGAAAAAAGAAGGGTGTCACTGACGAGCATTTGGACGACTTTACCTGGTCCAGTTTTTTTCACGACCAAGCCTTGAAAAGGTGCCCAAACTGACCAGATGACCACCAGAGGAAATTGGGGATGACCTCCCCTTACTCCCCCAGTGGTCACCAACCCCCTCCCACCCTAACCTCTATGCCAGCCTCAAATGTCATACCCAGCTCCATCACAGCATTATGCAGGTCCCTGGAGCAGTTTTTAGTGGGTGCAGTGCAATTCAGACAGGCGGACCCAGGCCCATCCCCCCTCCCACCTATTACATGTGGTGGTAAATGTGAGCCCTTCAAAACCCACAAACCCACTGTACCCACATGTAGGTGCCCCCCATCACCCATAAGGGCTATGGCAGTGGTGTACAGTTGTGGGGAGTGGGGTTTGGGGGGCTCAGCACACAAAGTAATGGAGCTATGTACCTGGGAGCAATTTCTGAAGTTCACTGCAGTGCCCCCTAGGGTGCCCGGTTGGTGTCCTGGCATGTGAGGGGGACCAGTGCACTATGAATGCTGGCTCCTCCCAAGACCAAAGGGCTTGGATTTGGTCGTTTTTGAGATGGGCATCCTCGGTTTCCATTATGGCCGACAACCGGGGACGACCATCTCTAAGGTCAACCTAAATGTTGAGATTTGGGCGTCCCTGACCGTATTATCAAAATGAAAGATGGACGCCCATGTTGTTTCGATAATACGAGTTTCCCCGCCCCTTCGCTGGGACGTCCTTAGAGATGGGCGTCCCCGTTCGAAAATGCCCCTCTATGTTAACTAGATAAAATGTTTATTGTAGTTCACCAAAAAGCTTCTGGTGCCCAAAGCAAAGCTATTTTTTCTTGAGGGATAACTAGAATCATGCCCTCCTCTGTCATGCAGACAAATCAAGGGCCAGAAAAGATTACGACCTTGCATAAGCTGCTCAAACAAATACCCGTATTAATCAGGGTCTTGCTTCCTGGTCAAAAACAAAACAATCCAATACATCGCATGTATCAGCACTCACCAGAGTTTATTCCGGCAAATCAAAAACAAAATAAACTCCTCAGATACTAAACAGATGTTTTCCTTTTTAGGAATCAATTAACTGATACATCAAAGCACCCAGGAGAATTACTGAAGGTCTTTCTGACCCTGGAAGCAAGTGCTTCTTACATTTGAAAGTACAATTTTAAAACATAGGACAATTTAATAGCAACAAAAAACCTCAGGTCAGAAAGAGAGATATTCATTTTAAGGAAGCCCCTCTTACCACAGATTTAAACACATTTTCATTACAAGAACCCTTTTCTTACAAACTCAGTAAAATGATTTGACAAAAGGGGGCTAAGATACCCTCTACACTGGAGACAGGGTACAAAGGAGCTCATTTTATTTATTTATTTATTTGTTTGTGTGTGTGTTTGTTTGTTAGAGAAAGAAACCTCTGTATCAGTCTCTACTTTTCCAGAATCACAAAGCATTTAAAGCCAGTCTTGGATTCAGGGGTGTCAAACCGCCATCCAGACTGCAGCAAATCAGTCTGATTTCCAAAATATTCTTAATGAATATTTGCAGTGCATGTAAATATATCTCATGCATCTCATGTATTTAAGGTATATATAACTACAGTTAAGATAATAAAGAAAGATTATTTATATATATATATATAGTAGTTACGTAGTACGTATATTACAATATATAAAGAGTGACCATATTTAGTTTATAGAGCCTAGAATTAAAAGTATAAAATGCATATTCGTTAGGGATATCCTGAAACCCCATAGCCAGATTAGTTAATAGATAAACTAGGAGATTATCTAGGGGTGTCATTTTCTAGCGGTCAGCAAACAGAAGCTGCAGTCAATGCAAACTAGATCCCGGCAGTCGCACAAATTCAGAGAGCCACCAGCCTATGCTTTCACCTGTTTTAATATTTCAAATTATCTTGTTCAGTTAGGTGTTTAGACAGATTATTTTGGGAGCAGTGATTCTGAGGTAATCATGATCACTGAACTTAATTATTAAAATCTAAGGGGGGGTCAATGGTAGTGTTGGGGGAGGGGCAGACTCAGGAGTAATGTCAGGAAGTATTTTTTTCACAGAGAGGGTGGTGAATATGTGGAATACCCTCCCACGGGAGGTGGTAACGGAATTCATACATGCGTGGGATAAACACAAAGGAATCCTGTTTAGACGAAATGGATCCACGGAATCTTAGTGGAGATTGGGTGGCAACGCCGGTAATTGGGAAGCGAAACCGGTGCTGGGCAGACTTCTACGGTCTATGCCCTGATCGTGACTGAATAGATATGGATGGGCTGGAGTGTAAATTTAAGGGCTTTTGACGTTAGCTTCAGAATGTTTAGTAAAAGAAGAGTGCTGGGCAGACTTTTACGGTCTGTCCCCTAAGAAAGGCAGGGACAAATTATTATTATTATTTATTGCATTTGTATCCCACATTATCCCACCTCTTTGCAGGCTCAATGTGGCTTACAGTTCGGGTTTACATATAAAGTATCACAAAGCATGTAAAATGAGTCTGTCTTGTTGGGCAGACTGGATGGGCCGTTCAGGTCTTTATCTGCTGTCATTTACTATTTTATTATGTTACCAAGCTGCCTATGAGTGCTAATGCCCCTGCAGCAGCCCAAACCTAACTGCTCCTCAGCCCTCCAGGACTACAGTTTTACACCCCTGAACGTCATTATGTAACTAGATATACTGAGACATTATAACATGTCTTACCATCTTCATTTTCATCGAAAACAGGAGTTTTGCTGGAGTTATTGGCTCCCATAATCACAAGCAACCCAGATCTAGGGACCTTCACATTATCCCAGGACGACGGAAGGAACATCAGCTGTGACCCACCAGAGTCTCAGCAAAACCAGGGTCCGTCCAGTCCCATCCTAAGGAAAGAGAACAGAAGGTTTTTGTCCCAAACAGGAACTAGAAAAACACTACAGTTTTTAAACAAATGTTTTTTTTCCACTAATGTCTGTTCTGTTACTAATATATCAGTTACTGGCAGCAAAAACAGACTCAGGGCAACTTTCCTATTTGTCTGTACCATAACCGCTCTCAAACTCAGAAACTGTAACAAGAGACTGGGATTAGGGTACTTGCCTTCTCTTGGTTCAGGCAAAGGCCTGAGAGCTGCCAGGAGCCTCCAAAAAAAAAAAAAAAAAGCAGCCCAGCAGTGACAGCAACAAACCTCACCACAAAAAGATTAACAAAGGGAACCTAGAGCACTGCCAGTCCAATCAAAAGCAGAACTTTTTTCCTTTAATAATTTAGGAACAAAATATAATTTTATTATAATATTTTATAGCTTTTATGAGTCTTCCATCTCTTGGAGGCTTGGACATCTCCTCCCCTTCAGACTGTTGCATTAACATATCCTCTGGACCTGTCACTGAACCTAGAACATCCTCCTCATACTGTATGAGATGGTCTTGCTCTGCAGTCCCCCACCCAGGGCTGGTAAATATTTACATTATAATGATGTGTCATTAAAAAATGTACTTACGGCCAAGTCAGTGAAAGAAAAGTAGACTGCAGTGTGTCAGACCATTCACATAGTACTTAGACTGTAGATAGATTAAGTTAATTTGATAAATTAAAAAAAAACAGGAAGGAATAAGGCAGAAGGTAGATGAAAAAGCAGCAGATATGGGTAGCATTAAAGAAAGAAAAACCTGAAAAGACAGGGGTTGGCAAATATAACATGGGGGGGGGGGGGTGAGGAGATAAGAAAGGGCAGCAAAACATCTTTTGGATTAGGAGTCCCAATCACGCTGTCCCTGCCCTTCTAATCTCTCTGCTGATGCTGTGTGGGGCAAAAATTTGGTAGGTCCACCCCGTTCCACTGCCTACAGCTCTGCGCCGCCAGGACTAGAGGTAGCTAGATCACACTGGAGAAGGAGAGCAACATACAAAGAGGGATGAGACAGGAGAGAACCCACCTTACTGCCAGGAGAGAGCAGGGAAGCAGACAGATGGTAAATCCTTGCAGACAGGTTGCTCTTTAAATTCTGATTATTCCTTTGCAAACCTTCTCTTTTCCTTTCCTGTAAGAAAGCCCATCCTGATTGATCCTCTCCTCCTCCTGCTTTTTGCATCCAACCAGTTTGCCATCTCATTAAACTATTTACCTGGTCTCTTCTGCTACTTTTTTTTTAAACTCTCAATATATCCTTGCGAGGGCTGAAATATCCTTACCTGTGTCCTTTTTTTTGTCTTTTTTTAGTTTAAGAATTTTCAACAGTCATCCATCGATAACCATAGTGTGAGAAAAACAACGAACAATAATAGAATAAGTGATAACGTTCATCACGGTGATCACTGATTCCAACAAAAAAGCGGATACACCGAGTGAATTCACTGAACTAACTCGGTGTATCCGCGCCTACAAAACTTCCTCGTCTGGCTTCATCACTTCATTTATTAGTTTCGTTCCCTCGGGCGTTTAGCGCGAGCAAAAACGCTAACGCACCTTAGTAAAAGCCCCCCTGAGCAGAGCAACCTAATCGTACTATTAAGACAAAGCTCAGCATCCAGATCCACCCAGGAAGATTCAAGCGCAAACTTCCTCGCATCGAGCTAAAGAGACGCGGTCTGCAAGAGGCAGCTGGAAACTTACCTGATGCTGAAGGGAAATAGCAGCGGCAGCAGTCCGGAGAGGCATCAAGCCTCCCTTCTTCAGGGTGCAGCCAGCTCCGGGACACACACACAAGGCTGCGGGTGGGAGGAGAAGTTCTTAGCCCGACCTCTCCAGCTCAAGCCTGAGACGAACAAAGACTCGAATCCGGGTCAACTTCCACTCGGTAAGGGCAGAGCAAGTGTCTGGCGCCCCCTAGAGGTAAAGTCTGGGCTGTGTACTGACTTGCTTGCAAGGAATATATATGATTGTTATGCTCTACTATTTTCAAATATCGCCTGATGGGATTCAGCTTTTTACAAATTCCCCTTTCTATGTGCAGAAGGTATCTGAACAACATCAAGAATAAAGAGGCGCTTTTTGAGTACCTGGTACAAATAGCTGCCTCTTTCCCAGCCTTGGAGAGATTTGTCAAGTCACCCAGTTGCAGGTCACTCCTGTATTTTTCACAACCCCAGGCCATTTTTAAAGAAAACATAAGATGCAATATTCAAAATAAGTTGAGCCCTTAAAGTTATGCTTTATTTTCAGCATAACTGTGGAATGCATTACCTACTGACTTGAAAACTATTGGCGAAATAACCAACTTTCGTAAATCTCTGAAGACATATCTCTTCAACAAGGCCTACAAAGAAAACCCATAGCCTTACTAAATTACTTCACCAACCCAACCCAGTTAAGAAAGTCTACCTTCTATACTTACGCACCTAACTCCTTTCTTTTTCCCCTTACTTAATCTTTGTACATCACTAATTGTATCTGATATCCTGGAATGACAATGCCATAACAGGACTCTGTAAGCCACATTGAGCCTGCAAATAGGTGGGAAAATGTGGGATACAAATATAATAATTAATAATAATAATAATAAAATAATTAACTCAATTCTATAACTGGCACATACAGTTATAGGATAGTACCGTTTTGTGCACTTAATTCATTGGACTGTCAATAACTGACCGTCGTAGCACTAACTGACCATATTTTGCAGGTAGGCGCATAAGTGAGTTAAGACCCTATTCTATAACTATTGACTATTCTAGTACGCAAACCTCGGGAAACTACAAATGGCGGCTAGAGTTGTGCGTGAAAATCAGCACTCTTAGCCAATTTGCGCAAGCAACTTAATTGCTTAACAAGCCAATCAGTGCCAATAATTGGCTGCTAACAGAGCCTTTGCCTTCCAGGGCTTGTTTTTGGAATGTTCCTGGATGGCTCTTGGATTGTAATTTAACTATTTTGGGATTTTTCAGAATAAATATTGTTGTTTGTGAGTTAAGTACATAAGCACATAGGTATTGCCACACTGGTACAGACCAAAGGTCCATCAAGCCCAGTATCCTGTTTCCAACAGTGGCCAATCCAAGTCACAAATACCTGGCAAGATCCCAGAACAGTACAATACATTTTATGCTGCTTATCCTAGAAATAAACACAAAGTGTATGAATGCAAATGCAATAAACGTGGAGGCTAGGTAGTTAATATAAAGTGAGGTAGGGTCTCATATATTTGACACGGTAATATTTCAAATATATGAGACTCTACCTCACTTTATACTAACTACCTAGCCTCCACGTTTATTGCATTTGCATTCATACACTTTGTGTATATTTTGTTTGCGATTTTTGATACTCGACAGAGTGAAGGTCTACATTTGTTTGGCAGTTATCCTAGAAATAAGCAGTGGATTTTCCCCAAGTCATTTCAATAATGGCTTATGGACTTTTCTTTTAGGAAGTTAGCCAAACCTTTTTTAAACCACACTAAGCTAACTGCTTTTACTACATTCTCTGGCAACGAATTCCACAGATTAATTACACGTTGAGTGAAAAAATATTTTCTTCAATTCATTTGAAATTTACTACTTTGTCTTGATTTATTCATATTTATGCTATTCTATTTTGTAGTCAGCTCAGTAGGAATCTCTTGTAGCCTTGACAATTTCGAATCTTTTTTTAATTAAAGTTGTGTTTTTATTGATTTACAATATTATTTAGCCTTTACTTTTGATTGTTAGAGTTATAGATAAGGGCTTGTATGTATATTGCTGCCCTATATTTTGATTATAACCAATGATTGGCATTAATTGGCCTTAATAAGGATTTACGAGCAGATTGTTTTCTATATCAATGCACGCGTAAATCCTAACGTTGAAGATTTGGGGTGGGGGGCCATGGCTGGAGTGTTCCAAAATTTTACATGCATAAATATAGCATTCGGCCAAAGCACACAGCTTTAGCAGGCGTAATTGCCTGCGTCAAAAGTTAGGTGTGGTTTATGCCCTAAGCGCTATTCCATTAAGGATGCAGACCCTTTATAGAAGAGCACATGGCATGTAAAATGTTTAGGTGCCACATATTTTTTTAACAGTACAAAGTACTTCTTTAAAAACGAGGAAAAGACCTCAAAAAACCCAAACGCTTACTTTTAGTTTTCAGTGTCTTTAGCTGGGGTCGTGGTATTCATCATTGGTCAAAAAAACCTCGTAACTTTTCTTTATTTCAATTTGATATATTTTATCATATTTTATTTGTCCTTTATTAAAATTATGATTTCTTATTTTTGAAACAAGAGGTCTAACTTTTTTTTACTATATTTTTAAGATTGTCTTGCACAAACAAATTTTTAAGACAATTTATGAAGCAAAAAAGTCGAGCACTTATCTGACATTTTTGCTTCATAAATTGTCTTAAAAAAATTTAAATTATTGAAGCAGATTAATTTAATCCATTATAGCTGTCCTTTGACTTCTACAGTCTCCATCACTTTTTGCTTGTGTTGGTCCCTAATTGCCTCTCAATGAATAACAGCATCGTCTCACCTGAGATTTGCTGGACCAACTATGAGTGATGCTCATTTACTTTACACATGTGGCATAAACAGACTAATACAAGATATGCGATACGTAACTTTTATTTAAAGGTCTAAACACAATACAACATCTTCATACAGTCATTAGAGAACACGCCTAATTTTAAATTCACTTTCTGAGCGTGTCCAACATTCATGAAGAAACATGTCCACGGCAGTCACTGACAGATGCAAAAGGCAGCATCCAAGAGTTTAATTGGGAATACTTCCTACTTATATCCTGCAGCCTATGGAATATGGTCTCAGACCTTCACTAAAACCTTTTGACCCCTGAATAATTTGCAAAGTGACACCAAACCATGCAGCTAGAAGACTCAACTGCAGCTCTATTTAACATCAGGTTTCGCATGCTTTCAGGCCACTGCCTTGTGGGGGGGTTTCATTTCTTCTCTCTTGCTGTGTGTCTTCTGTTTTTTTCTGCCTGTAAACAGTCCCGTAAGTTACCAACATAGTGATCACCACTACGAAAACCGCAATCAGGACAGACCAGACTAAGGAAGACCACCAGTGGTGTGCAGACTGCAAGGCACCAGGAACTGAAAAAAAAAAAAAAGGAATGATGACCCTATAAAATAATGTCTGGCTTTTGCCTTTCAATGGCAGGAATAATTACCTCTTAAAAATATGTCATCCTTTGATTTGCATGTTACACGGCCCAGCAATTGCTCTATATTATACACTTTTAACCAAATCTCAAAGAAATACCATAATCCAATTAAATTAACATAGATGCAATGAATCTTAGATCAGCAGCATTTCTGGGTATAAAGGGAAAAAATGTGTTAAATCTCTATATGGGACTAACGATATACAGGGAACAAACTTTGGAAAGAACGCTCCATCCAGGGGCGTAGCCAGACCTTGATGGGAGGGGGGGCCAGAGCCCAAGGTGGGGGGGCACATTTTGGCCCACCTTCCTACTGACCCCCTCCCCGCCACTTCTGCCTCCCCGCCACCGCCGCTGTGCCCCCACCTCACCGCCGCTGCGTCCCCCCACCTCACCGCCACCTCTGGAAAGTACCTTGGCTGGCGGGGGTCCCCAACGCCCGCCAGCTAAACAGTTTGTCCCGCGCTGGTCTTACATTACTGGTGCCCTGTCCTGCTTTCGGCGCAATGTACGCTCATTTTAATGAAACTGAGCATACGCAAGCATGCTCAGTTTCATTAAAACGAGCGTGCATGGCGCTGAAAAACAGGACAGGGTGCCAGCAATGTAAGAGCAGCGCGGGACCCCCACCAGCCAAACCAGGGCCCCGGAGCTAGTTTG
This sequence comes from Microcaecilia unicolor, assembly GCF_901765095.1. NCBI lineage: Eukaryota > Metazoa > Chordata > Amphibia > Gymnophiona > Siphonopidae > Microcaecilia > Microcaecilia unicolor. Next base: position 177,459,453 of record NC_044038.1, on the reverse strand, counting down.
AGGGGCCCAGGCCCCCCATGGTCCCCCGTAGCTACGCCACTGGCTCCATCAGTGCAGACTGAGTTATAGAAGGATGGATGATGTGTGCATATACATTACTGGCTAGCCTGTAATCGTATATTCAAAGAAGTTGTCTGGTTAAATTGTGCTGTTGAATACAACCGATTAAAGCTAACTGGTTAACATTCAGCCCAATTTAGAGGAATAATTACTAATGTGTATTAAGGGAATAATATTTGATTTTTGCCAAATATCACACGCTAAATGGCAAAATCACACATTACTTACTCTTAATGCATATTGTGACACATGTGAGGGGCTTGGCAGATCAAGGAACCAGAACTCTGGACCAGAACACTGGAGAGGCAGGCGTGGGTGGGAACTATGGAGGGACTACCAATCCCAGCATCCTTGGGGAGGATCACCTGAATCCTCTAGAAAGGTTAACCAGCACTGCAATGCCCCAGATTCCCAGAAGAGGTCACTAGACTCCCTTAGCGAAGGTGAACCAGACTACAACTCCCAGGTTCCCAGGGGAAAGGAGCAGGAAGCCTTTGAGCAAGCTCATGATAAAGACTGGGAGCATCTGGGGAGAGAGGGGAGACAAATAGAAGCTATGGAATGGTTGCCGGGGGAGGTAATTGCAGAGACCAAGGAGTTTGGTGGAGGGACAGGGGTAGAGCCCATGGATATTTCTGCTTTAGCCCAGGTAAAGAAGGGGCAATCTAAGGACCTGCTGGCAACCTCAATGAACAATTTAATGCAAAACATTGGGAGGAAAGCCCACGGAAGTATCTGAACAGGTTCCCTGAAAGGGTAGCTTCCCCTGGCCCTGGGCTCAAGCGTGATCCGTGGGGAGGATACCAGGAGTTACTGGCTGGTATGAAAGGGAGGGGTCCCCTTTCCTCAGGTTGTCTCTGAGGGGAGGGTATAGATGACTTGAATTGGGAGGGAAGCAGAAGTTTTGCGGAATGAACTTTGGGGAACATTTTGCTGGGGAAAGTGCTGGAACTTTTGCCCAAGGATTAGGGGACTTGTTGAACTCGGGGAGGGAAAGACTTGGACTGTGGGACCGAGAGCTGTGTTAATACCCGTTGGAAAAGAGTTTGGTTTTTTTTGTTTTTCTTTTCGTTGCTGAGTTGAAGCTATAAGAGTGCTGGGGCTATGTACTAAGCCCAGGGAGACATATAGCCCAGGGAAGAAACTATTCCTAATTAAATACAGGAAATTTCTGACTGGTTTGATATTGTTTGAACTGCCGAGTATCCAGAGTTACCTGGTAAACATGGCGTAGAGTTGGACCCAGCTCTGGGTAAGACAAAGCACAGCCAAGCGGCGTGGGAAGTGGTCACAATATCATGGCATCGTAACAGTAGCTAATTAATAATGAAATACAAAGCATGCAAATTATCTCATTCTTATGCAAATTGAATAAGGCAGTTTGTGTTTAACCTCAAAAGTTACATTAATCAGGGAAACATAACACCATCTTTCATCTCTAGAACCATCAGGCTGCTAATAGGTGACCTGAGGCTCCTGGGGACCCTCTTAAACAGACCTGGTGCAAAAAAGAAAAAGAAAATCCACATACAAGTGCAATAAGATTCCGTTCTTGTGCAATGCCAGGGTTTGGGAAAGGTGTGAGAGGCTATGGCAAGACCAAAAGGCAATGTCATGAACAGGAAGTGGCCACCTAGCGCCAAAAACATCTCAGGAATATCTGATCGGGATGTGAAGGTATACCTCCTTGAAGTGTGACTTCAGCTCCAAGCCCCTCACTATCCACGCGCCACTCCCAGGACCCCTAAGCACTCTCAACCTCCCCTCTTAAACAGCATGGGATAGGCACGGTAACGGAATTCAAACATGCGTGGGATAGGCATAAAGGAATCCTGTGCACAAGGAATGGATCCACAGAAGCTTAGCTGAAATTGGGTGGCGGGGGGAAGAGGGGTTGGTGGTTGAGAGGCTAGGATAGGGGAGGGCAGACTTATCCGGGGTCTGTGCCAGAGCCGGTGATGGGAGGCGGGACTGGTGGTTGGGAGGCGGGAAATACTGCTGGACAGACTTATACGGTCTGTGCCCTGAAAAAGACAGGTACAAATCAAGGTAAGGTATACACATATGAGTTTATCGTGGGCAGACTAGATGGACCGTGCAGGTCTTTTTCTGCCATCATCTACTATGTTACTATGTAGCATACCACACGGAAACTCAATCCTAAAGTCAGGCCAAACACTTCACCAGCAAGTTCTCCTCCCCCTGGGGACAGAACCAAGTCCCCCTTATTTCAACATAAACGGAGTTTCTTCTTTGTCTTAATCTATCACTGGGGGGGGTGGGGGTTGCCCTCTTGGATCCTAGCTTCTAAACTGCCTTGTTGGTCAGCTCATGCCCCAGCCTAGCTGTTCAAATCTGCTTTATTTTATTGCATTTGTATCCCACATTTTCCCACCTTTAACATTCACGGCCTCATGTTATCTCTTCCTTTCCCTTGTCTAAGGCTGCAGGATGGCTGCCCAGTCTACACTCTTACTGGCTACACCTTCTGTGGGGCTTAATCAGTTACAATACTGCAGTACCATTGCCAGTGTGGTGGTGGGAATCTTGTGTTAACATGCATGTCGATGGCTAAGTTTCACTGCTCTAGTGATTGATCATGTTTAGGGTCATGTGAAGATGCGCCCTTCACCTTCAGGTGCCTTGCAGATCCATGGAGCTCTTTTGGTGCAGTGGGAGGCTGTGAATAGTCCAGTTGTAGGCATAATCTGAACACACACGGCCAGGTAATCTGTCACATTGATCAAATCCCTGAGAGAAAAGGAATGCAGAGCATTTTATGAGGTTAGAACTTCCAGGGCCAATAATATGGACACATCAAACGACATATAGAACCACAAGGGACGTGTCTCACTGACATATGGAGCTAGCAGAGCATGGCGACAGGAATCAGTCTACTTTGCAACTGTTATATCTCTCCACATAATGGAGATCACTTTCGCCATCCATCATTCCCTTTTCCAGATCATTTATAAGTACATTAAATAGCAATGGTCCCAGTACAGATCCTTGTGGCACTCCACTATCCACCATCCTCCATTGAGAAAATTGTCTATTTAACCCTACCCTCTATACCAGTTCCCAGTCCACAGCAGAGCATCACCTCCCATCCAATCGGTTTTTAATTTTCTCAGGAGTCTCTCATAAGTAATTGCTAGTTTTGTACATTTTATGGCGATAATGATATTATTCTGATATTTTTAATTTATTATGACCTACTTCGGAGCCTACGAGCGGTATGTAAGCTTAATAAATAAATAAAAACGTAACTACATCTCCTTGCATGTCATGCTTTGATTTGTGCCCTGGGGCACAGATGTTTGTGTGCACCTTACATGCTGAGAGCTGCACACTGCCCCAGGACCTCTACACCAAAGCCCAGGGCCAACTCCAGCACTTTCTACAGCTGCTCTTGAATTCAGGTGTAGTCTAGCACTGTGCAGTCTGTCTCCAATGACTGCAGTCTGTAAAGGAAGGACAAAGCAGCTCTACCAAAGTTAATGTTTTTCTCCACTGAAACACAGTACAGTGAGAAAAGCCAGAGCAATCCCTGTTACAGCTCGTTACCCCTGTGGAGACCAGCATCTTCCTCAGCACTGGTTCAAGGAAAGCTGCAGTGATGAAACCCATCCAGTTCTACGCACCTCTCTCTCGAGCTGCTCCAAGCGTCTGCAGATTGGCTTCATTGTGTGCAGAAGACAAATAAAAAGCTCTGATTATCCATTCAGCTACTCAGCCAGCACTTACTCAGGGCAACTGAACAAGCAAAGCTAATTTGACCAGTCTTTCCTGTACTTGGCTGGGGCAGCGCTGTCAGGTCTGAGGTGCCATAATCTCCAATGCTCAGTTGAGGAAATCAGATACTGGACAGCCAAAGCAGGCTTCTCTTCTCTTCCCAGTCCTGGTTTTTCTTGCTCGGCTCAAACTTTTCATGAGTAATGTTTCTTTTCTAGTAATTTTATAACTTAATGCACACACAAATAGCGCGGCGCGGTATGTTAGTTCCTTCTGCCCATGAACACCAAGCCGCAAATGACTTAAGTAGAAGAGGAGGAGTAGCCTAACAGTTAATGCAGTGGGCCAAGAACCTGAGTTACTGGGCTTGATTCCCACTGCAGCTCCCTGTGACCCTGGGCAACTCGCTTAGCCTTGCATTGCCCCAGGTAAAAATTTAGACTGTGAGCCCACTAGGGACAGTGAAAGTACCTGTATATCATATATGTAGACTACTTTGGTTGTATCACAGAAAGGCGGTATATCAAATCCATGACCCTTTACCCCTGCGGCCGATGGTTTCCATGGCAGGTCTGCACATTCTTTTTCCTGTGTCGGTACTGGCAAATTTTCAAACAAGAAATTGCAGATCTGCTGTTAGTGATCTGTAACTCATTGTTAAAAATCGTCCATAGTACCTGAAGATTGGAGCCAATGCCAATTTTTAAAAATGGATCCAGGAGTGATCGAGCCATTGCAGACTGGTAAGCCTGACATCAGTGCTGGGCAAAATAGTGGAAACTATTATAAAGTATAATATAATGCTAATACTTATTAATTAATAATACTAATAATTATTAGCATTATTATTTTCATAAAGCATTTGACAAAGTCTCTCATAACACCAGTATAAGAAGGCACAAGAAAAAGGAATAGAAATGGAGAGCATAGGCCACATTGTACTTTTTCCTCAGTTCCACAGACTGTTAACGAGAAAGCTTAACACAATACTCAATGTTGAGATGCCCTAAACTGCTGCCCAATGAGATGCCTCAACACTACCCCATTCTGCCACAGAGCTTTAATTTGACCCCTCCTTTCCTCAGCAATATTTTAACCCAGTGCTTCTCTTTTGACCCCCCCCCCCCCCCCCCCAAGGCTCACTAGGCCCCGTTTCTTCTATGAGTCAGACTCTTTTATAGGGGTCTCTCATAACACCAGTATAAGAAGGCACAAGAAAAAGGAATAGAAATGGAGAGCATAGGCCACATTGTACTTTTTCCTCAGTTCCACAGACTGTTAACGAGAAAGCTTAACACAATACTCAATGTTGAGATGCCCTAAACTGCTGCCCAATGAGATGCCTCAACACTACCCCATTCTGCCACAGAGCTTTAATTTGACCCCTCCTTTCCTCAGCAATATTTTAACCCAGTGCTTCTCTTTTGCCCCCCCCCCCCCCCCCAAGGCTCACTAGGCCCCGTTTCTTCTATGAGTCAGACTCTTTTATAGGGGTCTCTCATAACACCAGTATAAGAAGGCACAAGAAAAAGGAATAGAAATGGAGAGCATAGGCCACATTGTACTTTTTCCTCAGTTCCACAGACTGTTAACGAGAAAGCTTAACACAATACTCAATGTTGAGATGCCCTAAACTGCTGCCCAATGAGATGCCTCAACACTACCCCATTCTGCCACAGAGCTTTAATTTGACCCCTCCTTTCCTCAGCAATATTTTAACCCAGTGCTTCTCTTTTGACCCCCCCCCCCCCCCCCCCCAAGGCTCACTGGGCCCCGTTTCTTCTATGAGTCAGACTCTTTTATGGGGGAGACTTAACCTCTGCGTCCTTCTTTTGCAGAAGTTCTACCACTGCAGATTCTTAGGGGAGCAGAGCCTATGAATAGAAACATTAAGTCATTGAAAGGTATCCGTTAGCAGCTACAGCGTGAACTTTGATATATCCTATCCACACATGTTTAAACAGAACATTATTTAAATAAGGAAAATGTCTCGTGTACCAGGAAGGAGCTGCCTGTTCGTCGTCAGCCCAAAACCATAGGCCGGTGCTGATGTTGTACCTCAGGCCAATCCAGCTGTTTCTCACCACAGTCTGTGATACCCAGATCTGCAAAGATTAAAGACGGAAGCTCATTACCAACTCTTAAAGACTCATATATTTGCTCCTCAACCATCTTCTAAAACTACCACATGGGGTGTACATGTGGCTATGTCACAAATGTACTTTTTTGAGTGTTTCTGGCTGCAATGCAATATCTAAGGTGGAAATCCTAACTGCTAACCAAGGTATTCCACTGTTGGCAGTTATAACCAAAGGGTTAGTCCATCAAATGTTTATACCTGCGTGACCAGAGAAAAGCGACAAAAATGATAAAGGGGATGGGACGACTTCCCTGTGGAAAGGCTAAAGTGGCTAGGGCTTTTCAGCTTGGAGAAAAGACAGCTGAGGGGAGATACGATAGAGGTCTATAAAATAATGAGTGGAAAGGGTAGACGTGAAGCGTCTGTTTACTCTATCAAAAAATACTAGAACTAGGAGGCATTCAATGAAGCTACAAAGCAGTAAATTTAAAACAAATCAGAGAAAATGTTTCTTCACTCAATGTGTAATTCATCTCTCTAATTTCTTGCCAGAGAATGTGGTAAAGGCAGTTAGCTTAGCAGGGTTTTAAAAAGGTTTGGACGGCTTCCTAAAGATAAAGTCCATAGACCATTATTAAAATGGACTTGGGGAAAATCCACTGCTTTTTTGGGATCTTGCTAGGTATTTGTGACCTGGATTGGCCACTGTTGGAAACAGGATGCTGGGCTTGATGGACCTTTGATCTGTCCCAGTAAGGCAATACTTATGTACTTTTGATTGCCATACCCTCTTAACATCCCCATCCAAAATGAGAAGCTGAGGTTTCCCAGAGAACCTCTTGTTTATATAAAAATGGCTGTCACTTATCCCCGTAAGCAGCTCTCGGTGCTCAAACCTCTCACCTGCTCTTCGGTGGTATTCAGCTTTAAAAGCTGGGCCCCTTTAAACTTTCTGCACATGGCATGCGCTTCCCTCCAGCTCATCACATATGGTGCAAAATAATAGCAACTTCCATTCCAGTATCTCCAGAAGGCGAAGCAGTGCGAGCTGGTCAGTCCTTCAGGAGACACAGAGAGAAAGACAAATAACAGCAGGGAAAATGAGGTTTAGAAATTCATATGTATCCTAGGACAGAGAGAGTTCATCATTCATACTGATGCACAAGACTCAGGCCCAAACTGCAGAGTGAGGAGAGGCTTCGGGTCCCTGCAGATCTCATACACGCAGTCTTTAACTCTGACCTGGTACATTAATCTAAGAGGAGTGAAGTCACTAAAGGAGACCACCGTGACCAGTCTGCAAGAGAAGTTAATTACTGTCACACAGAGGTGGCTCAGCATCTGATGTCAGGTCAGCTGAGTCTATCATTAGGAGGCAGAGAAAATTGTTACTGATTATTCTGGACTTCATTTCTATTAAATGTTGGAAAAGCTACCTCTTCATTTCAGTATTGAAGTGGAGAAGTAGTTTAATGGACGACACAGTGAGTCACTGCTTACCCCAAGATTGGTAGCATGGAATGTTGCTACTCTTTGGGATTTTGCCAGGTACTTGTGACCTGGATTGGCCACTGTTGGAAGCAGGATACTGGGCAAGATGGACCATTGGTCTGACCCTGCATGGCTATTTTTATGTTCTTATGAGCTGAGAAGCAGGCAAGCCAGGTACAAATCTCACTGGGGATCCTGTGCAAGTCATTTAACCCACCACTGCCTCAGGCAGAAACCTAGGTTATGAGCCCTTCAGGGATATGGAAATACCTGCTGAACCTGAATTTAACTTACCTTGAACTACTGAGAAAGATGTGAGCTAAATCCAAGCCACAATATTTGGAAAATACCAGAAGCTGGTAAAAGGCAGTAGCATTTGTTTTCACCTAAACCTTTGTGGTCCCCATTCCTTGCAATTGGAGGTCCCGTGACCTCATTTCCTGCTGCAAGGAGAACCAGTGGATCCAGTTCTTTGTCACTGGGGGACAGCAGTATTTTTTGTTTGGGGGGGGCAGTAGTTTTTTTTCCTGCTTCTTGGGTATCTGTTCCATTAGCTCAACCATTGCAGTAAGACCTCACTAACCTAACATTAATCAAACAAGCTATAAATGTACTCACTCTGCTACTCCCCAGTATCTCTCCACACTCATCCTTCCCTACACCCCTTCCCGTGCACTCCGTTCCCTGGATAAATCCTTCTTATCTGTTCCCTTCTCCGCTACTGCCAACTCCAGACTTCGCTCCTTCTGTCTTGCTGTGTCCTATGCCTGGAATAGACTTCCTGAGCCCCTATGTCTTGCACTATCCTTGACCATCTTTAAATCTAGATTGAAAGCCCACCTCTTTAACATTGCTTTTGACTCATAACCACTTGTATCCACTAGCCTCCACCTACCCTCCTCTCCTCTTTCCTCTACACATTCATTGATTTGTTTGCTTTATTTTTTGTCTACTAGATTGTAAGCTCTTTGAGCAAGGACTGTCTTTCTTCTATGTTTGTGCAGCGCTGCGTATGCTTTGTAGCGCTATAGAAATGTTAAATAGTAGTAGTAGTAGTAGTAATGTAGACCTCTCTGGTCTCTGCAAAACTTGCCGAGAACAAAAGATATGCAGGAGGCACCATGCAAGGTGACAATCATTATTTGACCCGTTACTTTTCACCAACTAAACCTCTCAGAACCCCTGGAATAGTTGGAAGGATTAATGGAAAGAAATGATAAGGTAAGACCTAATTTTTCCTTCCATTACATAGCTTCTCACTATTCCAGAAACTGTGGGATGTTCAAAAGCAATACCTAGATTGGTTGGGATCCTGGAGGTACAGTGCTTGCATTTGTTTTCATTTCACTTTGATTGCCCTTGATTAATTAAAAAAAAAAAAATAAGAACTGGCAAAACAGTGTAAAGACTTTTGCTTCCAGACTCTCTGACCCTTCTGGTATATTGTTATGAGTGTTATGGTAAGGTTTTCACAATAGCATTCAGGCAGAACAGGAAGGTGAGACAAGGTGGAGCATCTGATGGACCATGAGACACAGAAGTGGGTCAGACTTAGCAGTAGTGACTTCCCTTCTGCGACTTCATGCTATAATATTCTGGCTTCATTAGGCAACGTTCCTGTGGCCAATGTGGATGGGCAGCCAGAAAATGTCGTTTTGTGTCGTTTCCCATGTCCTTTAAGGGAATTGTTCAGTTTTTCTGGCTGTTTCTGTCGTTTCTGATAACACTGCGCACTCTTTTCCCGAGTTTGTGCCATGCACAACAGTTCGCACATGTGTGGTGGCTCCACTGTCGGGAAAAAGGGTGAATTCTTTCTGAAACAATGTCCCCTCTTTCCTCATAGTGACTGCTATTATCGATGAATGACAAAATATGAAATGTGTGCTCATTTTCATCTGGCAAACGACATGCAATGAAATGTACTGTCGTTGACATTTTCTATATCATTGCAAATGATAGACCATCCCTAATGACCAATAACAGAAAAGGGATCATCAAGACCAGATTCTTTGCTTGCACACTGGAGCAGAAGATGCTGATCCACCTCCCAAGATCTTCTGCATAAATACATGGATTCATATATATCACCCTTCCCCGGGCACTCACGGTATTCACAAAGCTTTAGGTCTCTCCTCTCCTGGCAAGTCACCCTGCTGTCACACCTCCCTGTTATCTTGTTACACACCAGTTTACCAGGGCACTGGGGACATTTCTCTTGGCAGTAACTACCATACCACCCTTCACTGCAAGCTGCAAAGAAAAAAAACAAAAACAAACCAAAAGAATTTCACCAGGGCTGAAACTAATCCAGAGTCCTTGACAAGGTTTGAAAATGCCAGCAAGAACTTGTGTTAAAAAGGCGATGCACACTCAGTTGTTCTACTAGGATAGTATCAGGCTGTCAACCCCTCTCTCAACAGGAAAAGAAATCCTGGAAGATGGAAGGGATCAAATCATTTAGGAGGCAAAATTCCAAGTCCTAGTAGGGAGTCAGGCAGGTAGAACAGCTGAATTTGCCTACCCATCCACCTGAACTCATAAAGTCATTTCACAACAGACCTATCATGAGCTGTGTTCCAAAACAGCATTATAGGGGTATGGGAGATGGAGGGAGGGGCATGTTTCAGAAGCATGGTACAACTATGTGCATATATTTAATTTGCAAAAACGTATGGGGTCATAGTCAACACATGTGGCCATTTTTACTACAGAAGGTAAACAAGCCCCTGACAGCGTGACCATGCGGTGGGGAGCACTTACCGCCACACATTGAGGTGGCGGTAAGGGCTCCCGTGGTAACCCGCTGGTAACCAAGCAGCATGCAGCGATGCTTGATTATCACCAGGTTAGCGCCACGCTAGGGAATAAAATTTCCCAGAGCGCCGGAAATGGCACGCAATCCAGCCGGAACTACTGCTGGCGACTGTGTTGGGCCAGTGGTAGTTCCGTTTTAGTGTGCGGTAAGCCCGCGTTGGGCTTACCGCCGCATTGTAAAAGACCCCCTATGTGTCCTCCTAACAAGATTGAAATTTTCTTTCTGTTCTTTTCACTGCCAGTGGGGGGAGCTCCAGGCAAGGCATAGAGCAAAACCCAGTTCAAGGCAGATTTCTGCAGCGCTGGACTGGAATTTTCAAACCTTGAAATCGATTTATTACAAGAAAGGTGGCTTATTATGCTGCATTTATACGTTTACAGGTATTACGTATATCTAGGGGATGTTTATTCACTTTGGCTATTTTCTGTTTCACTACAAAACGAAACAAAACAAAACAAAGCCCATCCCCTACAACTCTGCAGCCATCAGAAATTCAGGTGTTTCAAGCAAGGCTCCTGAAATGTACCCTGCTGCGTTTTCCTGTGAAATTCAATCCTTTGCTCTATAAAAATGTGTTAAATGTAATTAGAAAAGACTTCTCCTACCGGCCGGCCGCTGTGACCACGGATGATACTCCAGAGCGAAGGGGAACCTCAGGAAAGTGTTGCATATTTACCACTGAAGAGATATGCTGCGTCCTGTCCGTTTAGACTGTAGACCAGTTGAGTGCCTAGTACTGGGGTGTATCTCTTCTTCCACTTGGTAACGCCTGTGCAATGGGGCTCCAGGAAGCAAGCTGACTGGGCAAATGCCAAAGACGAATAGTTAAGCTGCTCCAAGGGATTCAGAAGAACCCTGCCGGGGTACCTCCAGAACATGCTGTACCCTGAAAGATCAGAGCAAACACCAACACATCACTTCCCTGGATTATCCTAATGTGGTTTTTATGGGTCTTTCACAAAAGCAGATTTGTAGGCTGCAAGCAGTCTAGAATGCTGCAAAAAACACTGGTAGTAAGCGGTAGGAGACTTGATCCTGCGACCCCTTACTTGATACAGTTACACTGGCTCCCGGTCAGAGCCAGAATTGAGTATAAAGTTGTTGTTTTTTTTGTTTTTAAAATTCTGTATGGTTTTAGCCCTTCCTATTTGACTAATTTTGTTAAATTTTATACCCCTGCACGAATTTTGCGATCAAAGCTGGAAATAAAATTAGCTAATCAATCTAAGTTACGGAACAGCAAACGTTATTAGGTAAAGCCCCTGGAGTTATGGAATTTGCTCCCACCTTCCCTTCGCAATACCAAGAACTATATGACTTTTCGACTTGGTTGTTTAACAAATACTTGGTCAAGCCTACTTAATTACAAATTTTTATGATTTATAACAGCTTTGCTTGACTGCTTTGATTTGCTGGCTTTTTGTTGGACATGCCCCTGCCCCTGCACCATAGCCACCACAGGGGAGACAATGGTCAGGGAGCGATTTTTACTTCCCCATCTCCCACACAGCCCCCAGGACTGCCCTCCACATGGAGTTAGAAAGATTGACTTCATCTATCTGAATGTGTAGAATATGAGTGATTTGTTGAAGGACACTGGGATCTAACCAAGGCTCTGTGAATTTTGCAGCTCTGACTTCTCACTTGATGAAGGCAGTCAAAACATACATTACATTGGTCCAAAGAAAAGGTATCACCAAAATCTGTTTGCTGGCCTTCATTTCTAAGTCGATTCTGTCGTAACCTCTCTGCATCTCCAGCAGTTCTCTCCTACCTTCTTTCCTCTCACAAACCCAGGACGACAGCGTTAAGCAGCTGACTCGTCTCACGGTACCAGCAGCACCCAGTTGAAAGCATTCATTGGGGTTGGCATTTGCTGTTTTACTGTGGGGTGCAGATCTGAAAGAAAGAAATAAGTCCAGCAGATCAGCTCACATCATCAGTATTAAATAAGAGAAACAGAGGGCAAAAAACATTTCCTGCTTCCGAATACAGAAGGAAAATGAAGTGTGTGTGTGTGTGTGGGGGGGGGGGGGGGGGGGGGATTTCAAGGGATCTGAAAAATGGAGACAAAGGCTATCTCAATATTTGCTCATATGCAACACAAACCAGGGGGTAAAATGCACAGCCAGAGTTGTTATGCAGAATTATTTTGAAACAAGAATATGCAATGAATCGGGTAACGCGTCCTCACAGGCCACTGGGAGTCTTTTTGCTATTGCCATGGGCTGAACGTTGTCCAAGGGTGCTGATGCCAATCCAAACAGATCCATTTAACATTGAGGAGACCCAAGCCTAGAACAAAATCAGCAGACATACAAATCTATTAAACACTGTACTGTATAAAAGAATAATACAGAGGAAAGTACAGCTTAACAGCTATGTGTATAGGCAGCCAGGAAAACCCACATGACCTTTATTGGCCATCATTTCTCTGTGAAAAGATGTTCTTCTTTTCATCTGTCAATTGGTGCTCATCAGGGAACCATTCATTGAGCCTGTGCAGCCTCATGATTCCTCTAGTGAGAAGACAGAGTACTTCAGCGCCCTCCTGTGGAGGATGAAATGAAAGACCTTCCAAGGCTTCCTACTGTAGCTATTGGGGGTCTACAATCTTGTCATTTGGGTTTTGAGGGCTACTTAAGCACCTTTCTCAGACTCTGGCAGTCCAAAGGGCAGGAACCAATGCCTGGCATCAAGCTTCTTGAACCAAAGACGTGCTTTTGAAGATCTGCCACTGGTCTTTATGGGGTAAATTATGGAGTAAATCAAAAACACTACTCATAAGTTTTTATTCAGCACCCTCAAACCTGCAGAAATTTTGCAAACATAATATGGTGACAGGAAAAAAGCCTCAGAACCCAGTCGTAAAAAGTAGAGTGGCTGAATCCAGCTGCCCGACATGCACACATATATCTACTACTACTACTACTACTTATCATCTAGTCACTTTATAAAGGGGCATTCTTTGGGGGGGGGGGGGGGAGGAGAGTAATTCGATCAGGAACGGAAACTACATGCATCTATTTCATTTTCAAAACTGTATGGACATTGGGCCCTTACTTGAAATGACAGTTTTAATTTGTTAACAGCTTTGTTGTACATTGTAGACGAAAGGCGGTAGATTAAATCTATCAGATTCTACAATCTGATCTTCATACAAATGCCCCTTCGAACACACTTTGGACTAGATTCTACTTTTGTGCCTGAAAAATCCACATGGAAAAAAAGTATGCGTAAATCTAGGCGTACTTTATAGAATAAACCTAAATTTCCACATGGTTTATAGAATACACCAAGTGACAGTCCACGAGACTAAATTTAGTTGTGGGCAGTTACGCTAAGTAAAACGGTGCAAATGCCGACACCTAAGTTAGGCACGGACTGGGTGTATTCTATAACCACGCGAATAGACTAGTGAAATACCCACGACCTGCCCACTCCATGACCATAGCCACACCCCCTTTTCAACTATGCGACTTAGAATTTACACATATAACATTAGCATAATACACTTCGTTGTGCGCATAAATTCTAACTAATGACAATTAGTGTCATTAATTGCTTAATTGGAAATCAGCGCTGATTGGCTTAACTGATTAAGTTGGGCGTGCAAATCCAGAATAAACCGGATTTGAGTGCGTAACTTAAGTCGCGCTATATAGAATCCAGAGGTTTCTGTGAAGGTCTGGTTGATTTGTACAGGCCGCAAAATCCATGCATAAGTTGGATGTTGCTCCCCTTACTGAAAACTTGCACATTTGGTTTAGCGCTTAGATAATTATGACGGGAGAGTGGATACAAAATACACTCCAACCAATATTTATTGCCACACTGGGACAGACCAAAGGTCCATCAAGCCCAGAAGCCTAATTACTGATATTCTGCGGCAGTTAACCATTTAATGCCGTTGAATATTCGTTGTTAGTGCCTGAGCAAAATCCGGCAAACTTGTGGGCGTTCTGGGGGCAGAGATAGACGCATGCGGATAAGTTGTGATATTCAGCCCTTGAATGCACAAGACAATGGCATAGCCACAGGGGGGGCCTTGGGGGCCTGGGCCCCCCCAATTTTGGTTCGGGGCCCCCAAGGTCTGTTGGTTTGGCTGGCGGGGGTCCGCAAGCCCCGCCAGCAGAAGCTTTCCTGCGGTGATATTTGCCACCGCGATGCCTGCCCTGCTTTCCCCTTCCCCCGTGTGCATGCTTGGTTTTTAGTGAAATTGAGCATGCCTGAGCTTCGTGCATGCTCAAGTTCACTAAAAACGAGCATGCGTGCCGAGGCGGGAAAGCAGGGCAGGCAGCACAGTGGTGAATATCGCCGCAGGAAAGCTTTTGCTGGTGGGGCTTGGGGACCCCAGCCAGCCCAGGTATGAGGAGTTACAGCATGAGTCGAGAGCGTCGGGGAGGCGTGGCAAAATGTGCCCCTCCACTTTGAGCTTATGCCCCCTCCAAAATCAAGGTCCGGCTACGCCTCTGACGTAAGATAACCACTTGAACTGGGCCTCATAAATAGCAGTCCTATCTTTAAGTGGTGCAGCTTATGCGGTTAATGGCCGAATATTGCACTTAACCGTATAAGCTTTCGTGACCAATCTAAACCCGATATGCAATGCCGATGCCCGGACAAGGCCCGAAACAGAATATCTGGGAATACAGCTGGCGGTGGACATAAAAACACTGATTTCCACCATCTGAATTTCGAGCCCACTCTGCTCAGCTTTACAACGTCACTGTCAGCAGGTTTAATTCATAGGGTCCTGGAGCTCTGCTGCAGAATTCTACAGGGGTCAGAGGAGGCTGTGAAATGTGCCATTGGCAGAACTCACCAAAGATATGAACTCCTTCTCCAGGTCCTGCTACACAGGCGATGGCCAGAAAAAGGACACAGCACCGGGGAAATATTCTGATATCAGTACGGAGTAACTTGCACAACTACATTTATGGCACCTGGCGTATGATCTGTCCCCCTCCCTTTTGGGTCTTTGGGTGATTGAGCACATTTTGGCATCATCACTACAAAAAGATATTATCCTCAGGGAGTAGCAGAGAGATTACCCAGTGCACTGGGTAGACTGTGTGATCAGTGCAGAGCCATTTTCTGACTGCGGGAAGGAACACAGGACAGTGACCCTGCCAATATTAAGTTCAAATCCCTTGTCAACACAAGGCACAATATTCAAAGACCAAATTATTTGTACATTAAGTTTCATGCCACGCTTTCTTCTCTTTTAGGTGATACCTGCAATTAAATAGTTTCTAAACTGACCAACCTTTTCTGCCTCGCTGTCCAGCTGCAGCAGATGTGTGCCATTATAGGCAGTGCAGAAATCCCTCGCCTCTTCCCTGGTCAAGGTGGTGTTTCTGGCTTCGATATAGTAACAGGTGTCATTCCAGTACCACCATCCTGGATCCCTGGGGCACTTCAAGCTCAGCACACCTTGAGAAGACAGAACCGAGAATACAGTGTATTGTACACCGCTTTGATCTGTATATTAATAAACATAAAACAATGTGAAAAAAGTCCCCAAGACTCAGCCACTCTGTACCCATTTGTCCTCCATGGTGCAATGCTGCAGACATTGTTTAAGCTCCTCGTGGCTTGTGGCTGACTGCAGGACCTCACAGACACGGGCAAAAGGCAGTATAAAGTCAAAGGAACAAATAATTAAAGCAGAGGAGTGGCCTAGTGGTTAGGGTGGTGGACTTTGGTCCTGGGGAACTGAAGAACTGAGTTCAATTCCCACTTCAGGCACAGGCAGCTCCTTGTGACTCTGGGCAAGTCACTTAACCCTCCATTGCCGCATTGAGCCTGCCATGTGTGGGGTACAAATGTAACAAAAATAAAATAAAGACAGTCTGTTCTTGTCACCGACTCACTTGGCAACAACCACATTAACATTTTCTTCCTTCTCACTTCTTCAGTAGAGTTCCAGTTACTCATACATAAACCCAGGCCTGGCTCCAACTAGGATGCAGAAAAATAAAGGCACTCCTTTACCTTTGAAATCTTCTGTTGCTTCTCATGCAATCCCTGGGTTTCAACAGGGTGCAAACTTCTGAGCTAGAGCCACTCCTTGCTTCCCTTGGACTCCCCCACAGGTACTGCAGCCCAGTCAACACTTTTAGGGAGGATTTCTTCACTTGGATCTTCCCTCCTGAAGCCCTCATGCCTTGAGGCCTCCCTGATTCACTCTGCTCCAGGTCAAGGAGAAGGGAGTAGGACAGGTGGGCTCTATCCAAACACGAGGGAGACGTATGAGTTTCCAAATCTTTATTGAGGAACAATCAAATGACTCGACACAGCTGCCGCGTTTCGGGAAAGATGCGCCTGCTTCAGGAGCCTTATAATGAGATAACCTGGCACAGTTAAAAATCTCAAGGAATGGGAACTCCTTGCTGGACTCTGCACTTTATCGCCATTCCTTAGGATTTTTAACTGTGCATTGTTCTTTGTAATTATATCGTGTAACAAGGAAAGGTGAAATTAGATCTTAC
The DNA here is from genome assembly GCF_901765095.1 of Microcaecilia unicolor. Taxonomy (NCBI): domain Eukaryota; kingdom Metazoa; phylum Chordata; class Amphibia; order Gymnophiona; family Siphonopidae; genus Microcaecilia; species Microcaecilia unicolor. The sequence continues at coordinate 177,442,778 of NC_044038.1, read as the reverse complement.
CTGCTAATTTTCTTTCCTCTAGACCCTCCAGACCGGTCAAGACGCGTGGGTTATGTCCTCCTACCAGCAGAGGGAGACTGAGAAACACTGAGCTTTTGAATGCTGTATATATAACCTGTGCAGTACATCCACTAGCCAGTATAACACTAACAAAGCAGAGAAACCATAACACTAACTATAAAGAGCAACCCTGTACGTGGTCACTGCCAACTGGACACTTTCTTTATTTCTCTTACTGTGTCCCTTTTTTTGTGTGTGCTTCCACAGGTGGACTACCAAACACTGTCACACCTGTCCAGACTCCAACCAACAAAAAACTGGTAAACCAGAGTCTGAATCCATAGACACAACAATCAACAGCTGCCAAGAAATAACAACAGACCAACCATACCTCCTGGCCTAAAATACAGACAGACAGATAGATAGACAGGGCGGGCCTTGACCGGTCTGGAGGGTCTAGAGGAAAGAAAATTAGCAGGTAAGATCTAATTTCACCTTCCTCCACGACCCTCCAGACCGGTCAAGACGCGTGGGACGTACCAAAGCAGTAAATATCCTACGGGCGGGATCCACGAAGGCCAGAGGTCAACACTGCAGCCCCAAATCCTGCCTCTTCCTTGGCATGCACATCAATCCTATAATGCTTAACAAAGGAATGCAAAGAAGACCAAACCGCCGCTCGACAAATATCCAACGGAGGAATCATGCTACATTCCGCCCAAGAGGCCGCCATTCCCCTGGTAGAATGGGCCGAAAACTCCTTAGGAGCCAAGCGACCTTTAAGCAAATAAGCCGAAACAATCGCCTCCTTTAACCACCTTGCTATCGTTGCCTTGGAAGCTGCCGCGCCCTTCTTCGCACCACCATGCAGAACGAACAAACGATCGGAAACTCTATACTCCCGAGTTCTGGAAATATAACAGCGCAAGACTCTCCGCACATCTAGCTTTGCCAGACGACGCTGCTCCGTATCCCCCACCAAATTACCCAAAACTGGCAAGGAAATGACTTGATTAACATAAAACTCTGAGACCACCTTGGGCAAAAAGGACGGTACTGGCCGCAATGAAACCTTTTCCTTGGAAAAAATCAAAAAGGGTTCTCTACAAGACAAAGCATGAAGCTCCGACACCCTCCGAGCTGAAGTAATGGCCACCAAGAAAACTGTCTTTAATGAAAGGTCCTTGTCCGAAACAGCAACCAAGGGCTCAAATGGCGGCCTAACCAAAGCATCCAGAACGAGATTCAAATCCCACGGAGGCACCATCCGCCGCCGAGGCGGTCGCAGCAACTTCATGCCCTTCAAAAAACGAACCACATCAGGACTAGAAGCTAAAGACTTCCCCTGAACCTTCCCCCGAAAACAGGACAAAGCTGCCACTTGTACTTTTAAAGAGGACAAGGCCAGGCCCCTGTCCATACCATCCTGTAGGAACTCCAATACATCAGTCACAGACGCACAAAAAGGAAGAACCTGTCTACCTGCGCACCAATGCTCAAAAACTCTCCAAACCCGGACGTAAGCCAACGAAGTGGATTGCCTACGAGAGCTCAACATGGTGGCGATAACTCTGGCTGAAAAACCCTTCTTCTTTAACCTGTGCCTCTCAAGACCCAGGCCGTAAGCGAGAACCGAGCCGGATCTGGCATCACTATTGGGCCCTGACACAACACCACTGAATCTGACAATGGAAGAGGGTCTGCTACCGCCAGCCGTACCAGATCTCCGAACCACGGCCGACGCGGCCAATTCGGGGCTATCAAAATCACTCGTCCGGGGTGCCGAGCTATGCGTTGAACTACGCGTCCGACTAACGGCCATGGAGGAAAAACATACAGCAACTCCTGAGGCCAGGGCACCAGCAGAGCGTCGATCCCTTCCGCTCGAGGGTCCCTCCAACGACTGAAAAACCTCGGCACTTGAGCATTGTGGGCCGTTGCCATCAGGTCCACCTCGGGAAGACCCCAGACCGACACAATGCGCTCGAACACCGACCGATGCAGAGACCACTCTCCGGGGTCTAGAGTATGCCTGCTCAGGTAATCTGCGTCCACATTGTCCACTCCGGCCACATGTGCCGCGGAGAGCGCTAGCAGATGACTCTCCGCCCATTGGCACAACAGCGCCGCCTCCTCCGCGACCGCCTGACTCTTTGTGCCCCCCTGACGGTTGACATAAGCCACGGCGGTGGCGTTGTCGCAGAACACCCTGACTGCTTTCCGGCACAGGAGACTCTGAAAAGCCTGAAGCGCGAGCCGAATGGCCCGAGTTTCCAAACGATTGATGGACCACTGAGCCTCTAACTGAGTCCACCGACCTTGAGCCACTTGCCCGAGACAATGAGCTCCCCAGCCTTGTGGACTGGCATCTGTGATGAGGACCACCCACTGCGGGGCCTCCAACGGCATTCCCTTTTCCAGATTGTCTGTGTCTAGCCACCACCGGAGACTGAGGCGTGGGATTACCGCCAGCTGAAGACGACTGTCCAACTCCTGACTCAGTGGAGACCAACGACTGAGAAGCGCTGACTGCAACTGCCGCATGTGTGCCCGGGCCCACGGAACTACCTCTATGGTGGCCGCCATCAAACCCAGGACTTGCAGATACTCCCGGGCCGTCGGTGCTGAGTCCGCCAGAAACCGACGAATCTGACCCTGCAACTTGCGAATCCGGGGACCCGGCAAGAATACTCGACCCTTCTTGGTATCGAAAAGCACCCCCAGATATTCCAGCGACTGCGACGGCACCAGATGACTCTTGCCGAAGTTCACTACCCAGCCCAGAGACTGAAGAAACTGAACCACTCGAGCAGTAGCCATCTCGCTCTCCGACCTGGACTTGGCCCGAATCAGCCAATCGTCCAGGTACGGGTGCACCAGAACACCCTGCCTCCGCAAGGCCGCTGCCACTACTACCATAACTTTGGAAAACGTTCGGGGAGCCGTTGCTAGTCCGAAAGGTAGAGCACAGAACTGAAAGTGCTTCCCTAACACCGAAAAGCGAAGAAATCGCTGCTGAGCAGCACGAATAGGAATGTGGAGATAAGCTTCCGTCAAATCCAAAGAAGTTAGAAACTCTCCGTCCTGAACCGCGACAATAACCGACCGCAACGTTTCCATGCGAAACGAGGGAACCTTGAGAGCTGCATTGACCCTCTTTAGATCTAAGATAGGCCGAAAGGCATCCTCCTTCTTTGGGACCACAAAATAGATCGAATATCAGCCCGAGCCGCGCTGAGTGAGGGGAACCGGTACCACCGCTCCCAGCCTGATCAGACGAGCCAACGTGTCCCGCACAGCTGCCCGCTTGAGCCTCGAATGACAAGGGGACTCCAAGAACCTTTCGGGAGGTGAACTGTCAAACTCCAGGGCATAGCTGTCTCGCACCACCTCGAGAACCCACTGATCTGAAGTGATTTGGGCCCAGTTCTGGTAAAAAAGACTCAACCGAGCCCCGACCCGAACCAGAGCCTGGGCCCGCACACCTTCATTGTGCATTACGCCCCAAGACCTGACCTCCCGTGGAAAAGTCACGCCCTCCGCGACGACTCCCACGAAAGGACTGGGTGCGCTGGAAGAAACGACCCCTAGGAGCCCCACTAGACCTCCCTGGCCTATACCGACGAGCCTCCTTAAACCGACCTCGGGAGGAAGTGCCCCTGGAAGCCGCCTTGGAACGAAAATCTGGAAGCCTAGGGGCCTTGGCATCACTGAGACCTTTCACTAACTTATCCAATTCCTCACCAAAAAGCATGGACCCCTTGAAGGGAAGAGAACACAGCTTAGCCTTAGAGGCCGCGTCCGCGACCAAACCGCGTAACCAAAGGGCCCTACGCGCTCCCACTACCATAGCCATATTCTTTGCCGAAGCCCGCAATAAATCATAAAGAGCATCCGACAAAAAGGACGATCCCATCTGCAGCTTGGCTAACTCCTGGACCCCCAAGGAACCAATGCTTTTTTTTTTTTTTTTTTTTTAAACACACGTACAGGGTATGCCAAGAAACAGAAAATGGTCAGGAAACCCACCAGTCCCCGTGACCTAGTATCCAAACTACCTCACCAGACTATTGAAGACTGCACAGGCTGTCCTTTTACCTCTGCTGAGACTGAGAAAATACTGGCTAGTGGATGTACTGCACAGGTTATATATACAGCATTCAAAAGCTCAGTGTTTCTCAGTCTCCCTCTGCTGGTAGGAGGACATAACCCACGCGTCTTGACCGGTCTGGAGGGTCGTGGAGGAACACCAGATTATCTTATTAGGAGTCTTATAATAAGATACTCTGGCGTTTCCTTGACGCAGGCGCATCTGTGCCAAAACACAGCAGCTGTGTCGAGTCATTTGATTGTTCCTCAATAAAGATGTGGAAACTCATACGTCTCCCTCGTGTTTGGATAGAGCTCACCTGTCCTACTCCCTTCTCCTTGACCACTGTATGTGGTCTTTGGCTTTCCACTCTGCTCCAGGGCATTTAACCACCTCCAGGCCTGAGCCCCACCCCACTGACATGGCAGGTTAGTGCCGCCTGCTGGAAGGTGGCTAAACTGCAACCTCACCGATGGAGTGTTCTTAGGGACACCTACTGCTATACCACTCACTCTCTTACACTCCTGTCATGAAGAAACCATTCTGAATGCATCTGCAGACCTGGACATTCACAAAGGGTAGAACCACTGTGTCTTAGATCCATCAAAGTCCATTTGACAACCCACTCATTCTACAGTTCTGCTTATCTCCTGTTCTAGCCCTTGTTGTAATGTTTAGAGGATGATTGCACTAGGCTGCGTTTGGATGACATTCTCTAAACATTACAACATATTACAGAAAAATTGGACAGGAATCAAACATATAAATGGCAAGTGGCCTACTCACCTGCAAATTTACAGTAGAGACTTCCCTCTCTGTCCCGCCCTCGCGTCAAGACGTGATGACGTCAGAGGGCGGAACAGCGAGGGAAACGGAGTCGGACTGTCGGACGCTGCTGCTGGAGTCTGGAAACGAACATCGTGCGCACCAATCTCCCACCCCCATCCCCGCCGCAGCTCCCGCCCCCCTCCGTAGCTCTCGCCCCCTCCGTATCGCCTCTCACCTCCGCGTGGAAGCACTGCAGGCAGCAGCAGAGAGATCTGCTGCTGCCTGCAGCACTTTCACACGGAGGTGAGAGGCGCTGTCAGGTCAGTGCAGAGGGCCCGGCACGGAAGGGGCAGGGAGCGGCGGCGAGGAGGATAGCTGAAAATCTCGCCCGTTTTAACGGGCTTAACAGCTAGTTAGAGAATAAAAAAGCATTTTATTACTCACCAGCACAGCATCAGATATCAGTTGCAAGTTATGGAAAATTAATAACAAACTTACAAAGTCTAATATCAGTAGCTTTGGTAATTATAAGTAATCAGACTAATTGTATAAAGAACAGCTGTAAAGAGAAGAAAGAAAATGAGAGAGAAAGGAACCACTAACAGGAAATATCATAGATCCTGAAGGGAAATAAAATATAAAGAGAAAAGAGAATAGTACACCCTGAACACAGAACCAGCCCAATATTCTTCCAAATATCTGGATGCAGGGGTTGGTTGTAACATAGTAACATAGTAGATGACGGCAGAAAAAGACCTGCACGGTCCATCCAGTCTGCCCAAGAAGATAAATTCATATGTGCTACTTTTTTATTTGTACTGTCCTCTTCAGTGCACAGACCGTATAAGTCTGGCCAGCCCTATTCCCGCCTCCCAACCACCAGCTCTGGCACAGACTGTATAAGTCTGCCCAGCACTATCCCTGCCTCCCACCACCGGCTCTGGCACAGACCGTATAAGTCTGCCCAGCACTATCCCCGCCACCCAACCACCAGCCCCGGCACAGACCGTATAAGTCTGCCCAGCACTAGTCCTGCCTCCCAACCACCAGCCCCAGCACAGACCGTATATGTCTGCCCAGCACTAGCCCCGCCTCCCAACCACCAGCTCTGCCACCCATTCTAGGCTAGGCTCCTGAGGATCCCTTCCTTCTGCACAGGATTCCTTTATGGTTATCCCACGCATGTTTGAATTCCGTTACCATTTTCATCTCCACCACCTCCCGCGGGAGGGTATTCCAAGCATCCACCACATTGTGACACATTACACTGTACCTCTCTGGCACTGATGCTCCACAAAAACTCACCTCTCTGGCACTGATGCTCCACAAACTCTGAGAGGCACTGCAGGATCCCAATACATTCCCCAGTAAAGGGATTACAGCTCACTGGATCGTTACACACACACGTTTCTCTGCATTCAGGCCCATAGTATCCAGGAGCACAGGCTGCAAGAGGAAGTATTACAGAATCAGACCATGGCACCGCATAGGAATAGCAGATCCAATTCTGAGTTACACAGCCTGGGTACAAATGCGTCATAGCATCAATACTGCATATACAGTACTACTAACAGCTACCAAGGAAAAGTTTTATTAGGTCTTCAACTTGGGATATTTAGCCAATCTTTTCAAATACTACTCAAGATGGGCCACGGCATTGCATTTGTCCACTAACATTGTATTATTGCAGGTAGGGTAATCTCCTTGATCACTGCCAGTCACACATAAATGGACTGTGATTCATACATTTTAATATAATTTAGGCATATTTGGCTAACACAAATATATTCATGTTTCAAGTCACAATATCATCTTCCAGTTCATTCAGTCTTGCTTATGTGTACTGGGCCTGCAGCTGTATGCACAAAGTTTGCTACATTACAATACCTTTGGGATTTGAAGTATGGAATGTTGCTACTCTAAGATTCTGCATGGAATCTTGTCACTCTTTAGGATTCCAGAATCGTGCTACTCTTTGGGGTTCTACATGGAATGTTGCCACAATTTGGGTTTCTGCCAGGTACTTGTGACCTGCCTTGGCCACTGTTTGGAAAACAGGATACTGACCTAGACAGACCATTGGTCTGACTCTTATGTTCTTATCTGGTTGACACTAGATTACAGTTGCCAGATTTTATTTGAAGCCCGGACCCGCTAGGGAGAAGCGCAAAGGAAACAGTGAATATAAAAGGTTTTCTGCATGTGTACAAACTCTGATTTGTGCACCTTGTCCTCCAGACACTAAATACCTCTGACATCACTGGACCCAATGAAGCAAACAGTTAAATGTGAAAGCTGAGAGCAGCAGAGTATCTGAACATGGATCTGAGACCAGGCATATGGCTTCTGCAGCTCAGGCAGAGAGGCACAAGTCACACACCTGCATTTGGGAAAGTACCATCATATGTGCCCCCAACACACCCCGCACCTGATTTCAAGTAGGCTATCTTGTCAGGTCCTGTGTAGCCTTTAATTTGGACAATCTGGCTTGCAAACATTGTCCTGTGTTTCTCCTCACTTTTCAGGATGCCATTACACAGACTTCGCTGGGAGCGGCAAAGCTTCAGGGCCTCCTGTAGGGATGTTATTGAAGAATTTGAAGTGGCCTTTCCCAAGAGGTAATAGGGAGAGTACTGAAGGATATCCACAGCTTCTGAAAGTTATTAAACAGCAGACGAGTCATGTGACGCTCTCAATCAGAAAAGCCATCAAAGAATCATGTACTAACCCCTAAACATAAGATGAAATTGCAGTAGATGTTACCTGATCATTTTCATTCCTTGAGTTCCTCCAGACCAATCCAGATGCATGGGTTTACCCTCTCCTGCCAGCAGATGGAGACTGAGAACAATTAGATAAAGGCTTTCCTCCTACAAAGGGACCTATACAGTCTGGCCCTAACCTGTATTCCTCAGTCTCCGGCAGATAGAAGGTGAGCACCTGTGCAGTCTGGCTTAGTCTTGGTGAGATAATTTGGAGACAGGGTTGGGCTGTGGCTTAGGTCGAGGATGGGCCATCCTTGTCCTCACATTTTAAAAAGTTGTCATTTTCACATTCATACATACATACATTTTTATTTTCACAGATTTTCTTTGGATTCATGATCATATAATTTGATGCAAGTCATACATACACACTTTACATGCACATCTTATATACATTTTACATATGTCCTCTCTGTATGCACTGTGTCACACATTGTCATATTCGGTTATTCATTGTTTTTGTGATTGTACATTTACTTAATTATTATTGGTCATATTACCATTTATTATGGGTTATGTTATTTTATTTATTTATTGTACAGTTATGACCCCTGAAGAAGGCTTATTGCTGAAACATGGCCTGTGTTGGGTCTGGACTTTTTATGCTTTTCTTATTAGAGAATAAACTTTTTATATTTGGAAGATATATAAGACTTCTAGAGTTCTTGGACTTTTTCTCCTTCCAGCAGTGGCGTAGCTATGTGGGGCCATTGGGGCCTGGGCCCCTCCCCAAATTTCCTCTGGGCCCCTGGTTTTGCTGGCCCCAACCCTCACCAGCTGAAGCCTTGTCCAGCGCCAGTCTCCGGCGCCGCCACATTGCCTGCCCTGCTCTGTCTTCCCCTCACGTCCGGCACGCTCCTTTTAGTGAAACTAAGAATGCTCAAATGTGGCTAAAACATGCTCAATTTCACTAAAAGGAGTGTGCAGGACATGAGGGGAAGCCAGAGCAGGGCAGGCAACGTGGTAGCCTGGACAAGGCTTCAGCTGGCCTGGGTTGGGGACCCCCGCCAGCCAAAGTATTTGCTGCGGCAGTGGGTGGGGAGCGGTGGCACACCAAAATGTGCCCCCCCACCCACCGTGAGGCTTGGCTACGCCCCTGCCTTCCACCCTCTGTTGGTTTGTCTGACTGCTGTGGAAGCCTCTATTCCCTTTTTCTTTTTGTACTCTAGTCTCTTACACACGTATGTGAAAATATTTGCATGTAAACGAGCGGCTTCTGGCAATGCACTATTCCATGGTTATGTGACAATATTTGATGGAGTGATCAAATGCGCGGAGTCTGGGCAGAGCACACGGGTACACGCGTAGATGATAAAATACTATGATCTATGCATGAACCTTCACAGTCTAGGAGTGAGCCTTTACACCATAACAGTGTTAGTGTCTAAAAATATAGTCACATATTCGACCTGTTGCACTAATCAATGCATGCATTTTTTTAATAGAATGACCTCCCAGTAGGTGCATTTTTGGCACTTAGAAAGAGGTACATGATTACACAATTACCCTCACAACCAACATTGGTTTCATCTCCACCATTTTGAAGAGTGGGAACCACAGTCCTGGCTTCATGAAAACCTGAAAACTAAGGTTGATCCTTGTCCCCATTCTCTGTGCTATATTTCTCTCTTATAACTGCATACATATCAATATTTTTCTGCAGATTACCTTCCTTCCTCTTGCAGGTCCACAGGTGTTTTTGAGAGCAGCCAATAGCTGTCAGAGAGCCGTCAGAACCAGCAAAATGCGCACAGCACTTATAGTTGCTAGTCCGCCTGCGTACAGGCAGCCTACAATAAAGAGAAGAGAACTTCAAATCAAGGAGAGATTTCTAAAGGGGGGAGGCTCTGCAGATAACCACGCATGAAGCAGCGAGCATTACGGGGTAATAGGGCTGCCCAATGACCCAGATGATCCTTGCTCTGTGAATTTTTAACCCTCATGCTTTTTGAAATCTGTAGTCCCTGCTTCTTCCACCAGAGGCAGCAGAATGCACCAGTTTGTCAAAAGAGCCAGGACTGGCCTAAGTTTCAGAAAGTAGGTGGCAATGCAGTGGGTGGGTGTGTGGTGGGGGGGGGGGACGACACTATATCCTGGTTTGTATCCAAACTTGCATCTTTAGAAAGAAAGCCTGAATGTACTCCAATTCCAAAATTTTATCTGGGTCATAGAAGGCCCTCCAGCTTTTACAGTTCTATACACAGAGTGGTGCCCCTAAAGATGGCTACTCCTAAATGGACTAGTGAAGGTAACACTTGTGTTTGGCCCCAGTGTGGGGACCCTGGCCCTGGACAGTATCGCCAGCAAAATATGGGGCCAAAATGAGTGTCTTATAGCGTACTTAAAGAAGAGCAGCATTTGACCAGGCCCGCAGCCTGGCTCCTATCTCGTTTTTACCTGTCCTAGCACATTGTTGTTCCTTTCCACTCTCTCTTTTCTCATTTTTATTTGAGTGTAAACTACTTTGATTCTAGCCCTGAAAAGCAGTACACCAAGCTCAAAATAAACAAACGAATGTAATTTGCAGTCCTTCATGAGTGTGTACATCTGTATAGGAATTAGGAACTGAGGGAGCAGGACAAACAGGTCAAAGGATACTGAAAAGGCCATTTCTGTGTCATGTCCCCCGCTGTGCCCTGGTTACCCACTGAGAATTTCCTGAGCGTGATTCCTGCTCATCTACAGGGCTCATCCTTATTTTTCTTAAAATGACAACAGTGTGCCTAGTTCATGACAGTGCACAGGACATGGGTTCAATTCCTGGGTTAGGAGTCCAATTGGGGGGCTGGGGATCCTATAGAGGCAGGAATGACAATCCCTGGAGAAAGGAATCTCAACCGTCTTACAAGGGTGACACCTGCCTGAAATTGCAGCACTGTGGAGAGTGCCCTGGTCTGTAGTCCCTGGCTTTCAGTGCAATCCAACAGAAGTTAGATCCAGTTTAGCGAGAAGCTCATAGCAGCATGAGGAAACTCTTTTTTTAATGCCAGCTGCAATGGTTAATAAAAATACAGATATCGAGTGTTGCTATTTGAATAGTGAATGATGCCGAGTATCTGGACAGTGTGACACCTGCCAGCGTTATCCAGACAGTGGTGATATTCAATCCGCCCACTCTCAGCCATCAACGTTTATTAATTCCCTTCCCTTTACCTTTTAAATATCCAACCCATAGTAGAGTGGTGAAAGCACGAGGTTCCTGTACTGCCACCAGCTGAACATTTTTCTGAGTCACCTTGAAACTGTAGCCACGAAGTTTGAGTTTTTCCAGTAACCATTTCCCACCCCTACCCCAGCCTCTGCTCTCACTTACCATGTTTCAGTAGTGTACGGATACTGGCTGTAAGACCATGCCAAAACAGAGCAGTACTTGTGTCCTGACAGGCCAGTCCAGGTAGTAATTTGGGATGTTTTTGTGAGGAGCCATTCCTGAAAACAAACAGCAAGGACAGGATCCCTTAAAACAAAGCAGTTTTTCCTTCCCCAAACTCAGTGCCATGATCGGCCTCTAGAGGTCAGAGTAACTCCAGCTGAGGAAGGTGTTCAGACTTCAGAGTAGAGAGCTGCACGGCTTCCGTCCCCGCGGGAATCCCGCGGAACCCGCGGGATTCCCGCAGGGACGGAGGCAGTTCCTGCGGGGTTCCCACGGGGATGGAAGCTGTTATGCGGGGTTCCCGTGGGGACGGAGTCAGTTCCTGCGGGGTTCCCGCGGGGATGGAACCAGTTCTGTGGGCTTCCCGTGGAATTGTAAGCTCCACCTGCACCAGCCTCTCATCTACCGAATACCAATTTCTTTGAGTGCTGTCTCCTCCTCCTCCTCCTCTTCCTCCTTGCTTTAACAGCATAAATGTGAAAAGTCTTCCATTAAGGAGGTGGTAGAGTCACAAATGATGACGGAATTCAAAAAGGCATGGGATGAACACAAAGGATCTCTAATTAGAAAATGGAAGTTATAAAAAACCTAACCTTAAATGGCTGCATGTGTGTGGATGTGTCAAGTGATGCTTAGATGGCGACTCTGGCTGTGATGAACTAGGGCTGATACCTGGCAGACTTGTATGGTCTGTGTCTCATACATGGCAATCTGGTATAGGATGGGCTGGAAAGGGCTTAGACAGCAACTTCAGTGGCTGGAACATGAGGACAGTGCTGGACAGACTTTTATGGTCTGTGTCCCACAAATGAGAACATGAATAGGCTGGAGTGGGCTTCGATGGCAACTCCAGCAGTTGGAACATAAGGATGGGGCCAGATAGACTTCTGTGGTCTTTGTTCCAGAAACACGAAAGACCATAATCAAGTATATAATATCACACTCGTTGATTTAATGATGAATTGATCATGAGTGTGACTATTGGGCAGAGTGGATGGACCATTCAGGTCTATTTGCTGTCACTTACTATGTTACTATTAATCCTCTTTGCTCCCAGGCTGGTGCACAGACCTCAGCTCTGACACAGGCACGAGAATCAGATGTCACCTGACCTACTGGCGCGTGCATGTGGCGGCCTCTCAGCATACAATCCCAGTGAATCAGAGACAAATCTTACATGTGTGCACCAGAGTGTTCCAAGTTCCAACTTCCATTCCTTCCTTGCCTACAGTGCTGTGGCTCAAATCCAGAGAGAGACTGAGGGAGCTGACTGGAATTTTCTTTTATGTACCATTAAATTCTCATGGGGATGGGTGGGCATGGGTTACATTCTTACGGGGATGGGTGGGGATGGGTTAAATTCTTGCGGGGACGGGTGGGGATGGGTTGGGATGGTTTAAATTTTTGCGGGGATGGGTGGGGACGGGTAAGATTCCAGTGGGGATGGGTGGGGACGGGTAAGATTCCAGCGGGGACGGGCGGGGATGGGTAAGATTTCTGTCCCCGTGCAACTCTCTACTTCAGAGCCTCTAGTGCTTCCTTTCAGCCATAAAGCAACTGATTCCCAACCCTATTCTGCTCCCATCTGAAACCATTCCTCCCCCACACATCTGAAGACATCTCCAAGTTGTCAGCTTTCTCTGCCTTCCACCTGCTGGTTGAGAAGGACACAATACACTTGTCTGGACTGGTCTAGCAAGATAAGGAATCTGGAATTTGTGCATACAGCAGGAATTCTCCATGAACACGGAAGGCTATATGTGCATTTTACCTTCTCTTCTGCACTCACTATCCATAGCAGGTGAGCGTCCTGGTACTGTCTGCACAGCTGCACTGCCTCCATCCAGCTGCTCTTCCTGGTTGTCTGAAAGTAATAACAGCTGCCGTGCCAGTACCACCACCCAGCCTCAGTGGGGCATTTTCCACTAAATATGTACCCTGAACAGGACACACAGAGAGAACATAACCCTTAGACATGTATGCGGCAGTTACAGAGATGTGCAAAGAACATATATTTGTGCAATAAAAGTCTTCTACCCGTGGATGCAGAACTGTCAGGTAACATAGCTGACATACCTCAGGTAAAGACAAGGAAGCTGAGATTCAAAAAGTTTATGAAACAGGTAAACGTGAATCGACTGTTTGCTCTTTCAAAAAGTACAAAGACTAAGGGACACACCAAGAAGTTACACAGTGGCACATTTTAAACAAATAGGAGAATTTTTTTTTTCACTCAACAAATAGTTAAGCTCTGGAACTCACTGCTGGAGAAGTGGTAAAAACAGTTAATGTAGTTCGGTTTAGGTTTGGACAAGTTCCTGGAGGAAAAGTCCATAGTCTGCTATTGGGACAGACATGGGGAAGCTACTGCTTGCCCTGGGATTGGTAAAACGGAATCTTGTAACGCTTTGGGATTCTGCCAGGTACTTGTGACCTGGATTGGCCACTGTTGGAAAAGGATACTGGGCTAGATGGACCACTGGTCTGGCCCAGTAGGGCAACGCTTATGTTCTCATGCTACTAACTGAGAGTTTGGCTCTTAAATTGGCCTCTTTGAAATCTGCTAGGGATAAGTTCCTAAATTTGAGATCAAAATTACACTAAACTCCTATATTTAGGACTTACCCAGTTAGTGGCGATTTTCAGTCCACTAAGTGCCCAGATAAAATCAGGACAGCCTTTTTGTTGCCTCAGCTTCAAACAGGAACCCAGAGATCAACCAGGACCTGGACAGCTTTCAGCGGCCACCCAGACTCAGGTACTGAATGCTGGTGCCTGTACTCGGCCCAGCTTTGAATATCCAGGTCAAATCAGCACACAGCAGTCTGCTCCTTTGCTGACCGTCACAAGCTGAACAGCGGACCCTCAGCTTTTTTACGGTATCCGGCCCATAATTCTCTCACTAAGGCATGGTGCACCAGCACACAGAGGTCTTTACGAATTTGCAAAACCAGGCAGGACACGCTGCTTAAAACCCGAGCGTAACTGAGGAGTCAACTACAAAAAGACTGAAAAAATGACTCTAGGCATTAGTTTTAATTCTATCACCCCTGGAATCTAGCACACACTTCTGCTGTCAGGGTTTCCCTTGCAGGGCAATTAAAATGGTATCAAGAATCCCTAAATAACAAGAGTATAAGCATTTCAGCTGAAAGCCACAGTGAAATGGGTTTTTGCACTTCTAAACATCTTGCATAGAGCAGTAATTTCAATCCTACATAAAGGCATGGGTGTGTGTGTGTGTGTGTGTGGGGGGGGGGGGGGGGGTAACCCGCATGGAACAGCAGTTACAAGCCCTATAGTTCTACTGGGCAGAAAGGATGCTCCTTTTTGTCCTCTTTCTGTCATCATCTACCATGCAAACACCCGGCACTGAATGCAGATGGCAGCAAAGACCACGCTGTACGTGTTTAGTGGTGGAATACAAACGAGAAATACAAGGAGAGTTTTCTCAGCATCTTTCATGCAAGGAAGCAGGGCCGTGCCTAGGGTCTCTGGCGCCCCCCTGCAGACCATTAGCTGGCGCCCCCCTACAGACTATCAGTTGGCACGCGCGCCCTTCCTCCGGACCTTTCTGGCTCCAAGGCACGTGGAAGAGCTGGGCGGTGCCAAAGAGCCGAGCGTTGCTCCCCCAAGCTGCCGTCTGGGGCGCGATGGAGGAAATGGCTGGGTTTGGCCTGCAGAGGAGGCTCTGAGCATACTTCTCATTCAGCCTGAGCCTCCTCCACTCCATCCCCGATTCCCCGGCACTTTAAATTTACCTCTCTCAGCCTCCGGCTCCGACGTCTGCGCAGCGTCAGTGAAAGCGCTGCCTGTCTGATGTCTCTCCACCAGCCTTCCCTTCGTTTGTTCCCTCTGTGTCCCGCCTTCTTCTGACGTCATTTCATTGAGGGCGGGACACAGAGGGAACGAACGAGCGAAGGGAAAGCTGGTGGAGAGACGTCAGACAGGCAGCGCTTTCACTGACGCTGCGCAGACGTCGGAGGCGGAGCGAGGTAAATTTAAAGCGCCGGGGAATCAGGGATGGAGCGGAGGAGTAAGGTTTTTTTTTAAAAATACAACTCGACAGCGCGGCGCCCTTGAAGGCAGACGCCCCCCCTGTGGCGCTTACCGCGCTTACCGTGTTGGCATGGCCCTGCAAGGAAGGTATCAAAGTGAGTGACAATTTCACAGGAGAAGGGAGGGGGAGGGGGAGAAATCTTTCATAGTTTGCTCTAACGTTAACAACTGATCTCAGATGATAACTCACCGCTCTCACAGAAGAAGAGGTTTTGGGTCTTATTACTGCAGTATAAATGGTCACTGCAGAGCCCGCTGTACCCACTGCATGGGCTGCTGTGGAGGCATTTAGGACACTTATCTTCACACTGAGCTCCATATCTTCCATGCTGACAGTCTACAATAAAGATGTCTGTTATTCTATGCCTGCCACTACGGCCTTGGCGGTGCTATCAGGGGATGTGGAAAGGTGGGCGATACATACCAGTCTTCAGGAGGGTGTCGACACCATTTTTCCAGCTGTTAAACAGGACGGTGCTGCTGTGCAGGACATAGGAATTCCCTGTCAAAACCACCCCAGTGCACATCTGCCTCACTCTGCACACATTCTTAGCTGCTTCTAAGTCTCTGTATATGTTGGCCGTGGGCACGTGAGGGGTGTACAGTGACTTGCCAGAATACTCCGTGTACAAGCTGACAACTGAAAAGAAAACTAAGTCAATAAGAAGAGATCCAAATAGAACACACTGACCAATTGCGGCCAACTGGCTTGAAAATCTTTCCTGTATCCAGGGCTGGTGCTGGACTTGATGGGGCCTAGGGTAGAAAGGGAGAGGCCCCAAAGCTTGCTTGTAGCCTTCTCTCTTTCAACTTCTGGCAGGGTTGGGGTCCCCTTTAACATGGGGGCTCAGGGCAATTGTGATGTTTGTCGGGCCCAAAGAGTTATTGCAAGAGTAAAGTGAAGAGATGACAGTACTCAAGGAAAGCAGTGTTGCCTATCGACCAACCAGGGCACAAATAAATGAATGGGGAAGTTTCAAAACTGTGGGGTCAATATTCAAAGTGATTTACAGGGCAGGAGAGGCTCCTGCCCTATTAAATCACTTGTGTGGGGCTATCTGGGAATATTTAGGGGCAGTTAACCGGTTAGTGACCGAGTATCAGCAACTAAATTCTAAAGCTGTACTTGTCTATTTTGTCGGCATTCTGGGGAGGAGTCGGCACTTATCTGGTTGAGGGGTCCTTTTACAAAGCCGCGGTAAAAGGTGGCCTACGGTAATGTGGGCGTGACTTTTGGGTGCATGCTGGGCCACTTTTTACCGCAGCTGGGAAAAACACCATTTGTTAATGGCCCAGGATATGGGCATGTGCAAAAATTGAAATTAGTGCATGCCTATATATGGCTTGAGTCCTTACCGCCAGCCAATGACTTAGCGGTAACGGCTCACACGTTACCCATGCAGCACGCGCTAATGTGGCTGCGCTGTCGATTACCACCGGGATTTGGGGCACGCCAAGCTCGGAATTACCGCTGGGTGCACGCGCTACCCCAGCGGTAGTGACGATTTGGCATGTGATACCCATGCATTAGCCCTCCGACAGCTTTGTAAAACGGCCCCTGAGTGAGATATTCATCACTTAACCTCCTAAGTTAACCAGACAAATCAGACTGCATAAAACTCAGTCCTATCTTTATCTGCTTTCACTTAGGCGGTTAAGTGTTGAATTTCTCACTGAACCAGATAAGCGATAGCTGGTCGCATAGACCCAGACATTCAAAGCTGATTCCTGGATATGGCCTGGCACTGAATTTCCAGAGATAACACTGGTAGCGGCCAGATTCCAACTGCCGCTGGCTGGATATTTAATCCTGCACAGGCAAATGCAAGGATTATGGCTATTTCTCTGGTCAATCTGATCACTTAGCCTGTGTGACGAAAGGATAAGTCCTCAAGTCCAGAATCAAATAAGCCTTTTACAAAAAAAGGTTGCAAATTACCCTGACTGGTAGAGTTACATATCTAAAACTACACCTCAGGATGATCATTCAAAGCAGTAGTGTACCTAGTTTGACTGTCACCCAGGGTGGATCGCCGCTGCGCCCCACCCCGGCATGTCACACCGCTCCGAGGCACGTCACACTCTCCCAAAGCACATCACCCCCGCCACCCTTCCTCCTAGCATGGGGGTGCACAGAGCATTCGTGCAGCTGTCGGTTCTGCAGGTCCCCTGTCCTGGGTCAGAAGTAACATCAAAGGGGACTGGCAGAACCGACAGCTGCACAACTGCTCCGTGCACCCCCGTGCTAGGAGGAAGGGTGATGGGGGTGATGTGCTTTGGGGGTGTGTGATGTGCCTCGGAGGGGGGGGTTGCAGGGGCGAAGGGGAGTGCCAGGGGTATTCCAAAGTCTGCCATCAACTTTTGAAAGCACAATACAGGCGTCTCTTACGAAGGAGTTCTGCAGCAGAGTGCTCTGTTGGACATGAAAATATCGGCAGACTGAGATAAGAATTTTTTTTACAGCTTTTTGAATTTCTGGTGCTGGTTATTCCAGATTTCTTTGTGGACCTGTTTGGGCTATTTTTGAAACATTACGCTTATTAGAACATTGTGGACCTGTGAGCTTTTTTATACTATAAAAATAAAGAACCTTCATTTTTGATTAATTAAAATAAGCGTAGAAAGGGAGGGGAAGCGTGGCAGGACTTCTAACGAAGTATAGAGCTTTCTAAGTGAGCCGTATTTGCGGCGATTCTCACTGAAACATAGCTTGGCTGCATTTTGCAGCCTATACTGAATTCTCCTTTCCCCTTCCCGATTCTCTATAGATATTAATATATCATCGTTTAACATCCGATGTAACAGGTCCTATGCTTTGTATTAAGCGATACTGATATATTTTTTAAGGAACCGAGTTCTTTTTTGGCATTCTTTTCATTTATCTCTCTCCCTAGAGGGCTATTTCATAGTATAAAAACACAGACAGACTGAATTTAGCAGCGTCACAGCTATTGCAAACAAAACCAACGTGTATTAGGTCAGGGCAGGTAGGAGGTTTCCCCTTGCGCTTAAGCACAATGGGTAAAAGGAAACGTATTCAAAATGTTTCCAGGGTGGTGACTTAAAAGAGAATCACCACTGGCTACCTCCACCGAAAAATCATCTACGAGACGTGAACAATTCTCGATCTTTTACCTTCTGCTCGTTTACAAATCCACCCCCGAAATGAAGAGCACACATCCGAGACCAAGAAGTACCCAAAGGTCATCACACAGGTCTTCTGTTTTGTTAGGATGGGGCTGCCAATGGTAAATATCCTAGAGATAATGACAGAGTATATTGTATCAAGAAAAAACCGATACACCAGAAAAGGCACACCTTAATAATCCTCATCACTCCCAAACACATCTAGGCTAAGCCGGTCCTAGATGTATCAAAGTGCAGCTGTGGATTTCCACAGAGATTGGGGGGGGGGAGGGAATGCGGATTTTGAGCCTGCATCTAAACGCAATTCGCACCCTGGCCCCACTCCACCCTCTTCACCAGAGGCGTAGCTAGGGGGAGTGGAAGGGGAGCACTCACACTCCCCCCAATCGGTTTTTGAATGAAATGGCGCCTGTGTGTACATAAGTATTGCCATACTGGGACAGAC
Organism: Microcaecilia unicolor; assembly: GCF_901765095.1. Lineage (NCBI taxonomy): Eukaryota > Metazoa > Chordata > Amphibia > Gymnophiona > Siphonopidae > Microcaecilia > Microcaecilia unicolor. The sequence continues at coordinate 177,424,131 of NC_044038.1, read as the reverse complement.
CGAAGGTCCATCAAGCCCAGTATCTTGTTTCCAACAGTGGCCAATCCAGGTCACAAATACCTGGCAAGATCCCAAAAAAGTTCAAAACATTTTATGCTGCTTATCCCAGAAATAAGCAGTGGATTTTCCCCAAGTCCATTTTAATAATGGTCTATGACCTTTTCCTTTAGAAAGCCGCCCAAACCTTTTTTAAACCCCGCTAAGCTAACTGCCTTTACCACATTCTCTGGCAACGAATTCCAGAGTTTAATTATACATCGGGTGAAGAAACATTTTCTCTGATTTATTACATTTACTACTTGTAGCTTCATCACGTGCCCCCTAGTCCTAGTATTTTTGGAAAGAGTAAACAAATGATTCATGTCTCCCTGTTCCACTACACTCATTATTTTATAGATCTCTATCATATCTCCCCTCAGCCGCCTTTTCTCCAAGCTGAAGAGCCCTAGCCGCTTTAGCCTTTCCTCATAAGGAAGTCGTCCCATCCCCTTTACCATTTTCATCGCCCTTCTCTGCACCTTTTCTAATTCCAGTATATCTGGAAGCAGGATTGGAAGCAGCAGAAAATGTATTGAGCTTTTTTTGGATCTTGCCAGGTATTTGTCACCTGGATTGGCCACTGTTGGAAACAGAATGCTGGGCTCAATGGACCTTTGGTCTCTCCCAATATGGTAAAACTTATGTACTTATAAAATTACAGCTGACACAGCCATGTGACACCACCTCTGCTGTCCTCCCCACCACACCATCAAGAGAACAATGAAGGAGGAGGAAGTAGTCTCTGGGAGACATCTGATCTCCAGTGTGTGATCACCTTGTACTTATGAAGCCACTATCTTCATGCATCGGAAGCTACTTATATGACTTACCTGGAGCCCTGGGCACCTGCTGCAGTACCATCGATCCAAATGTAAGAGGAATTTCTGGTCATGTAGGTCAGTCCAATCCAGCTGCTGACATTTTGGGATAGAACCCACATCTGCAAAGCAGAAAACACCCAAGAACTTTATGTTTATGACCCTAGGGATGAGGTACATATGCTGCTGTCTGTGCACCTCAGACTGGAAGACATATCCAAGCAAGCTGTTGGAAGGAACAGGGTTACCTTTTCCAGGGTGCTGTTCATCACAAACAGGCCAGTTTCTTTAAAACTTCTGCACCTTTCCCTGGCCTCGGCCCATGTCTTGTTTGACTGATTTTCAATGTAATAGCAGGCACTGTGAAAGTAATGCCACTTAGGTCTGAAGGGGCATAGGTTGCTTGAAACTTAAACAAATGAAAAAAGAAAAATGTTTATAGGCCATAGTTTCCTGAAAAGGCAATCGTATCCCCCAATAACTCACAGCTGAGGCATACCTTTACCGCCAGAGCATCTGGGATCCATTGACTGTAGTGTGCAGGTGAAGCTGGAAGTGCCCACACAGGTCCCAGTAACAGCATTGCAGGGCAAACGGTTGTGACACGGTGGACAGACAGCCTGGCAGTGGGTACCAAAGTGCCCTTGCGTACATCCTAGGAAGCAAACACTCCAGGTTAACTGAGAAACAGTCACTAACTTCAGAGTTACAGCCGTAAGGCCCAGGCACAAAGAGGGCAAATTAAATCTGTCAGGTGATTTGCTGGCACACCTTCAGCCCAAGGATTTAATTTCTTGTAAGTTCAGAAAGAGAAAAAAATGATGCCAAAATCACTGCAGGACTTTTATCCCTGAGGTATAATTAAAGACTGGGCAAAGCCAGGCAGGATGTTTTGCACAGTTCATTCTTAAATATTTGTTGCTCAGGTTTCGGCAGTTAAACCCTTCGGCAAAAGATGTGGGGTTTCCAAACAGAGCCAATAAACCGACCTGCCAGCTCTGTACCCCTCTTGAATCTATAGGTTGCCCTTTTAAGGTCATTAGATAGTCTTACTCAGTGCATTTGTTCTAACAAAAAAGTTGCCAGTACTCAAATGCTAGGGGTGATCACTGAGGGACCCACCCCACAATAGCCAGGCCCCCTGCAACCAGTCACAGAATCTATGGACAAGGCAGAATTGGTGTGTAGAGCTTGAGCTCTTTCATTAAAACTTGGGGTCCATGGGTCAGTTTTAGCAGACAATGGAAAAGGTGCCAGTACTCAGTAACCCCTCAAAAAAAGCCCTGGTCTTACTTCTTTCCAAGCACCTCGTCTTAGTAAAGATGTTCAGACTTTTTTTTTTTACTTACTACTTCCAAGTTATTTTCAATTTTTTTAAAGTATATAAACCTTTATTTCTGCATAGCTAGTGCAAGCTGTATAATATCGACAAAAGTATGTATTTATAACCCTACAGTCAAAAACAAAAGCAAAGCTAACCCCCCCCCCCCCCAAATAAAAAAAAAAAAAACCTCAGAGACTCGGGGAGCACTCGAATCCACCAAAACATAAAAATTTGTAAATGAATTTAAAAAAAACGAAAAAGTCATGTGCCCAGACCAGCGACCACGCGACTGCCAGAACGCGGAAACACGGAGACACCCCGGAGACACATATACATGCTTGGCACTATTCCTGCACCCATTTGAAATAAACACAAAAATACTGCCAAACATACACATCTCCAAAATGCCTCCGTGCCTCCACGCTCCCACAGCCACGCGGCCACCGATCCAAGCACACACCTCCTTCCTCTTTTTTTTTTTTTTTTGTTCAATAGTTTTTATTAAAGAAGATGCAGTTTAACATTGTAATTGAGTATTGTACACAATCCTCTTTATCACACCGCTTGTTAACAATAACCAATTCTAACATCAACAACAAAGTACTTTTATTATTATTGTTCTTTCCCCTTTTCCCCTCCCGTCCCCCCTTCCCAAGCTCCCCCCCAACTGACTCTTCCCCCCTCCCTCTCATTCTTCTCCTCCTTGTATGTTTGCACATTTCAGTCATCTGTTTATTGATTATACATTTGCAACGTATTCATTATTAAACTGCGGGCTCTGCCCCCCATCGATTGAATATAAGGTTCCCATATTACCCAAAACTCCTTTTTCTTTTTGGGGGTACCTCTCGCATCTCTGGCCTCCCACGTAACGAGCATCTGTAGCCCATTACGCCAATGCCAAAATGAGGGAGCTTCCCCCTGGATCCAATACTGCATTATACACATTTTCCCAATGATACTGACTTTATACATAAACTGGCGTTCTGCTCTTCTCAAAGTTGTCCTGCTTCCTTTATAACCCAATATACACTTCTGGGCAGTCAGCATAACTGGTTTATTTAATATACATGCACAATACTGCTGTATTCTCATCCAGAATCTCTGTATAGAAATACAGTCCCATAGCATATGTAGAAACGACGGGTCTGTGCTTCCACATTTGTAGCATTTACTCTCTGATATACGTCCCACATAATATGCTTGTTTAGGTGTGAAATATCCCCGCATGATTATACGATACTGAGTTTCCCTATGTCTTGCATTATGCAAGTTGTCTTTAATCTCTGTCATGTGAGTTAAGATGTCAGCTTCTGTGACTGTCAGTCCTAGATCATTCGTCCATTTTTGTGCCACCCCTGCTAATGACTTAGGCAGTTTCAGCTGTGATATTGCTATATGCATCCCCGACACCGTAACCCTTTCTATCCCTGGGGGTAAGAAAAAGTGTTCCAGAAGAGGGAACAGTTCTCTAGAACACCCCTCTCTTATCAGTCTAGCCGTATAAACCTTCACCTGTAAATATGAGTACCAATCCACATTGTCATCCCCAACTATCTGTCCCAATTCACCTTGTGTCCGTATCCGTCCTGTATTGTGTAATACGTCCGCCACTACCACCACCCCTTCCGTTGCCCATCTGTGGTGTCTAATCGACTGAATACCCGACTGAAAGTCAGCATTGCCAATTAATGGTAACATATCAGTACATCTGGGATTTTTCCCCAAGAGGTGGATTACATAATCCCATGCCTTTCTCATTGGAGCCAATAAAAGATGCTGCCTCCACTCAGTAGGTATCTTATGTGTGGGGGCATGTAATAAATAGTAGGGATGATATGGTTTAAATAAGTTTCGTTCCATCTCCCATGGGGTATATTCTTCCGTTCCTAGTACCCAATCTGCCACATGTCTTAATAAGCATGCCCAATTATATTCTCGCAGATTAGGTAGCTCCAATCCTCCTTTCTGCAATTTTCCACTCAAATGTTCAAATTTAATTTTTGGTTTCTTTCCCCCCCCAGCAAAAGTAGGACAACATTCTCTTTAATTTTTTAAAATCTTTCTGTTGTAAGTATAAGGGTAACTGTCAAAATACATACAGCCATCGGGGAAATAATACCATGCTGTACAGACTTATTCTCCCATTTAATGTCAACGGCAATGTATGCCAATGGGCCAATGTCTGCTTCGTCTGTCTCAGAAGATTATCTATATTTTTCCTATAGAGTTGGCGTGGATCCGCTGTTAGAGTTATTCCTAAGTATTTAAATTCGCAGTTATTTTCAATTTTAAAAATCTGTTTTGCAACCTAATAAATAGCATGGATTAGTTTTTTTTAACATTTATGTAAATCTTGTAGATTATTGCTTGTAATTTCTGGAAATGTCCACTTCTTGTATACTGGGATCTGCTTCGAACCGTGAGGATTAGCAGAATACAAGTTACACTGTTTATGTTAACGAAGGTCGGCTGAGACACAAAAAGTGATTCCCAGGGAGAACGATTTACACCTTATAGTTTTTATTTGATTTTAACTCGCTGAGACCAATTCAGGTTGCTTACTAAAATTGACTACCTATAGGACCAGCTTTCAATGCTTTATTTTAATCCATCTGTCATCGCAACTAAAGAATATTTACCCCTGAAGCAGGCACATGCTATCCCGAAACATAACTATGTTGGGTTTTCTCCAATTGTTGAATAAAGAATCATCTGGTTCCTATCTACATTGACTCTCCAGTTTTTGTGTGTCTTGTGGACTTTCCCTTATGTCACGTTCTCGTAAGACGAAGCACTTCAACCCCACCTTCTCCTCACTACCTGCACTGTAATCTCTTGGGTTCACTTGTATATTCAGGAGCTGCTGTTTTTTCGGTTTGATCTGTTCGAACTTGAGGAAGGGAATGTTAGCTTATAAAAGGTATCTGTTGACCTTCATTTTCATCCTTCTACAGTAAGATATATTTATACATTTCACATTATTTTTCCTTTAAAAGCCATTAACTGACTGATGAATGGGCCGCCCCACTGTCCAGTTTCTAGAAGCATTGAAATAGTCATACCTTTATTTCAATTCAAGAGATTCCGACTGTAAATGCTTTACTTTTTGTCTATTAGATTGTAAGCTCTTTGAGCAGGGACTGTCTTTCTTCTGTGTTTGTACAGCGCTGCGTACACTTTGTAGCGCTCTAGAAATGTTAAATAGTAGTAGTAGTAGTAAAGGTTCAATGAAGGTGAAATTAGGCCTTACCTGCTAATTTTCTTTCCTCTAGACCCTCCAGACCGGTCAAGACGCTTGGGTTATGCATGCCTACCAGCAGAGGGAGACTGAGAACACTAACTTCAAACTGAGTACATATAACCTGTGCTAGCCCTCTATCTCCAGTATACACTTAGCAAAGCAGAGAAACAAATCCCTGGAACAGTAACTCTGAAACTAATAAAACCCCTGTACCTGGAAACTAACAGTTAAACACCAACAGTGTGCTTAAACAGATGAAACGCCCAGGCGTCCCACTCTGCAGAATATTAGAGTCAAAGAAAGTTCTCCGACCATACTGAATATAAAATGAACAGACATAGCAGAACACGGCTCAAAATACTTCTGATAATTGACCCGGCTGAAAAATACTTCTGATAAGAGACAGGGCGGGCTCTTGACCGGTCTGGAGGGTCTAGAGGAAAGAAAATTAGCAGGTAAGGCCTAATTTCACCTTCCTCAGCAACCCTCCAGACCGGTCAAGACGCTTGGGAAGTACCAAAGCAGTAGACACATTAAGGGTGGGACCCACGAAAAGCAGAAGACAACACAGCCGCTCCAAACCGAGCATCCTCTTTTGCCTGCACATCAATCCTATAATGCTTTACAAAAGAATGAATGGACGACCACGCCGCCGCCTTACAAATGTCCTGCGGAGGAATAAAACTACTTTCCGCCCAAGAGGCGGCTACCCCCCGAGTAGAGTGTGCCTTCAGTACCGAGGGAACTGCCCGACGCTTCAACAAATACGCCGAGGCAATAGTCTCCTTCAACCATCTAGCCAGAGTAGCCTTGGAAGCCGCTTCCCCCTTTCTGGGACCTCCAAACAAAATGAACAAACGATCTGACGCTCGGAAGTCCTGCGTTCTGCTCAAATACGACCGCAAAATGCGTCGAACATCCAACTTAGCCAGACGACGTTGAGAGAGATCACCAGACCTATCCCCCAACACTGGTAATGAGATCACCTGATTTACATGAAAGGAGGAGACCACCTTAGGAACAAACGAAGGAACTGTCCGCAAAGTCACTTTCTCCTTAGCCAAGGAGAGAAAAGGCTCTCTACAAGACAAAGCCTGTAGCTCCGAAATTCTACGCGCCGAAGTAATGGCCACCAGAAACACTGTCTTTAAAGTAAGATCTTTACATGAGATGGAAGCCAACGGTTCAAACGGAGGGCCTACCAGAGCCTCCAAGACCAAATTCAAATCCCAGGGCGGAACCGTCGGCCGACGAGGCGGACGAAGCAACTTGACAGCTTTCAAGAACCGCCCCACGTCCGGCGAAGCCGCCAAGGAAATCCCCTGAATCTTTCCACGGAAACAAGACAACGCTGAAACCTGCACTTTCAGGGAAGAGAGCGAGAGCCCCCTGTCAAGACCGTCCTGTAGGAACTCCAAAACTTCCGCGACCGAAACACGTAGAGGAACATAATCCCGCTCTTGACACCAGTTCTCAAAAATGCGCCACACCCGCACATAAGCCAAAGAAGTAGACCTCTTACGAGAGCGCAACATGGTATCAATTACCCTGGCCGAAAAACCTTTCTTCCTTAATCTGAGCCTCTCAAGAGCCAGGCCGTAAGCGAGAATGGAGCAGGGTCGGCCATCTCGATCGGCCCCTGAACCAATCTCACCCTGGGCCCCAACGGAATCGGAGCCTGCACTAATAACCGAACCAGGTCTCTGTACCACGGACGTCGAGGCCAATTGGGCGCAATCAGAACCACTAGACCTGCATGGCGCCCGATCCGCTGCACCACGCGGCCCACCAGCGGCCACGGCGGAAATACATAGAGCAACTGTTGAGTCGGCCACGGGAGCACTAACGCGTCGATGCCCTCGGCCCGAGGATCTCTTCGACGACTGAAGAAGCGATCGACCTGAGCATTGTCGGCCGATGCCATGAGATCCAGCACCGGCCGACCCCATTCCAACACCAGACGATTGAACACTGAGGGATGGAGGGACCACTCCCCGGGGTCTAACGTGTGCCTGCTTAGAAAATCCGCGCTCACGTTGTCCACCCCTGCCACGTGTCCCGCCGAGAGACCCTGAAGATGAGCTTCTGCCCACAACATTAACTCCGCCGCCTCCACAGCTAACGCTTGGCTCTTCGTTCCCCCCTGCCGATTTACATATGCGACGGCCGTGGCATTGTCGGAAAGAACCCTGACTGCCTTGCCTTCTAACAGGCTGTGAAAGGACCGAAGAGCCAACCGAATTGCTTGAGTCTCCAGGCGATTGATGGACCAAGATGCTTCCTCCAACGTCCAACGTCCCTGGGCTACCTGACCCAGGCAATGCGCTCCCCAGCCCGAGAGACTCGCATCCGTGGTCAGCACCGTCCAATTGGGAGCGTCCAGCGACATGCCCTTCGCTAGATTCGGCGAGTGGAGCCACCAGCGAAGGCTGCGACGGGCAACCCCCGACAGAGGGAAACTCTCCTCCAGGTCCTGAGACTGAGGGGACCAACGAGACAACAAGGCTCTCTGTAATTCTCTCATATGGGCCCTGGCCCAAGGAACCACCTCTATTGTTGCTGCCATCAGCCCCAACACCTGAAGATACGCCCGCGCCGAAGGCGCCCTCTGCGCTCGGAGCCGACGGATCTGTTCTTGCAGCTTGGAGATGCGAGGAGCTGTCAAAAACACCCGGCCCTTCTTCGTGTCGAAGCGAACTCCCAGATACTCCAGGGACTGGGAAGGCACCAGGTGACACTTTGCCAGATTGACCACCCAACCGAGCGACTGCAAGAAGGTCACCACACGGCCGGTGGCCTCCTCGCTCTCTGACCTTGATTTGGCCCGAATCAACCAGTCGTCCAGATACGGATGAACCAAAATGCCCTGCAAGCGCAGCGCCGCTGCCACCACCACCATCACCTTGGAGAAGGTGCGAGGCGCAGTCGCCAGACCGAAAGGAAGCGCACAAAACTGAAAATGTCTCCCTAAGACCACAAAGCGAAGAAAACGCTGGTGCGCCTCTAGAATGGGAATGTGTAAGTAAGCCTCTGTCAGATCTAGAGACGTCAGAAACTCTCCTTCTTGCACCGCTACAATAACTGAGCGCAATGTCTCCATCCGAAAGGAGGGAACCTTTAGAGCTGCATTGACCTTCTTGAGGTCTAAAATGGGCCGGAAGGCACCCTCTTCCTTCTTGGGCACCACGAAGTAAATGGAGTAACAGCCCGTACCTCTTTCTAACCTGGGAACAGGTACCACCGCCCCTAAACCGACTAGACGCGACAGAGTGGTCCGTACTGCTCTTGCCTTGTATCTTGAATGACAGGGAGACACGAGAAAGAAATCGGAGAGGGGACTGTCGAATTCTAGGGCGTACCCGTCTCGCACTATCTGTAGGACCCACTGGTCCGACGTGATTTGGACCCACCTCTGGTAAAACAAGCGCAAGCGAGCCCCCACGCGAACCAGAGGCTGGGTCCCCAAACCATCATTGAGACACACGGGACGTACCGGACGCTCCCGAAAAGGAGCCTCGCCCCCCGCGATGGCCACCTCGAAAGGGCTGGGTTCTCTGGAAAAACCGACCCCTAGTCCCCCCAGAAGACCTACCGGGCCGATAACGCCGAGCCTCCTGAAAACGCCCCCGCCCTGCTGCCCCCTTAGACACCTTGGGACGAAGCTCAGGAAGCCGAGGGGCCTTAGCATCACCAAGACCCTTCACCAACTTATCCAATTCCTCCCCGAAAAGCAGAGAGCCCCTAAAAGGGAGGGAACAAAGTTTAGTCTTGGAGGCGGCATCGGCCACCCAGCCCCGCAACCACAGGGCCCGCCTAGCCGCCACCGCAAAGGTCATGTTCTTAGCAGAGGCCCTCAACAAATCGTACAGCGCATCCGCCAAGAACGACGACCCCATCTCCAACTTGGCCAGATCTTGAACAAGAGAAGCCCTATCCGCCTGCGGGCTATCCAGGAGCCTCTCCGCCCAGCGAAAACAGGCCCGAGCCACCAGACCTCCACAGACGCTTGTAGCGCCAAGGCAGACAGATCAAAACTCCGCTTTAGAAAGGTCTCCAATTTCCTATCCTGAGGGTCCCTCAACGCGGCCCCCCCATCCACTGGAATAGCAGTAGCCTTAGTCACTGCCGTCACCACGGCATCCACCGTCGGGGGCCTGAGAGACTCTCTGTCCTCCTGAGGAATAGGATAGAGCTTGGTCATAGCCCGAGCCACCTTACACTGAGCCTCCGGCGAATGCCACTCCTGCGTGATCATATCTCTCAAGTCCGCATTCATAGGGAAAGAACGAGAGACCCGCCTGATCCCCTTAACCAAAGGATCCACCTGCTTCCCATCCCCAATGGGAGCTGCCGCAGGATCAAACCTTAAAGTGGCGGACACCTGCTCAATGAGGTCAGATAATTCATCCCTGTGAAAAATCCTAACCACAGAGGGGTCTTCCCCAGGCAAAGACAGGTCCCCATCCTGCCCTGCAACCGACCCCTCCTCCTCTTCCAGGGGGCTAAAATCACCCTCAGAATCCGGAGGGGAAAAGACCTCTACATCTTCAGAGCACTCCACTCGAGGTCTTTTAGCGGTAGCCCCCCCCAATCTGGGACTAAGGGACTCCGCACCCGATGGGCCCGCCTTCCAAGCCTGAAACAAACTCCAAACAAACTCTGGAGGGAACCCCATGCTGCCCGAGGCCTCCCCCCCAGCGGGACTCGAAATCGGGAGAGACTGAGGCCCCACGACCGTCTCAGCGCCCAAAAGGCCCGAATCCAAGATGGCGGCGGTTCCCGCCAAAATCGGAACCGCCGCTGAAGCGCCAAACTGAGCCGCAGTAACCTCCTGCGATCCCGCCGAAGGAACCTCCGCTGCTAACACCGGTGGCGCGGGGGATAGGGCCTTGGGCTCTCCACAGAACCGGCAGGGACCGCCAGCCGCGTCTACACCCCGACGCGCACACAGCCGGCAACGAAGCAACTTCCCTGACATACTCGCGCCTCAGAAAACAGCTGATTACAACAACCGGCGAACAGCAAATAAAAGAAAAAAAACACTCACCGGCGCTTAATTACAGGCTCAGCTCTCCCAGACCAGCTGAACACCTCCAGAAACACCGGAGTGCAGCTCCTGCAGCTCTCCACACGAGGTGTGCTTTTTTTTTTTTTTTTTTTTTCAACTTTATTTGAGCCCTGCTGCTATTATCTGTATGGCACTCAAGGCTGCAGGATTAACACTGCAGCCGAGGCACAACGCTGCCCAAAACGGGAGAGCCAGTCGGGGGGAGGGACCCGGCCACCCGGGTGTGACACCCCAGAGGGGACAATGGCAGGCCCCACCGGACCTACCAACCCCTTGCACACCACAGCTATTCCAGGCACAGGGATTAACACTGCTCTTTCATCAATCTATCCCCAGAAACCAATTGAAGATTAACTAATCTCACCACCAGGACCTAAATCCTACCAGACCGGACAAGCTGCACAGGCTGCATGTCTACCCTCTGCTGAGACTGAGAAAATACTGGAGATAGAGGGCTAGCACAGGTTATATGTACTCAGTTTGAAGTTAGTGTTCTCAGTCTCCCTCTGCTGGTAGGCATGCATAACCCAAGCGTCTTGACCGGTCTGGAGGGTTGCTGAGGAAATACAATCTACCTGCACAAAACGGGTATCTGGCTTTAAAATTTATTTATTTATTTATGGCATTTGTACCCCACATTATCCCAAACAAGTTTGGGTTCAATGTGGCCTACATCAAACTTTTAAAACAAATTACAAAACAATAACAGGTAAAAACATCCAAGCAGTAAGATGACCCATTTTGAAATAACAAATTAACTAAAATAATAAGAATCAACAACAGTGGTGAGGAATTCACTAAATAAGAATGCTTTCAACTATTTATGAAATTCCAAGTAGTCAGTAATATATCTGAGGGGTCCTTTCACAAAGGCACGCTGAAACATGGCCTGCGGTAGTGTAGACACGTATTTTCAGCATGCGCAGCATCATTTTTCAGCACAAATGTAAAAAATGCCTTTTAAAAATTTTTGCCAAAAACGGATGTGCGACAAAATGAAAATTGTCGCGCGTCCATTTTGGGTGAGAGCTTACCGCCAGCCATTGACCTAGCAGTAAAGTCTCATGTGGTAACTGAGCGGTAATGACCTACATGTGTCAAATGCCACTTGGCACACGTCCAATACGCACGTCCGAAAATAAAAAATATTTTTCGGATGCATGCCAAAAATGAAATTACCACAAGAGCCACGCGGTAGCTGGGCTTTAACTCCATTTTGGTGCAAGTTGGACATGCGTAGACGCTTACACAGCTTAGGAAAAGGGCCCCTTAGCCTTTTTTACTGTGGGAAAACTTAACATCTGGTTATGAGAAATACCTAAAGAGTTTCCATTTAAAAGTTGGAAATAATTATCTAAATATTAGGGGTCCTTTTACTAAGGTGCGCTGAAAAATGGCCTGCAGTAGTGTAGACACGTGTTTTGGGTGTGTGAATCAATTTTTAAGTGCACCTGTAAAAAATGCCTTTTTAAAAGTTTTGGCTAAAATGGACATGCGGCAAAATGAAATTTGCCTCACGTCCATTTTGGGTCTGAGACCTTACCGCCAGCCATTGACCTAGCGGTAAAGACTCACACGGTAACTGGGCGGTAATGACCTATGCGCATCAAATGCCACTCGGCGCTCGTCCGATACGCGCGTCCGAAAATAAAAATTATTTTTCGGACACCTGCCAAAAATGAAATTACCGTAAGAGCCACGCGGTAGCCGAGCGGTAACTCCTTTTTGGCACACGTTGGGCGCACGTAGACGCTTACGCGGTTTAGTAAAAGAGCCCCTGAGTGACTTGGGTAGGGAATTCCATTTCCTAGTAGCTTGGTATGTGAATCTTGCATCATGAATACATCTGCAACGAAGATCTTTACAACATGGAAAATGGAGGATAAGGTAGTCTCTCGATCTCAGATGAGCATTACGTAAAGGTAATTCTAACAAGTACTACATATACACAGGTAAAAGACCAAATAAAATTTCATAAACAAATACACATCGTTTAAAGGTAACTCTTGCATTTATTGGAAGCCAATGCAGTTTGATTAAAAGAAGAGGTGACAGGGAGCTAAGGTTAGCAGCAGAGACAGGAACATCTTACCCGTTTTCAGGTAGAAGTCGTGTGCTTGGCCTGTACTTTGGATGATCTCTGTCCCGCTCACCAGAAAGTACTTCTTCTCAGAGCTGACCACACCTGTGCAGTGATCCTTTTCATACAAACAGGCAGCTTTGGCGGATTCCAGGGAGATATAGGTGACCGGCAACAAATTCTCTCTGAGTGTTACGACATGACCGGGATAAGACAGAAACATATCGACAGCTGTAAACAAAAATATAAAAGCAGGCAACAGATGCTACTTACATCGGCTCTCTGGGACACTATTAAGCATCAAATCTTACTGAATCAGCTTTGGGCTGGGAACAGCATCCACGAGGGAGTCACAGCTAGAAAAGGCTTTGTACAAGGGACAGCACCCACTATTTTAATTTCTTTAATTCTAGTGAAATGAAATCTTAGCCTCATCAGTGGTACAGACTGTCACCATTAGGAAGAGCATTTTGACATACAGGATTCCCAACAGTCCATTCCAGTACCAGATCGTGATACGGCTGTTGTGCGGCTCTTAAGGGGCTCCAGAGAAGAACTTTCCCCAAATCCCGATTTAAGAAAAGTAACCCACCTGTGATAAAAATAGGACCTGACATGATGTAACTGAGAATAAGGATCGGAGCACAGCAGCAGAATACAAGGAAGAACCATTAATTCCTGCGATTATGGCAGTAATAGGGCTTGAGGGGGAAAAATACACCCATGACTTGCACCTCAGTCCTCTACCAGTCTGTACTCCCCAGACATCTTAAAGACTGCGTGCAGGAGCCCACCCAAAGTTCATCACTCTTCACAATATTCCTTGAAAGATGGCCACCCCACCCTAGCCTGGACTCGGGTCATCTGTTTTCTACCACTAAATCCAAGAGATCAGTCTACAGGCTTCCTGTGATAAACAGAACCTTTTAACGAGATGGTGTCTCATCACACAGTTCGTAGGACATAAAACGCATTATCCTGCTTATTTTTGAAGGAGATCGCCAGCCATCTTCCAACACAAATCGGGAGATGGCCGGTGATCTCCTGAACCCAGCCAAATCGGTATAAACAATTTTGGCCGGCGCCAACTGCTTTCCATCGCAGAGCCGGCCAAACTTCAAGGGGGCATGTCGGTAGGGTAGCGAAGGTGGGACGGGGCAGGATGGGGGCGTGGTTACAAGATGGCCGGCTTCACCCGATAATGGAAAAAAGAAAGCCGGCCCTGATGAGCACTTCGCTGGCTTCACTTGTTCCCTTTTTTTTCAGGACCAAGCTTCAAAAAAGTGCCCCAACTGACCAGATGACCACCGGAGGGAATAGGGGATGACCTCCCCTTACTCCCCCAGTGGTCACCAACCCCCTCCCACCCAAAAAAAAAATTTTTTTTTGCCAGCCTCTATGCCAGCTCCATGACAGCACTATGCAGGTCCCTGGAGCGGTTTTAGTGGGTGCAGTGCACTTCAGGCAGGTGGACCAAGGCCCATCCCCCCCTACCTGTTACACTTGTGGTGGTAAATGTTGAGCCCTCCAACCCCCCCCCCAAAAAAAAAACCCCCCACTGTACCCACATGTAGCTGCCCCCCTTCATCCCTAAGGGCTATGGTTGTGGTGTACAGTTGTGGGGAGTGGGTTTTGGGGGGATTTGGGGGGCTCAGCACCCAAGGTAAGGGAGCTATGCACCTGGGAGCAATTTTTGAAGTCCACTGCAGTCCCCCCTAGGGTGCCCGGTTGGTGTCCTGGCATGTGAGGGGGACCAGTGCACTATGAATGCTGGCTCCCCAATGACCGAAGGGCTTGCATTTCGCCGGGTTTGAGATGGCCAGGCCTGGTTTCCATTATGGCCGGAAACCGAAGCCGGCCACCTCTAAATCCGGCGATCTCAACATTTGACCTAAATGTTGAGATTTGGCCGGCCCCGACCGTATTATCGAAACAAAAGATGGCCGGCCATCTTTTTCGATAATATGGTTGGCGCCGCCCCTTTACAGAGCCAGCCCCGAAGATGGCCGGCCACGTAGATGGGTGGCGCCGTTCGATTATGCCCCTCAATGCCATACCCACTATAATACACCATCACAGCCCCAGCACCTGATTCCTGGCGCTTCTTGCTTACTGTCAGGTCTTTTACACACAAAAGGGAGTTCCATTGAGCAGTTCTCAGCCTGCAGCAGCTCTCCATGGTTCCTGATAAGCACGCAGTTCTCAGCCACTGACATATCTATGTGTAACCTGGAAAGGGAAAAACACTATAATGCAAGGTGGCTTCATAATTCAGTGCAAATGAGGCATTCAGGTCTGCATCAGCCAGCTGTGGTTATGCAACCTGGGAAAGAGGAACTGGAGTGCTTTCAAGGGGACTATAACAGTTGTTTCTTGTTCATGTCCTAAATAAAAGGCTAAACCCCTTTCCAAACAGGGCTCTACAGACAAGGATGTATCTACCTCCAGGGTTAAGGACTATAGTACTCTTATATAGATACTCTTCAACCTCATGATGATTCCCCTAGCCAAGTTACTAGCCAAACATGGCCTTAATCCCTTCATCTATGCTGACGACGTCACTATATTTATCCCCTTTAAATCCAATCTATCTGAAATCTCTGATAAAATAAATATAGGCATGACCACCCTAATCTCTTGGGCTAACGCTTTCAAGATGAAATTAAAAAAAAGAGAAAACACAGTGTCTAGTCCTTTCATCTCAATACTCTCCACTTCTCCTGACTACTCTTAGCACCCCAGACGTTAAACTCTCCATATCTGACAACCTAAAAATACTTGGAGTAACGATTGATAACCATTTATCATTCGAAAACCTTGCTACATTCATCACAAAAAAAATGTTTAATATGAAGTGGATTTTGAAACGAGTGAAATCATACCTTCCACTGGACACCTTTCGGAACCTAGTACAATCGCACGCAGATTACTGCAACAGTATTTTCTTAGGATGTAAGATCCTAATCCTGAAGAAACTTCAGACTACCCAAAACACGGCAGCCAGACTTATCCTTGGCAAATCAAGATTCGATAGCGCAACACCTCTTCGAGAGAAGCTTCATTCCCCCCCCCCCCCCCCCCATCAGAGAAAGAATAAATTTTAAAGTCCACACTCTGATTCACAAGATCATATATGGAGAATCCCCTAACTACATGAATAACCTCATCGACCTCCCAACCAGAAACAGATCATCGTCTTCTCGTACTTACCTCAATTTACACCTTCCCAACTGCAAAGGAATTAAATACAAGACCTCCTATGCATCCAGTTTCTTCTTTTTGGGCAGCCAGCTTTGGAACGCTCTGCCAAGATCCATCCGAACAATCAACGACCATCTACCATTCAGAAAAATGTTGAAGACCCATCTCTTCAAGAAAGCTTACCCTAATGACCCAACTTAACTTTTTAAGCCCACCCACGTGATTCCTGCCCCGACAATTATTATACCTTTGACCATGTCTCACAATCTCCTTATGCTCATTCCTCAATCTCTTCCTCTCCATCCTTCCTACTCCTTACCCCTCCCAATCTCTTCTCCTTTTGCTCATCCTATCTTTGTTTACCTCTCCGTGCTCAATTTACATATCCTCAAAACCCCACTACTACTATGTTTACTACAACTTGTAACATTCTTCTTCAAGACTTTGTAATTCTATTTACTATGTAAGCCGCATTGAACCTACTATGTGTGGGAAAGCGCAGGGTACAAATGTAATTAATAATAATAATAATAGTACGCATTCATGGTCTGCACACTGAATGGCAGTGTTCAGAGAGAAAAAAGAACTAGTTGAAATGTACAGTAAGTATGGCCTGATGACGCAGGGATCTAGACTGAGATTACAATTGCTTCGACCTGTGCTCAGATACTAAGGGGTCCTTTTACTAAGATGCGCTGAAAAATGGCCTGCGGTAGTTGTAGATGCGTGTTTTGGGCGTGCGCAGAATTCTTTTTTAGCGCACCTACAAAAAAAATGACTTAAAAAATTTTTTTGACAAAAATGGACGTGCAGCAAAATGAAAATTGCTGTGCTTCCATTGTGGGTCTGAGACCTTACCGCAAGCCACTGACCAAGTGGTAAGGTCTCACGCGCTAACCGAGCGGTAATGGTCTACGCACGTCAAATTCCACTTGATTCGCGTAGCTGCCGCGCACAGAAAATCAAAACTATTTTTCAGACGTGCGCCAAAATTGAAATTACAGCAAGGGCCACGCAGTAACCAAGTAGTAACTCCAAATTGCATAGGTGTCTACAGGGCTTAGTAAAGGGCCCCGAAGAGATCTGTGTAGCTGAGCAGGGCCAGGCCTTCCTGATGTTTGCTGACAGGCCTTCAAGGAACACAGGGTGCTGCTGAAATTTGGGACAATGCTCAGAAGAGGGTACACTTCCACAGGAGGCAGAATTGACCCACCACTTCAGCGGCCCTGAGGATATTGACTTTCCAGTGAGATACAGAACCAAAATTCTAGTCAAGCTGAACAATAAAAACTCTATGCTAATTGTGTGGGAAAAGTATTAATTACATATTCCTGGTTTCTTGAATATGTTCCAATAGATTTTATGGTGAAATTAGATCTTACCTGCTAATTTTCTTTCCTCTAGACCCTCCAGACCGGTCAAGACGCGTGGGTTATGTCCTCCTACCAGCAGAGGGAGACTGAGAAAACACTAAGCTTTTGAAGCCTGTATATATAACCTGTGCAGAACCTCCACTAGCCAGTATACCCCTGACAAAGCAGAGAAACAAAAAACACTAACAACAACTAGCAACTCTGTACGTGGTCACAGTAAACTGCAAAAACAAGAAACATCTTCCGCTTGCTCTTACGGAAACATGTTCCTTTGCCTTTGATAAAACAGTTGGGCTTCTACAGGTGGACTATCAAAGAAGAGCCCCACCTGTCCCGGACTCCTATCACAAAACAGAAATAAACAGTCTGCAATTAGAGAAACAACAATTTACAGCAGCCAAGAATTATCCAACAAACACACCTCCTGGCCTCCAATACAGACAGGGCGGGCTCTTGACCGGTCTGGAGGGTCTAGAGGAAAGAAAATTAGCAGGTAAGATCTAATTTCACCTTCCTCAGCGACCCTCCAGACCGGTCAAGACGCGTGGGACGTACCAGAGCAGTAACTAACTTATGGGAGGGACCTACTAAGGCCAGAGGTCAAAACTGCTGCCCCAAAGCGCACCTCGTCCTTTGCATGCACAGGAATCCTATAATGCTTCACAAAGGAATGCAACGAAAACCAAACCGCAGCCCGACAAATATCTAACAGAGAAATCATACTATTCTCCGCCCACGAGGCTGCCATTCCCCTAGTGGAATGAGCAGACCAGCCCCTAGGCACCACAGGACCCTTCACCAAGTAAGCAGATGCAACCGCCTCCTTCAACCACCGTGCTATGGTCACCTTAGGAGCCGCTGCACCCTTCTTTGGGCCACCATGAAGAACGAACAAACGGTCAGAGGCTCTGAAGTCCTGAGTTCCAGAGAGATAACAACTCAAAACTCTCCTGATATCCAGCTTGGCAATACCACGCTGCTCCGAATCTCCAGCCATATCACCCAACACTGGCAGAGAGATGACCTGATTAACATGGAACTCGGAAACCACCTTGGGCAAAAAAGGAAAGCACCGTCCGCAACGAAACCTTTCCCTCAGAAAGGACAAAAATGGTTCCCTAAAAGACAAAGCCTGAAGCTCTGAAACACTCCGTGCTGAAGTAATCGCCACCAACAAGACCGCCTTTAAAGATAAATCCTTACAAGATGCCGATACCAGAGGCACAAACGGAGGCCTGATCAAAGCATCCAAAACTAGCTTCAAATCCCACGGAGGCACCATCCGTCACTGAGGCGGACGCAGCAACTTAACACCCTTCAAAAAACGCACTACCTCAGGCACAGACGCGAAGGACTTTCACTGAAGCTTCCCACGAAAACATGACAAAGCTGCCACCTGAACCTTCAGTGTAGACAAGGCCAGACCTCTATCAACACCATCGTGCAAAAATTCCAAAACTTCCGCCACCGAAGAGTGAAACGGCCGAACTCGATGGTCTTCACACCAGTGCTCAAAGATTCTCCAAACCCGGACATACGCCAAGGAAGTGGATCGTCTACGGCAACTCAACATCGTAGCAAAGCCACTGGACGAAAGCCCCTTCTTCTTCAACTTGTGCCGCTCAAGAGCCAAGCCATAAGCGAAAACCGAGCCGGATCCGGCATGATTATCGGGCCTTGACACAGAACTGATCCCAAAAAAGGCAGGGCCGCCGCCCCTGCCAACCGCACCAGGTCTCCATACCATGGTCGACGCTGCCAATCCGAAGCTACCAGAATCACCCGACCGGAGTGATGTTCGATGCGCTATATTACTCGACCGACTAACAGCCACAGAGGAAACACAGACAGTCACTCCCGAAGCCAAGGCAACAGAAGAGTGTCGATTTCCTCCGCTCAAGGGTCTCTTCAGCGACTGAAAAAAAAAAAAAAATCTCTGAACTTGCGCATAGCGAGCCGTTGCCCTAAGATCACCGAAAGTCCCCAGACCGACACAACTCACTGGAACACTGACCGAAGAAAAGACCACTCTCTGGGATCTAGAGTGTGCCTGCTGAGATAATCTGCATCTATGTGACCTACCCCGGCCAAATGCGCTGCCAAGAGAGCCTGAAGATGAGTTCAACTGCGCCGCCAAGGCTCTTTGTTCCCCCCTTGACGGTTGACATATGCTACTGCCATGGCATTGTCACAGAGCACTCGGACTGCCTTGTGGCGAACCACCGACGTCAAGGCCTGGAGCGCCACCCGAATGGCCCGAGTTTCCAGCCGGTTGATGGACCACTCTGCTTCTGCCCGAGACCACCGGCCTTGAGCTACCTGACTGAGACAATGTGCCCCCCAACCTTGCAGACTGGCATCCGTGACCATTACCAGCCCCTGTGGGGACTCCAACGGCATTCCTTTCCCAAATTGCGCGGACTGAGCCACCAGCGGAGACTGAGACGAGGGGCCACCGACAGCGGACAACACATTTCCAAGTCCTGCGACAGAGGGGACCAACGACTGAGCAGAGCTGACTGTACCTGACGCATGTGCGCCCTGGCCCACGGAACTACCTCTATGGTCGTCGCCATCAGGCCCAGGACCTGACGATAAGTACGGGCCGTCGGCGCCTTCTCTGCAAGGAACCGACGAATCGGACCCTGTAACTTGGAACCAAAAGGCTGCACAAAGGAAAGTGAAGATAAGCTTCCGTCAAATCCAGGGAAGTGAGAAACTCTCCTTTCCTGACCGCACCAGTGACCGACCGCAACGTCTCCATCCGGAAAGAGGGCACCTTGAGTGCCGCATTGACCCTTTTGAGATCTAAAATGGGACGAAAAGTGTCCTCTTTCTTGTGGACCACAAAATAGATCAAATAGCACCCTGAGCGTTGCTGATCTGAAGGAACAGGAACCACGGCTCCCAACGCGAGCAGCCACCGCAGAGTGTCCCTCACTGCTGCCCTCTTGCTCCAAGACCGACAGAGGGATTCCAGAAACACTTCGGGAGAACAGCTTTCGAATTCCAGCGCACATCCGCCTCGAAACACCTTGAGAACCCACTGATCTGACCTGATTTGGGCCCAACTCTGGTAAAACAGACTCAGCCGAGCCCCAACATGCACCAGAGCCTGAGCCCGCACACCTTCATTGGGAATTGTGGCCTGAATACTAACCTCCCGCGGAAAAGCCACGCCCTCCGCGACAACTCTCAAGAAAGAACTGTGTGCGCTGGAAAAACCGACCCCTAGAGGTCCTACTACTATTAAACATTTCTATAGCACTACTAGACTTATGCAGCGCTGTACAAATTAACATGAAAAGATCCCAACTTCCTATCCTGAGGATCACGGAGGGCCGTTCCTCCATCAACCGGGATAGCCGTAGCTATAATTACTGCCGTCACTACTGCATCTACCGTGGGAGCCTTAAAGGAATCCCTATCGTCCTGAGGGAGGGGATAAAGCCTCGCCATTGCCTTTGCCACCTTACACGGCAAATCCCATTCCTGACAAATCATCTCCCGGAGATCCTTGTTCATAGGGAAGGATCACGCCTGACGCTGAATGCCCTTCACCAACGGATCCTGGACAGTTTCCCCCAAAGCCACCTCAGGACCAAACTGAAGGGTGGACGACACCTGATCTATGAGTTCTGACAGCTCATCTCTATGGAAAATCCGCACTACTGAAGGATCCTCTCCAGGAATCCAACAATCCTGCTCCTGAGAGCCGTCAATTCCATCTGACTCCCCCAGATCACTAAGCGCAGCTTCTGCAGCTACAGGAGAAAAACATTGCCTGTCCTCTGACCACTCTAACCGTGGTCTCTCAGCCAAGACGGAAATAGCCCCCTCTTCCAATTGGGGGGGGGGGGGAGGGGGGGGTCCCGATCTCCAGGCCTGATACCGCGTCCAGACAAAATCTGGAGGAAAGCCCACCATTCCTGGACCGTCATTAGGCCCTTTTGTGCCAAAAACGGAGGCCGCAGGCCCAAAACCAGCCGGCTCCACGGGCCGCGTCAGACTCAAGATGGCGGCTGTTCCCGCCGAAACTGTTCCCGCTGACAGCGGCCCTGCCTACGCTCCCGCTGACCCGGAGACTCCCGACACCATCGATCCCTCCGCGGTCAAGTCGGGGGGTGCCGCAGCCACCTTTATAGGTGCACCGCAAAGCTACACTGAGCGCCCGGCGCCTCTACCCCTCGCCACGAGCACGCGCGACATCGGAGGAGCTGGGCCGCCATAAACCACGAGGGAAGGGAAAAGCTGTTCCGCAAACGCGCCAAACCAAAAACTCACTCACACTGCAAAAGCACTGGAGAAAGCGCTGCTCTCTCGTTCCAGCAAGGAATCAAAACCCCCGTTCGGTCCGCTGAAAATAAAGAAATAAATGCCCTTAAAGGCACAGTACTCCAACTCTGGCAGCTGGAAATTGTAAGGCACTCAAGGCTACAATACTGAGAAAGCAGCCGAGGCACAAAGCTGCCAAGCAAAACGAAATAGAATAACTGACCTTAAAGGCACAGTACTCTAATTCTGGCATCTGGAAATTGTAAGGCACTCAAGGCTACAATACTGAGAAAGCAGCCGAGGCACAAAGCTGGCAAGCAAAATGACATAGAATAACTGACCTTAAAGGCATCGTACTCTAACTCTGGCATCTGGAAATTGTAAGGCACTCAAGGCTACAATACTGAGAAAGCAGCCGAGGCACAAAGCTGCCAAGCAAACAGAAATAGAGCGCAGCACAGGGGGAGGGACCCAAACATAGGTGTAACACCCCAGGGGGAAAAACTGGGCCCCACCAGACCCAGGGCCCCAAAGCACTTTTTTTTTTTTTTTTTTTTTTTACACACACACGTACAGGGTACTGCAACAGAATAAAGTTTGGAAGGAAAAAAATCCTACGACCCAATGACAAACTACCTCACCAGATTATTGGAGACTGCACAGGCTGTCAACTGCTACCTCTGCTGAGACTGAGAAAATACTGGCTAGTGGAGGTTCTGCACAGGTTATATATACAGGCTTCAAAAGCTTAGTGTTTTCTCAGTCTCCCTCTGCTGGTAGGAGGACATAACCCACGCGTCTTGACCGGTCTGGAGGGTCGCTGAGGAAAAGCTATTTTCTGCACAGTGGTAATAATCATTCATTTCTGCCTGATCTACACTGCCTCAGAAAACCACCTTGATCCTATTCTGCAACCTACAATCGTAATTTAAGAAGGGAGGTTTTATCCTGCAGTACTCCTTTACTCCTATTAATGTTCAGTCTTGGAGGTGCCAATCTACCCTCTCACCCATTATTAGTCTCTATATGGCAGGTTACCCTCCCCCTTAATTCCCTCAACCACAACACTGATCTTCTTATCAAGAGAAGTAGGTCTACAGAAGGGTTACCAGCTCCTCGACATGATGACTACTGATCCATCGGGCCATTTCCATGGAGATGCTGGAGTCTCTCTTGAGATTCCAGTCCACGCAGATCCTGATATCATCTTCTTGACCCACGCCTTTAAGAAAAAATAAAGTCATATCCATCACTAGTACCATGTTTCAAAACTGTAGACAGCACTTGCAGAACAAGCTGAACACAGAGGTGTATCATCCTGGTACCAGCCAAGAGGCTATGATCTATGATCCACGCAACTTCCCCAAATGTACTGCTTTGTGCAACTTAAACCATAATAACAGTTTTAATTTAAATATCAGATTTTTGTCTGGTATTAATAACTAACAGAGACATGCCGGCCTTGAATCTGTGACTCTTGGATTGGAAAGCAGCTTCTGCCTAGGAGGAGCTATTCTGCCTCTTGCTGTCTCCATACAAGGGACTATCTTTGTTTTACCTTAGCAACCCTAGTTCTTATCTTGTTCTAGTATAGTGTACAAGCCTCAGGAGTCCCTGACAGAATGAACCAGCCAAAATAAAGGTATTGAAAAAGCTGATACAGTAGAAGAACTCTGCTAAATTTGAGTGTTTGCCCACTGGGTTAGATTAAGTGTTCTCCTGTTGCACAGGGGAGATGTTTCCAATGGCATTTGAAGGGGGATAATGGAGAAAGGGAGGAGGGGGATGGGGAATGAGGGGTTAAATATGGGACTAAAATTCTATTACAATACAAGTGTATTCATCTTGTCTTAGATGTTGGTAATGCTCTCTTTTATATGTTCTATCCTTGTTTTTGTTATTTTCTGTTAACTGGCTTAGTTCTTCCATAAATAAAGAAAAAAAAGAAAAAAATCCACATGAGGAAAAATTTCTGCAGTATAAGACAACAGTGAAAGAAACAGAAAGACAAGAACTCGTCAGCGGAGCCAGTAACAACCCTGCCTGAATGAGTTCTTTTTATCTTCCTGAGGGGGTCACATGGTACACCCCAAGCTTTGTCTGTTTTATTAGGGAGCTGCTAACCAGTGTTGCCAGGTGGGCGGTTTTACCGCCCAATTGGGCGGTTTTCCGCGACCCGCCGCGGGAAATTTTTGCCCGCGGCGGGTTGCGGTTTTTTGGGCTGGTTTTTGTGCTTCGGGCGGTTTTTTCGGCCGCGGGGGGGCGGGGTTAGTGACGTTTTTGGGTGGGGTTAATGACGTTTTGGGCGGGGTTAGTGACGTGGGAGGCGGGGCCGATGACGTGGGAGGCGGGGCCGATGACGGGGGCCGATGACGGGGAGGCGGGGCCGATGATGTTGAGGCAGTGGACAAAGAAATTATATATATAAGAAGTGATATTAACTGTTAAAATCTGGGGTTTAAAAGTGGTGTTTGAATTCCTATTTCAAAATCAGCTTTTTACTTTGCAACTGAAGTGAAGGTATGCCAGATGTTTCATATTATTTCAATGTCTAGCTGCCGAGCTAAGGTTAGGAAAGGTCAGTGAGAAATGCAACTCTGTCCCTTGTGAATTGCCAATGCTAGCAGGCACAGCTGTAAACTATTATGACTGAACAAAGGAATGAGCTAGATATATTGTAGTTTACAAGATAGAAAATACTATTTAGAGAGAGGCAATAGATTAGTATTTAGAAGTTCTGTTTATATTTAGGATATGTCTTATAAGAATGCTTATTTTAGAATATGTTTTATTCTCTGTAATTTCTATGTAGGATGTTTGTTCAACTCTGTGTTACTTTTAAAATGATCCTTTGTCTGCTGTTTAAGGCTGCAGTGAGGAGATCAACATGTGTTTTGAGTTTTCTGTGGTCTTAGCTAGTTCTGTGTATGGAGCTGATAGGTGAAAAAGGTCAGGACTAGTCAGCTCTCTTCTCCTTGATTAATTATAGGTAAAATGCAGAAATGGTCTTGGAAGCAATAGCCTGATATGTATGCTATTAAGTAAGACTGACTTTTGACCTCTTTAATGAATGCCAGAGTTTAGTTAGCAGTTAGTATGAACCAGACTAGGGATATGAGAATAACCAATGTTAGATGGGGCCTCTTGGTCTCTAAGGGAATCCAGTCTAAGCTATAAATGAGACATCAATCATAATGAGGAATGTAAGAGACTGGAGACCAAATGTCTGGCTTGAGGGGCCCCAGGTCACAGGTCAGTTTAGGATGTCTGGAACCTATGTAACTGATATTTCAAAAGTAATGATTGGTTGAGGCAAGGTAGCCAATCAGTTTCTTAACCAATTGGGAGTAAAGGGGGCTAGGCTAGGAGGAGGGCTTAGGACCCTATTTAAGTGGGAGCAGAAGCAGTTTACGTCAGAAGGAGCTCAGAAGAAAGAGAAGGACAGAAGGAACAGACAGAAGAAGGAGACAAAGACACAGAGAGCTGAGAGAAAGACACAGAGAGCTGAGAGAAAGACCCAGAGAGCTGAGAGAAAGACATAAAGAGCTAAGAGAAGAGAAGAGAGCTAGAACTGATGTCCTGCTTTGTTTGCTGGCAAATAAAGAAGATTACTCTCTCATTTTGGTGTGTGCTGTCTGACTCCTGAAGCATCACAAATTCCTATCTCAATTCCTGCAACAATGTAAGAGGCGGGGCCGATGACGGGGAGGCGGGGCCGGTGACGTGGGAGGCGGGGCCGGTGACGGCGGGGGCGGGGTTTATGACGGCGGGGGCGGGGGTGATGACGCGGGGGTGGGGGTGTCAGGGGCGGGGTTTGTGTTTGGGCGGTTTTTGGGCTGTTTTTTGGGCTCCAGTGGGCTGGAAAAAAAATTTCCACCTGGCAACCCTGCTGCTAACCTTTTCCTCAGCTGAGCCCAGCTGCAATAGTCTTGTACCGCTGAATCTGCTGCACGCAACTCTTGCATCCCACCAGGACATCTGTTGCGCCTTCTCCACTTTGTAACACTGTCCATTCCAGTAATACCAGCTGGCGTCCAGTGGGCATCTCAAGCTGTACTGACCTGGCAAGATTGAAACACAAAGAATTTCACCAGGTAAGAATTTCCTCCATACTAAAAATCCTTCTTCAAAAAGGCACCTTTCAACTTCTCACTATCTCTATTCTGCAGACTGAGGTTCTCTTTAAAGGAAGTGGTGTTTATAAAATTACTAGTAAAAAAAGCCCCGTTTCTGATGCAAATGAAACGGGGGCTAGCAATGTTTTCTTCTGTGTGCATGTGGGAGTGTGTGTATCCCTGCCCTCTGGCCTCTCTCCCCTCCCCCCTCTGAGTCCTTCACTGTTACAGAGCCAGCGATTTGATTTCGTGCTCTGCTGTTTTCCTTCACTGACTGTGTTACAGAGAGGGCGGGGCAGACACTCATAGGGAAACCGGATATCTCGCCCCCTTCACACTTCCGGCTGGAGGCTTCATAGAACGTTGGTGTTGCCTTTTATATAGAGAGATTAATTTTGTTGTTATTTCTTTTCCAGCTAATTAGAGCTTCTCTGAGGGAAATAAAATTTCAGGGGCCCATTTTTAACCAGGATGGTGACCAACTTTAGAGATACTTTCACTAAAGTGCACTCAAAAAAGGCCTGCGGTAATGTAGGCGCATGTTTTGGTCGCGCGCAGAATCATTTTTTAGCGCACCTGTAAAAAATAACTTTGGGGGGGGAGGGAAATGGGCGTGCGGCAAAATGAAAATTGGCGCGGGTCCATTTTGGGTCTGAGACCTTACCACCAGCCATTGACTTAGCGGTAAGGTCTCCCAATTATCCGAGCAGTAATGGTCAACACGTGTCCAAATGCCGATTACCGCCCACACACCAGAAAATAAAAATATTTTCTGAATGAAATTACTGCCCGGGCCACACAGCAGCCATGCGGTAACTCGGAATTGGCGCGCATTACGTGGCTTAGTAAAAGGGCCCCTGAGTTTGACAGCCGCCAAAGCGTTAATTTTAATCTGCACATTCGGCGCTTCTATCTGTATCGGCAGCGGCAGCACTAACTCTGTGGATGGTCTGGTCACCATACGGCATTTTTCTGTTCAGTTTCAACCTGTGATTCAGCAGGTCTAAACTAAATATATAAATATACTTGTTTAATAAAGTCTTCAACGACGGAACATTATTCGGAAGGACATTTCCACGTTCTGCGCCTCTGATAGAAACTCTTTTTACTGAATAAAGCCCAATGTTTGTGCTCTGTCACACTAGAAACTGCCTTAAAAAACCCTTAATATCCCCCATCAAGAGCTCCAGATTTATATTCTGTCAGTCTGACTTAGATTCAAAACTACAGTTTCTTTTTTGACCTATATAGGGGACAGTTCTCAAAATGGTGCAGGCTGGCCGTGTGCAGGTGATTTCACTCACTGCTTCAAAGGGAAAGCACATGTGTACTTTACTTTGAAAAACA
This sequence comes from Microcaecilia unicolor, assembly GCF_901765095.1. NCBI lineage: Eukaryota > Metazoa > Chordata > Amphibia > Gymnophiona > Siphonopidae > Microcaecilia > Microcaecilia unicolor. The sequence continues at coordinate 177,397,247 of NC_044038.1, read as the reverse complement.
CCTGAGGAAAACATGCCCCACTAAGATAAGTACATAAGTATTGCCATACTGGGAAAGACCAAAGGTCCATCAAGCCCAGCATCCTGTTTCCAGCAGTGGCCAATCCAGATCACAAATACCTGGCAAGATCCCCAAAAAGTACAAAACATTTTATACTGCTTATCCCAGAAATCCCACCTCTCTTTTCTGCAAGTGCTTTCCAGCAAAAATAAACACCCCAGTGTTAAAAATCCCAAACTGCATGCATTATCTCCCCCGTCTTTACTCTCCACTGAAACACCACCAGAAAAACGTGGGCACAGCGAGCATGTTGTGGACAAGTCACAGGTCTTCACCTGCACAGGAAGAGGAGTTTTCAAAAAGCCTTTTTAGCCATGCAAATAGCTCTGCAGATGCAAAAGGCTTTTGAAAATGGCCCTTCTGAGTGGTTTAATTACACTGGTCCATGGATTTCCGCCATGGACTTTCAGCATCAAAGAAGCTGAGATTACCTAGCTCACATGCACCTTTCGACTCTGGCTTAGCACACACCACACTGTCATCGCAGTGTCCCGTTATGGCATTACATGGCCTGTTCCAGTAGCAGTGGGGACATTTATTCTGACAGTCAGGCCCATAAAACTTAAAATTACAAACTGGAGAGAAGAAATCACCAATCAATAACAGGGAGAAAAAAACGCCTTGTCAACAAGCAGCAGATAAAAAGTAATGGCAAGTAATGGCAGCAAAGCTGTAACATTTAAGTGTAGTCTGGGGGGGTAGGGCAGGGGTGTCACATTTCATTGGCTGTTCCTGCTTTAAAGAAATGGATGAATAGGACTCTGTAATTGCTGAGCAAATCTTCGGAGTGGATCAACATCACTTGTGTTCTGCTGCAAGGAAGAGACCCGAAAAACTGGTTATCAATCTGGCAGTTCCTGTCTAGGTAACCTCAAAATCCCTCAAAAAATTTTTAACACAGGAAAGTTAAAAGCAGGGTATAAAAGAAAAATATAAAATCATCAAAAAACGTACCAGCAAATACAAAATAACAAAGAGAAAACATCGTAAACACACAGAGGAAATTTTATACAAACACAGGGCATGGCATAGAAACAGTTTGAGCAACATAAGAATGACTTTGTGTTTAACAAAAAGGCACTTTATATTGACCTCAAACCCACAACACAACCTTACAGGGTTGGTTTAATTCCTAGCTGAAGCACTTTTCCTGGTGGGTCTGAGCTTGGGGGCTTTAAAGAGGAAGAAAGGAGTCTCCAGACATCATTCTGGGGGTGACACCTGTTGCCCAGCTGAAGATCAGTCACTGATGGTCTGTCAGGGCAGTAATGATTCACCCCTCCCCCATACTCAGAGGTGGTCACTCTGGGAAAGGTGGGGAAGAGGATGTGGATGAAGCATCAAGAAGCAGCACTACAGAGACAGGGAAAGAGATGAAGATGAAGCACTTAGCGCTCATGTTTTTTGGTGCCCAAATTTGGAAGACATTTATAGAATATAGCCCAATCTGTTTAGATTAGGCCTGCTACGGCCAAATATCGCACTGTCTGTGTAATTTCTTACTCACCCTTGCCCTGTCCAAACCCAGCCCTTTTAGATTGTAAGCTCTTTGAGCAGGGCCTGTCCTTTTATGTTAAATTGTACAGCGCTGCGTAACCCTAGTAGCGCTTTAGAAATGTTAAGTAGTAGTAGTAGTAGTAAGAAAGAAGAACTGAATGCAGCAAAACATCCATACCTGACTTTAAGTAAGCTATGCTGTCTCCAAATCCACTGATGGTTAATTTTGTTTTGCTCATCAGCAGATAACTGTCTGTCCACAAGGCAAACCCAGCGCACGTGGACTTGAGGTGCAAGCAGGCCTCCCTGGCCATAGACTCATCTGTGTACGTGACGTTGGGAACAAACAGCAAGGACAGCATCACAGCATCCCAAACCACAGCATACATCTCCAGATCTGCCACCACCAAGAGAAAACACGCTGATCAGTTCTTCCTCTATGATTGGCCTTGAGAAAAACTGCCCCTGGACCCCACGCACGGCATTGGGAGTGGTGATCTCTCCGCAGTGAAGCAACAATGCACAACAGTGACTAATAAGGAGTGGAGGAGCAGCCAAATGGTTAATGCAGTAGGCTGAGAACCAGGGGAACTGGGTTTGATTCACACTGCAGTTCCCTGTGACCCTGGGCAAGTCACTTAACCCTCCGTTGCCCCAGGTGCACAGACTTTGATTGAGAGTCCACTATGGACAGAGAAAGTACCTGCATATAATACATTTGATTGTACTAAAGAAAGACGGTACATCAAATGCATGACCCATGAATAACACCGGTGGGGGGAGGCGGGGCTGGTGGTTGGGAGGCGGGGCTAGTGCTGGGCAGACTTCTATGGTCTGTGCCCTGAAAATGGCAGATACAAATCAAGGTCAGGTAACACAAAAAAGTAACACGTATGAGTTTATCTTGTTGGGCAGACTGGATGGACCGTGCAGGTCTTTCTCTGTCGTCATCTACTATATTACTATGGGTTTTTTTTTACTATGTTTACTGTACCTGCTGCTTCAGAGTGGCAGTAGGACTGTGTAGGCAGCTGGTACTTTTGGCAGTCAAACCACAACCTCTCACCTCCTTTTCCTCCACTGCATTTGTAAACTCAAATTTCAGAAGATGAGCCACACAAGGCCTATACTGAACCGGCTATGTGCGGATAAAGCTAACTGGCAAAATGTAACTGCACCCTGGAAGTGTTACCTCTTTTTGTCTGGCTAATTCCGTGTACAGGTTACAATTTTCTCAAATTAGATGGTTAACGTGGGGAAAATTTCAAAGGTTAAGCTCTGTCTGGCTAACTCCTAAAGGCAACTGGACAAAACCTTTCGATACGACTCCATTTTGTATAACGCCCAGTTTGTAAACACTATCCCTTTGAGCATAAGTCACAGAACGAGAGGTTACCGAACCAAGGGAGGAACAGGAAGTTGTCTGCACCAAGCATTTATACTCATTCCAGGCCCCAAAAGACGATCCTATATGTTAATGCAGGACTAATGACTGTTCTGGTGTTGCCTTTGCAGACACTCACCGGCTGCTTTCTTGCACGTCCATATCTTGGCCTTCTCACAGACTGCGCTGAAGATTTTGGCTACCTTTGGAATTACCTCCGTACATCGCTTGAGCTTCTCTGTTTTCTGAAAGGTGAGCCTGGGAAATAAACACAAAGAAAGGCGTTAGAGCCAAATGAGTTGTCACTGCATATGCTCAAATGGAATATTTTTACCAAACTATCTTTTTTCCCAGACTACACTTCCTCTTGTCCCTTCAGACAGCTGAGTCAGGTGTATATATCTCAGGAAAACTGTGAAAAACCCCAATGAAAGCAGCACAAGATAGAGTGGACTAAACACAGCATGCAAAAGAATGAAACAAACTGAGGATCACAGAAATAGCTTTCTTCATTTAGGGATATATGAAAATTATTTTCAACGTCATTTAAGCTTTCTAGAGACTGTCCTTCCTCAATGAGGGTGTGCAAGGTATGTAACATGCACATGCATCATCCACCAGACCAGAATGAATGAGTTATGCCCTTCTACCAGCAGATGGAGACAGAGAATGCCTTGTGAACCCATACAGCTCCAATCACCTCAGTATTCTCTGCCTCTAGTAGATGATATGGCTCATTGTGATCTGCTGGCAAGTCCAGGCAGTATATCAAGATTAAAAAAAAAAAAAAACATTTATACCAACCCTAGAACTGGCATAAATGGCTGCACCAATGTTTTTGACAAATGTTGCTTTGACACATTTTCAATGCTTGTCATTTGGTTTTCTCAGGAATGTTATTTAAATTTGACATTCTTCTGATCTAGGCATTTTGCCATGTGATGGCAAGGACAGTGAATGCAAGTGGATCCCTTTTTCATTCTTTATATTTTTGTAATAAATTTTGTTTAGGTGATTTTACATTGCCTTGAATTGGTACCCCTGTTTTGACTGTATAAACCTCAGCGCAACATGATTGTCTCCAAGGAGTGGCCAGAAATCTGTCCACCTCAGGAGTCTACAATTATATACCACTTTATCACCCCTTACATTTACACATATTACACTGTAACACACAGTTTGCCACTCCAGTCACACAGCAGCACAGATCATGCCAGCCTGGCTTGGCAATCCTACGATACAGACCAAGCCATTGCGCCCGTCGCATTTTCTCCAAATGACCAGGTCCATACGAAATCTCCATCGAGGTCTTGCAACCCTGTCCAGGAGCCGGCAGTCACGAGGGATGAGAGCCAAACCTGCAGCGATCATAAAAAATAGAGAGAGTGAGACAGTAAATATCACAGTGAGCAGGGACCACACACTATGAAAGCATGGGGGGGGGGGGGTGAATACCATCTATGGTATCCAGGTAGCGTTTTAGCCTATGTTTTATTTGCAGAATATATAAACAGAGTACATAACCTTCTGCTCACTGTGCTGCTGCGGCTAAGAAAGCAAATAGAATGTTAGGTATTATTAGGAAAGGAATGGAAAACAAAAATGAGGACGTTATAATTCCTTTGTATCACTCCATGGTGCGACCGCACCTTGAATATTGTGTTCAATTCTGGTCGCCGCATCTCAAAAAAGATGTGGAGGGGGATAATTGAACGGGGATGCCCATCTCTAAGCACCTCCCGGTGAAGGGACGGGGAAACTCGTACTATCGAAACAAGATGGGCGTCCATCTTTTGTTTCGATAATACGGTCGGGGACGCCCAAATTTCAACATTTAGGTCGACCTTAGAGATGGTCGTCCCTGGTTTTCAGCCATAATGGAAACCGAGGACGCCCATCTCAAAAACGACCAAATCCAAGTCATTTGGTCATGGGAGGAGCCAGTATTTGCAGTGCACTGGTCCCCCTGACATGCCAGGACACCAACCGGGCACCCTAGGGAGCACTGCAGTGGACTAACCGATGCACTAACTGAACGGAAAAAGCCCTTCCCTTACCGATCCCTTAGCAATTCAGAAAGGAACGGGCATGCATGAAGGAAATTGCATGCAAATGAGCTGCTCGCTGTTAGGTCATTTGCACATGATTTCCTTCCTAAGGAGGGGAAGCCAGTGCAGAGCAGCCACGCATAATGCCAAAGACGGCGTCATACATGCAGACAAGTTGCGTGTGTAATAGCTGTCTACAACTTTAAATAAATTGCCATCTACAACCTTAGAAAATACAAGTCCAGGTGAAAACATCCAAGTACTTGTCAGGGACGTCTTTTTTTTTTTTTTTTTAGAGTATGGGTGAAGGACATCTCTTTTTTTTTTGTCCCTGCAATGGCAGTTGAGGATGTCCTTGTCCAAAATGTGATGTTTCTGTGAGAAGGATATCCATGCCTGCTATGCCTCTGACACCCCCTTTATTTATTTGGATTTTGGCTCAAAACTAGCAGCAGTGGGATTTGAACTGGCCACCTCTGGATTACAAGACCAGTGCTCTAATCACTAGGCCACTCCTCCAGTCCCCTTCACTCCTACAGTCCACTCCACTACCTTTGGCTGTCCCTGTGGTGGTGGGGGGGCAGTATGCAGGTCCCTGGGGAAGGGAGGTATGTGTGTGTCAGCGGAGGCATAACGAAGGCGTGGATGTCCTTCTTTCAAACATTTTGGACGTCCTGAACTGCCCCCCCCCCAGGGATGGCCAAAATTCAAGGGTGTGGAGTGGAGTAGTGGCCTAGTGGTTAGAGCACTGGTCTTGCAATCCAGAGGTGGCCATTTCAAATCCCACTGCTGCTACCTGTGATCCAAAATCCAAATAAATAAATAAAAGGGGTGTCAGAGGCACAGCGGGCATAGACATCCTCCTCACAGAAACATCACATTTTGGACGGAAGACAAAAGTTTTTAAAGTTGTTATTTTCGGGGTGGGAGGTGGTTAGTGACCACTGGGGGAGTCAGGGGAGGTCATCCCCGATTCCCTCTAGTGGTCATCTGGTCAGTTCATGCACCTTTTTGAGGCTTGGTCATGAAAAAAATGGACCAAGTAAAGTCGGCCAAATGCTCATCAGGGACGCCCTTCTGTTTTCCATTATTGGCTGAGGACGCCCATCTCTTAAGCACGCCCTCATCCCGCCTTCAGTATGCTGCCGACACACCCCCGGGAACTTTGGTCGTCCCCGCGAACAAAAGCAGTTGAGGACACCCAAAATCAGCTTTCGATTATGCCGATTTGGGCAACCCTGAGAGATGGACGCCCATCTCCCGATTTGTGCCAGAAGATGAGCGCCCTTCTCTTTCGAAAATGCCCGATAGTGGAATTAGAAAAGATGCAGAGAAGGGCAATGAAAACGATAAAGGGGATGGGACGACTTTCGTATGAGGAAAGGCTAAAGCGTCTGGGGCTCTTCAGCTTGGAGAAAAGGCAGCTGAGAGGAGACTAGGACTAGGGGGCATGTGATGAAGCTACAATGTAGTAAATTTAAAATGAATCTCAACATGTAATTAAACTCTGGAATTCGTTGCCATAGAATGTGGTAAAGGCGGTTAACTTAGCGGAGTTTAAAAAAATTTGGACGGCTTCCTAAAGGAAAAGTCCATAGACCATTATTAAATGGACTTGGAGAAAAGGTGAAATTAGGTCTTACTTGCTAATTTTCTTTCCTCTAGGCCCTCCAGACCGATCAAGACGCTTGGGTTATGCACGCCTACCAGCAGAGGAAGACTGAGAACACTAAAACTTAAACCAGTATAAGCTAGCAGCCAACCCCCAAGCAGCCAGTAAATCCTTAACAAAGCAGAAAACAAATGAAACCAATAAACAATTACAACCCTGAAAGGTCAAAGAACCCTGTACTCAGAAACAAAAAACATGAAACACGTGCTTCAACTGACCGAATGCCACAGCGCTACGGTCCCTCTCTGAAATGCAGAGGAAATATATGTATAGCAAGACTTGAAATTTTGATACCTTTCAGCCATAGCAACATAGACTATAAGAACACCAGAACTCTGCCAATCATACTCACCACAAAGAAACATGTACACAGCGGGAGGGTTCTTGACCGGTCTGGAGGGTCTAGAGGAAAGAAAATTAGCAGGTAAGACCTAATTTCACCTTCCTCAGCGACCCTCCAGACCAGTCAAGACGCTTGGGAAGTACCAAAGCAGTATAATTCCTAAGGGCGGGAACCTTGCATCCCAGAAGTCAACACTGCCGCACCAAAACTGGCATCCTCCCTAGCCTGCACATCCAGTCTATAATGTTTCCCAAACGAATGCAACGAGGACCAGACTGCCGCCCTGCAAATATCTTGAGGTGGAACCAGACCACTCTCCGCCCAGGAGGAAGCTACTCCCCTGGTCGAATGCGCCTTCAGTTGGTCAGGCACTCTACGTCCCTTGATCAAATATGCCGAGGAAACCGCCTCCTTCAACCATCTAGAAATAGTTGACTTAGAAGCTGTAGCTCCCTTCTTTGGACCGCCGTACAACACAAACAACCTATCTGAAGACCGAAACTCCCAAGTCCTGGATAAATAAACCCTCAAGACTCGCCGAACATCCAGCTTGGCTAAATGGCACTGAAACACATCTCCCAACTTATCTCCCAGCACTGGCAAAGAAATGTCCTGATTTACGTGGAAAGACGACACTACCTTGGGTAAAAACGATGGAACAGGCTTAAAAAAGACCTTTTCCTTCGAGAAAGCCAGGAAAGGCGCACAACAAGACAAAGCCTGCAACTCCGAAACTCACCGCGCCAAAGTAATAGCCACCAAAAACACCAACTTCAAAGTAAGATCTTTAAGAGTACTTGACCCCAAAGGCTCAAAGGGAGGTCCTACCAAGACTTCCAACACCAAGTTCAAATCCCACGGCGGTACAACCGGCCACCGAGGAGGACGAATCAGCTTTACAGCACGTAAAAACCGAACCACATCCGGGGAAGACGCCAAGGAGACTCCCCGTATCCTTCCCCGAAAACAGGACAGAGCCGCAATCTGCACCTTCAAAGAGGAAAGAGCAAGACCTCTGTCTACACCATCCTGTAAAAACTCTAACACCTCCGGAATGGAAGCGGTCCAAGGCGAACAAGAACGATCGCTACACCAACCTTCAAAGATCCGCCACACCCTAACATAAGCAAAGGACATGGAACGTTTACGGGACTGCAACATAGTATCAATCACCTTAGTTGAAAAACCTTTCTTCTTCAGCCTGTCCCTTTCAAGAGCCAGGCCGTAAGCGAGAACGGAGACGGGTCTGGCATCACGATCGGACCTTGCACCAACACCACCGACTCCGCCAGTGCGAGTGGCCCGCCTATCGTCAGACGTACTAGATCGGCAAACCAAGGCCGACGAGGCCAATTTGGAGCCACAAGAATTACTGTCCCGGCGTACCGCTCTATTCTTTGAACTATCTGTCCTATCAAGGGCCAAGGAGGAAACACATACAACAGCTGGTGAGGGGGCCACGCGAGCACCAGAGCATCGATCCCCTCAGACCTCGGATCTCGCCACCGGCTGAAAAACCTGGGTACTTGAGCTTTGTCTGACAAGGCCATGAGATCTATCAACGGCAGACCACACTCCTTCACTAGGCGACGGAACAATGGATGATATAGCGACCACTCTCTGGATCCAACGTGTGCCTGCTCAGAAAATCCGCACTGACATTGTCTACTCCGGCTACATAATTGCTGAGAGACTCTGAGGATGAAGTTCTGCCCATCGCATTAACTCCGCCGTCTCCTCTGACACCTCTCGACCCCCTGATGATTTACGTACGCCACCGCCGTGGCATTGTCGGACAGTACTCGAACTGCCTTGCCTTTGAGAAGATACTGAAGAGACTGCAGTGCCAACCTTATCACCCGAGTTTCTAACCGATTTATGGACCACAAGGCCTCCTCCTCCGACCAGCGACCCTGAGCTACCTCTCCGAGACAATGCGCCCCCCCCCCCCAACCTGCTAGACTGGCATCCGTCGTTAGCACCGTCCACTCCGGAGGATCCAAGGGCATGCCTTTTTCCAGATTCGGCGTGTGAAGCCACCATTGCAGGCTGAGACGAACCGGATCCAGCAAGCGCAGTCTTTTCTCCAAGCTCTGAGTCTGAGGAGACCACCGCTCCAACAGTGCCGCCTGCAGCCGCCTCATGTGAGCCCTGGCCCAGGGCACTACCTCTATCGATGCCGCCAAGAGTCCCAAAATCTGAAGGTAAGAGTGAGCAGACGGGAACCATTTGGCACAAAACTGGCGAATCAATAACTGCATCTTGGCAATTCGAACTGCCGGTAAAAACACCCGACCCATCGCCGTATCGAAGCGAACCCCCAGATATTCCAGGGACTGAGTCGGTTCCAGGTGACTCTTGACCAAGTTCACCACCCAGCCAAGCGACTCCAAGAAAGCTACCACCTTTGCCGTCGCATCCACACTCTCCTGAAGGGACTTGGCGCAAATCAGCCAATCGTCGAGATACGGGTGTACCAACACTTCTTGTTTCCTCAAAGCCGCCGCCACAACCACCATAACCTTGGAAAAGGTACAAGGTGCTGTAGCCAGACTGAACGGCAGCGCACAGAATTGAAAATGCTGTCCCAGAACCGCAAAACTGAGAAACCGATGATGCGCCGCCCGAATGGGAATATGAAGTTAGGCTTCTGACAGATCCAAAGATGTGAGAAACTCCCCCTTCTGCACCACTACTATGACCAAGCGCAACGTTTCCATGCAAAAGGAGGGAACTTTCAAAGCCTCGTTGACCCATTTGAGATCTAGAATAGGCCGAGAGGAACCTTCCTTTTTGGGGACCACAAAATAAATCGAATAACAACCTGTCCCCCTTTCTGAAACCGGCACGGGAACAACTGCCCCCAGATCTATTAGCCGACAAAGTGTCTGCCGAATCGCCCTGGCCTTGACCCGAGAGCGGCAAGGAGAGGCAAGGAAAAAATCTGGAAGGAAAGTCTCGAATTCTAGGGCGTACCCGTCTCGCACCACCTCGAGTACCCACTGATCTGACGTGATATGGGTCCACCTCTGATAGAATTGACTCAAACGAGCCCCTACCCTTACAAGAGGCTGGACCCGCACACCTTCATTGTGAAGCACGTCCGGAGGACAGACCTCCCCCAGGCGCATCTCGGCCTCCTCGCCGACCTCCGCAAAAGGGCTGAGTACGCTGAAAAAAATCGAACCAACTTATTCAACTCTTCTCCAAACAGCAAGGTCCCCTTGAAGGGGAGAGAACATAACTTGGACTTAGACGCCGCATCCGCCGTCCAACCACGAAGCCAAAGAGCCTGACGAGCTCCAACTGCCAATGCCATATTCTTAGCAGAAGCTCTCAGCAGATCATAACTAGAATCTGTCAAAAAGGAAGAGCCCATCTCTAACTTGGCTAGCTCTTGCACCAAGGAAGCTCTATCTAAGGCCGGGCCATCCAAAAGACTTTCAGCCCAACGGAAACACGCCTTGGCTACTAGGCCCCCGCACAGAGCGGCCTGAAGTGACAATGCCGAGAGATCAAAATTGCGCCGAATGAAAGACTGAGAGCAGCCCCCCATCAACCGGAATAGCCGTAGCCTTGGTAACCGCGGTCACCACCGCATCCACTGTCGGCAACTTAAAGGAGTCCTTATCCCCTTGCGGAATAGGGTACAGTCTCGCCATAGCTCTGCTCACCCTACAAGGAGAATCTGGGGAGGACCACTCCTGGACAATCATATCTCTGAGATCCGAATCCATGGGAAAAGTACGCGCTGCCCGCCGAATTCCCTTAACTAAAGGGTCAAGCTGCTTAGCGTCCGCTACCACTGGCTCAGGCGAATCAAACCTAAGCGTGGACACTACCTGCTCAAACAGCTCAGGAAGCTCATCCCTAGGGAAAATGCGCACCACCGAGGGGTCTTCACCTGGCAAAGGCTCCTCCTCTTCAGAAACCTTGTCCCCTAGGAACTCATCCCCCAGCAGACTACCCTAGTCGTCTGAGGGAGGCAAGGAAAACAAATCTGGCTCTTCAGACCAATCTAAACGCTGTCACTTAGCAACCAGAGGCCCTGCTCCCTTCAGAGGCTCTAACTGATTAGGGCCTGACTGCCAGGCCTGAAAAATGGCCCAAATAAAATCCGGAGGAAACCCCATGGCCCCCGCATCTTCCGGAGGCCTGAAAGCACTCTGCCCCAGACCTTCAAACAGCGGGCGAGCAGCCACCCCCTTGGCGCCCGAATCCAAGATGGCGGCAGTTCCCGCCAAAATCGGAACCGCCGCTACGGGCCCAGAGGACAAGTCAGAGCCAGGCAAACCTTTACCGCTACCTGAACCCTCCGCAGCTAATACCGGAGGCGAAAAATTAGGCTGTTTAGGCTCCCCACAGAACCTGCATTGAGCTCCTGGCGCGTCTATCCCCCTTCGCGCACAAGAACGGCAGCGTGACGGCTTTCCCGCCGACTTCGCGAATTTAAAGCGGTACACCCTAACGTCTCAGCTTCCCAAACAACACAGTCAAGCACTTTTTTTTTTTTTTACACTCACAACAAAAGCCCAGTTGCTAAGAGCTGACAGGGACTAAGCACTCAAGGTTCCTGCCATAGCAGGAGCCAAGGCAACAGGCAGAAAGTTCAGAAAGAGGATTTCAAACTGCCAGAAGTTATGGCTCTCAAGGTTCCTGTCACAACAGGAGCCGAGACACATGGCTGCCTAACCAAAGGCCAGCCGGGGAATAAGCCACACACCGGCTAAATTCCACAGAGAAAAGTGAATCCCACTGGACCCACTTTTTTTGAAGCATTCAACCAAAAATAATTCCAAGTACAGGGTATTAGTTAAGAAAATCTAATCCTACCAGACCAGACTGACTGCTCAGGCTGCATGTCTACCCTCTGCTGGAGACTGAGATTTACTGGCTGCTTGGGGGTTGGCTGCTAGCTTATACTGGTTTAAGTTTTAGTGTTCTCAGTCTCCCTCTGCTGGTAGGCGTGCATAACCCAAGCGTCTTGATCGGTCTGGAGGGTCGCTGAGGAATCTACTATTTATGGGATAAGCAGTATAGAATGTTTTGTACTTTTTTGGGATCTTGCCAGGTATTTGTGACCTAGATTGGCCACTGTTGGAAACAGGATGCTGGGCTTGATGGACCTTTGGTCTTTCCCAGTATGGCAATACTTACGTATGTAGCAGTTTTCTAAAGAGTGTCATTTTGATTTCCAGCCCTGAGAACATCTCCCTCAAATGAACATGACATGTGTGTGTAGTTCCACGGTGCAGGTACTTTTTCCCGTGTGCAAGAATGGACAGTTTTAGAAGGTTCACTGCTGGGTGTAAGGCATTGGCTTTTTTACCGGTTTAAGTAGCTTTCAAAATTGTCCTCCCTAGATGCCAAACACTTCTTGGAAAATTAGCAAAACATTGCTCCCAATCCTAGCAAAAGGTGAAATTAGATCTTACCTGCTAATTTTCTTTCCTCTAGACCCTCCAGACCGGTCAAGACGCGTGGGTTATGTCCTCCTACCAGCAGAGGGAGACTGAGAAAACACTAAGCTTTTGAAGCCTGTATATATAACCTGTGCAGAACCTCCACTAGCCAGTATAACCCTGACAAAGCAGAGAAACAAAAAACACTAACAACAACTAGCAACCCTGTACGTGGTCACAGTAAACTGCAAAAACAAGAAACATCTTCCGCTTGCTCTTACGGAAACATGTTCCTTTGCCTTTGATAAAACAGTTGGGCTTCTACAGGTGGACTATCAAAGAAGAGCCCCACCTGTCCCGGACTCCTATCACAAAACAGAAATAAACAGTCTGCAATTAGAGAAACAACAATTTACAGCAGCCAAGAATTATCCAACAAATACACCTCCTGGCCTCCAATACAGACAGGGCGGGCTCTTGACCGGTCTGGAGGGTCTAGAGGAAAGAAAATTAGCAGGTAAGATCTAATTTCACCTTCCTCAGCGACCCTCCAGACCGGTCAAGACGCGTGGGACGTACCAGAGCAGTAACTAACTTATGGGAGGGACCTACTAAGGCCAGAGGTCAAAACTGCTGCCCCAAAGCGCACCTCGTCCTTTGCATGCACAGGAATCCTATAATGCTTCACAAAGGAATGCAACGAAAACCAAACCGCAGCCCGACAAATATCTAACAGAGAAATCATACTATTCTCCGCCCACGAGGCTGCCATTCCCCTAGTGGAATGAGCAGACCAGCCCCTAGGCACCACAGGACCCTTCACTAAGTAAGCAGATGCAACCGCCTCCTTCAACCACCGTGCTATGGTCACCTTAGGAGCCGCTGCACCCTTCTTTGGGCCACCATGAAGAACGAACAAACGGTCAGAGGCTCTGAAGTCCTGAGTTCCAGAGAGATAACAACTCAAAACTCTCCTGACATCCAGCTTGGCAATACCACGCTGCTCCGAATCTCCAGCCATATCACCCAACACTGGCAGAGAGATGACCTGATTAACATGGAACTCGGAAACCACCTTGGGCAAAAAAGGAAAGCACCGTCCGCAACGAAACCTTTCCCTCAGAAAGGACAAAAATGGTTCCCTAAAAGACAAAGCCTGAAGCTCTGAAACACTCCGTGCTGAAGTAATCGCCACCAACAAGACCGCCTTTAAAGATAAATCCTTACAAGATGCCGATACCAGAGGCACAAACGGAGGCCTGATCAAAGCATCCAAAACTAGCTTCAAATCCCACGGAGGCACCATCCGTCACTGAGGCGGATGCAGCAACTTAACACCCTTCAAAAAACGCACTACCTCAGGCACAGACGCGAAGGACTTTCACTGAAGCTTCCCACGAAAACATGACAAAGCTGCCACCTGAACCTTCAGTGTAGACAAGGCCAGACCTCTATCAACACCATCGTGCAAAAATTCCAAAACTTCCGCCACCGAAGAGTGAAACGGTCGAACTCGATGGTCTTCACACCAGTGCTCAAAGATTCTCCAAACCCGGACATACACCAAGGAAGTGGATCGTCTACGGCAACTCAACATCGTAGCAAAGCCACTGGACGAAAGCCCCTTCTTCTTCAACTTGTGCCGCTCAAGAGCCAAACCATAAGCGAAAACCGAGCCGGATCCGGCATGATTATCGGGCCTTGACACAGAACTGATCCCAACAAAGGCAGGGCCGCCGCCCCTGCCAACCGCACCAGGTCTCCATACCATGGTCGACGCTGCCAATCCGAAGCTACCAGAATCACCCGACCGGAGTGATGTTCGATGCGCTATATTACTCGACCGACTAACAGCCACAGAGGAAACACATACAGTCACTCCCGAAGCCAAGGCAACAGAAGAGTGTCGATTTCCTCCGCTCAAGGGTCTCTTCAGCGACTGAAAAAAAAAAAAAATCTCTGAACTTGCGCATAGCGAGCCGTTGCGCTAAGATCACCGAAAGTCCCCAGACCGACACAACTCACTGGAACACTGACCGAAGAAAAGACCACTCTCTGGGATCTAGAGTGTGCCTGCTGAGATAATCTGCATCTATGTGACCTACCCCGGCCACATGCGCTGCCAAGAGAGCCTGAAGATGAGTTCAACTGCGCCGCCAAGGCTCTTTGTTCCCCCCTTGACGGTTGACATATGCTACTGCCATGGCATTGTCACAGAGCACTCGGACTGCCTTGTGGCGAACCACCGACGTCAAGGCCTGGCGCGCCACCCGAATGGCCCGAGTTTCCAGCCGGTTGATGGACCACTCTGCTTCTGCCCGAGACCACCGGCCTTGAGCTACCTGACTGAGATAATGTGCCCCCCAACCTTGCAGACTGGCATCCGTGACCATTACCAGCCCCCGTGGGGACTCCAACGGCATTCCTTTCCCAAATTGCGCGGACTGAGCCACCAGCGGAGACTGAGACGAGGGGCCACCGACAGCAGACAACACATTTCCAAGTCCTGCGACAGAGGGGACCAACGACTGAGCAGAGCTGACTGTACCTGACGCATGTGCGCCCTGGCCCACGGAACTACCTCTATGGTCGCCGCCATCAGGCCCAGGACCTGACGATAAGTACGGGCCGTCGGCGCCTTCTCTGCAAGGAACCGACGAATCGGACCCTGTAACTTGGAACCAAAAGGCTGCACAAAGGAAAGTGAAGATAAGCTTCCGTGAAATCCAGGGAAGTGAGAAACTCTCCTTTCCTGACCGCACCAGTGACCGACCGCAACGTCTCCATCCGGAAAGAGGGCACCTTGAGTGCCGCATTGACCCTTTTGAGATCTAAAATGGGACGAAAAGTGTCCTCTTTCTTGTGGACCACAAAATAGATCAAATAGCACCCTGAGCGTTGCTGATCTGAAGGAACAGGAACCACGGCTCCCAACGCGAGCAGCCACCGCAGAGTGTCCCTCACTGCTGCCCTCTTGCTCCAAGACCGACAGAGGGATTCCAGAAACACTTCGGGAGAACAGCTTTCGAATTCCAGCGCACATCCGCCTCGAAACACCTTGAGAACCCACTGATCTGACCTGATTTGGGCCCAACTCTGGTAAAACAGACTCAGCCGAGCCCCAACATGCACCAGAGCCTGAGCCCGCACACCTTCATTGGGAATTGTGGCCTGAATACTAACCTCCCGCGGAAAAGCCACGCCCTCCGCGACAACTCTCACGAAAGAACTGTGTGCGCTGGAAAAACCGACCCCTAGAGGTCCTACTACTATTAAACATTTCTATAGCACTACTAGACTTATGCAGCGCTGTACAAATTAACATGAAAAGACAGTCCCTGCTCAACAGAGCTTACAATCTAAATTGGACAAACAGACAGCTAGGGATAGGTCCCACTCGATCTGCCCGGCCTATACCCCTGAGCCTCCCTAAACCGTCCCAGAGAGGAACTAGTTCTGGCCCCTGCCTTGAACCGAAAATCTGGAAGCCATAGAACCTTGGTATCACTAAGACCTCACACTAACTTGTCCAAATCTTCTCCAAAGAGCATAGCTCCCTTAAGTGGCAGAGACCCACAACCATAGCCATATTTTTTGTCTGAAGTAGGCAACAAATCATAAAAGCCTCAGACAAAAAGGATGAACCCATGTCCAAGTCGGCTAACTCCTGACCCCCAGAAGAACCAACATCTACCGAATCATCCAGGAGCTTCTCGGCCCAACAAAAACATGCCCGAGCTACCAGACCCCCACAAACCGAGGCCTGCAGGGCTAGAGCCGACAAAACAAAACTACGCTTGAGAAAAGATCCCAACTTCCTATCCTGAGGATCACGGAGGGCCGTTCCTCCATCAACCGGGATAGCCGTAGCTATAATTACTGCCGTCACTACTGCATCTACCGTGGGAGCCTTAAAGGAATCCCTATCGTCCTGAGGGAGGGGATAAAGCCTCGCCATTGCCTTTGCCACCTTACACGGCAAATCCCATTCCTGACAAATCATCTCCCGGAGATCCTTGTTCATAGGGAAGGATCACGCCTGACGCTGAATGCCCTTCACCAACGGATCCTGGACAGTTTCCCCCAAAGCCACCTCAGGACCAAACTGAAGGGTGGACGACACCTGATCTATGAGTTCTGACAGCTCATCTCTATGGAAAATCCGCACTACTGAAGGATCCTCTCCAGGAATCCAACAATCCTGCTCCTGAGAGCCATCAATTCCATCTGACTCCCCCAGATCACTAAGCGCAGCTTCTGCAGCTACAGGAGAAAAACATTGCCTGTCCTCTGACCACTCTAACCGTGGTCTCTCAGCCAAGACGGAAATAGCCCCCTCTTCCAATTGGGGGGGGTCCCGATCTCCAGGCCTGATACCGCGTCCAGACAAAATCTGGAGGAAAGCCCACCATTCCTGGACCGTCATTAGGCCCTTTTGTGCCAAAAACGGAGGCCGCAGGCCCAAAACCAGCCGGCTCCACGGGCCGCGTCAGACTCAAGATGGCGGCTGTTTCCGCCGAAACTGTTCCCGCTGACAGCGGCCCTGCCTACGCTCCCGCTGACCCGGAGACTCCCGACACCATCGATCCCTCCGCGGTCAAGTCGGGGGGTGCCGCAGCCACCTTTATAGGTGCACCGCAAAGCTACACTGAGCGCCTGGCGCCTCTACCCCTCGCCACGAGCACGCGCGACATCGGAGGAGCTGGGCCGCCATAAACCACGAGGGAAGGGAAAAGCTGTTCCGCAAACGCGCCAAACCAAAAACTCACTCACACTGCAAAAGCACTGGAGAAAGCGCTGCTCTCTCGTTCCAGCAAGGAATCAAAACCCCCGTTCGGTCCGCTGAAAATAAAGAAATAAATGCCCTTAAAGGCACAGTACTCCAACTCTGGCAGCTGGAAATTGTAAGGCACTCAAGGCTACAATACTGAGAAAGCAGCCGAGGCACAAAGCTGCCAAGCAAAACGAAATAGAATAACTGACCTTAAAGGCACAGTACTCTAATTCTGGCATCTGGAAATTGTAAGGCACTCAAGGCTACAATACTGAGAAAGCAGCCGAGGCACAAAGCTGGCAAGCAAAATGAAATAGAATAACTGACCTTAAAGGCATCTTACTCTAACTCTGGCATCTGGAAATTGTAAGGCACTCAAGGCTACAATACTGAGAAAGCAGCCGAGGCACAAAGCTGCCAAGCAAACAGAAATAGAGAGCAGCACAGGGGGAGGGACCCAAACATAGGTGTAACACCCCAGGGGGAAAAACTGGGCCCCACCAGACCCAGGGCCCCAAAGCACTTTTTTTTTTTTTTTTTTTACACACACGTACAGGGTACTGCAACAGAATAAAGTTTGGAAGGAAAAAAATCCTACGACCCAATGACAAACTACCTCACCAGATTATTGGAGACTGCACAGGCTGTCAACTGCTACCTCTGCTGAGACTGAGAAAATACTGGCTAGTGGAGGTTCTGCACAGGTTATATATACAGGCTTCAAAAGCTTAGTGTTTTCTCAGTCTCCCTCTGCTGGTAGGAGGACATAACCCACGCGTCTTGACCGGTCTGGAGGGTCGCTGAGGAATGCCATCTTGTGATCTCACTGTAGCAGTGCACAGGGACATGAATAATTAATCGGAGCCAGGGGCAAAGACCCACTGTGGGAGAGGTTGCATATTTAATAACTATGCAAGATAAAAGCCCCTCTACAAGGACTAATTACTAATATTCACTCATTAATTATTGATTCCTTGGAAGATTGCATGATTAAGGTAAGTGCTGTGTGCATCAGCTCTGTACCAGTTCTTCTGTGTTCTCCAGCCATACAAGTGCCGAGTTCCTGTAGTGGCTACAGGCAGAGAAGGCATCACGCCATAGTTTTCTTTTAGCTGTTGCTATGTAGTAACAGTTTTTCTTCCAGTACATCCATCCAGCTGCATCTGGACAATTCACGCTGACTGAACCTGGAAAAAAAAAACAGCAGCATTCACACCTTTCATGAAGGTGTCTACCTGAAATGTCTCAGGCTGTGAGAACGTTTGACAGCATCCTGCTTGTCCTTGCAGAAGTGGGGTCTGAGGGGTCAAGAGACAAGAGGAAGACTAGGAAAAAGAAAGGATTAGGAGGAAAAATTAGATCTTACCTGCTAATTTTCTTTCCTTTAGTCCCTCCAAACCAGTCCAGATGTGTGAGTTTACACATTCCTATCAGCAGAAGCAGATCGCGAACTACTGGTTTCAAATGTCACCCTGTAAAGTATCCTGTGCAGTTCACAGCTAGAGAATAATTTCTTATCAAAGAAAGATCATTTAAAAATGCTTAACGTTCATACTTAATAACCTCTTTTTCAACCAGGAAACAACTCACAACAAAAATCTACCAACACTATTCCAATTTACCATATGCTACAGACTTGAGATGAGTGAATCTAAGCCCTACTACCCAGACCTCTTTCCAAGGCACTTCATTCATAGCCTCTGGCTGCCTCATACAGTAAAAATGCAGTACTCTTCAGTATTTTTTCACCGCTTGTTTGCTGAAAGAATCCCCAGGAGGGTACTCAAGGGCCCCCTCCCAGAAGTAGGGGAGGGGGCAAAAGTATAGGCAGCCCAAAACCTCTTTAGGCAACTACCCCAGGATGGGATGGGGGAGAGGTACCTGACCCAGCAAAGGGATAACTCAGCATTGAATTTCTATCACATGCCCCACAATCAGGTCCTTATCTTCTGAATTCATTCTTACTCAACACTAGACAAATGCCTCATTACCTCTTCTCTAAAACTCACACTCACCTGCTGTAGCAATTTAAAATCATTTCTTAATTTTACCAGGCATTCAATCTCACCAGACAAGCTCCATAGGTGCTCTTTCAGTTCATCTGCCTCCCTCCAAAACAGAACTAGTTTTTAGCTCCATGTCACTCTAGCTGTTAAGCACAGCACAGTTAAGTAGCTAACAGTGCTCTACCTCCCAAACACACAGCTTTTGCAGCATAAGGCTCCCCTCTTGCTTTGCTCCAGACATCACAGCTGTAGCTCTCCTAGGCAAGACTTAATTCAAGTACAGTGCTCAGCTCTTGTTCAGCATAGCTCTTCAGCCAGACTTTCCTCTATTACAATAGAACACCTACCATCTTCTGGAGACTGAAAATTACTGTCTGGCTGTAGACTACATAGGATACGTATACGTTTAGCATTTGAAGCCAGTAGTTCTGTCTCCATCTGCTGGTAGCAGTGTGTATACCCACACATTTAGACTACTATATTTTGGCTCATATAAGCCATGGCCAATATTCATTTGTACATTTTAACAAGAGAGGTCACAGCTAATACATGGGTGCAGTTTATATACATTCCTGTTGCTTAAGTGTGCAGTGAACCATGTAAAGACTTAAATTAAGAATGAAGTAAAACACAGTGTTATGATTGGGGTCTGAACCCCTCTCAAACTTACCTCTTTCCTGGGAGTCAGCTTCTTAGCTGGCTTCTGTTTCTTTCTCTGTCCTTTCTGAGCTGGCTCTGTCTCTCTGTGCTGGCAGCTTCCAGCAGCATGGCTCTAATTGTTTCACTATACTGCACCTGTGTGTGTGTTGCCTGAGTTGCTCTAACTCTCTTTGGGTGTACTGGCTTCAAGTGTTTCACGGTTTTGCATTGGTGTGGGTTGGGCCTCTCTGGGTCAGTGTGCTTTTGCCTAGGTCTAGGGAGTGTGACATCATCAGGGAGGGCCTTGATAAGGAAGTGGTGTTGTTTCCTTCAGGGCCTTTGCAACAGTTGTGTTTGCTTTAGGTAGGGTGGTGCAGTGTGCACTTCTGACATTGTGTCTAGTTTCCCTGCTTGCTTTTGCTAAGGTCCAGGTTAGTGTTAGTGCAGTGTGCACTGGTGTCTATGTGTTTAGCTTTCCTGCTTTTCCCTTTGGTTCCCCTGCTTTTCCCTCTTGGTTTTGGAAGCATTGCTGTGTGTAGGGCTTTGGAAGCTCTGTTGCTGATAGAAGTACTTCAGGGTTTGGTGTTGTTAGGAACACTGCAGAGTTTGCTGTTAGAAGTACTTCTGGTGTTTGTGCTATTGGTAGCATTGCAGTCTTTGCTGTTGGTGTTTGGTGATTTAGAATCACTTTGGGCTTATGTGTTAGCTTTCCTGGTTTTTCCTTGTGGCTCCCCTGTCTTCCCTTTTAGTGCTAGGAGCTCTTCTGGTTGCTTGCCAGAGTAGTGCTTAGGAAGCACCTTGTTGGTTGTATCTAGCTTGCTAGAGCAGTGCTTAGGTAGCTTGTTAGTTTTGTGTTTAGCTTATTAGTGTAGAGCTCTGCTTGTAGCTTGGTGCTTAGTAGCACCTGTGTTAGCTTTGTGTTTAGTTCCCTGCTCTGTTAGTTTAGGGCTTAGGAAGTCCCTTTCTTGAGCAGGGATTAGGAGCTCCTGTTTAGTATAGGGCTTAGGAAGTCCTTTTGTCAGTTTACTGTTAGGAACACTCCTGCTGGTTTAGGGCTTGGGAGCACGTAGATCAGTTTAGGGTTAGGAGCACTTCTGTTTCCAGTCCTGGTCCCTATGTCACCCGGTATCCAGTAAGTCCTGTCGGCTACTCGAACCCAGAAGCTCAACTCCTGGGGGGCTTAGTAGCTAAGCACAGGTGAAGCTGTGCGGACCAGTCCAGTGTGCTCCAGTCCAGTGTGTTCCGGTCCGGTGTGTGTTCCAGTCCTGTGTCCTCCAGTCCGGGGGATTCCAGTCCATGTGTTCCGGTTTGCTGGGCAGTGCCTGCAGTCCCTGCCGGTGTGCTTACCCAGTGTTGGTTGGTGGGTTTTGCCTGCTGCTGTCGCTCCTCGGCAGCAGCCCAAGGGCTCACGTTTGCTCCAGAGCCCGGCCCGGCGGGCTCTGAACCTGAGAACCTGACACACAGTAACGCATTTTAAACATTTATTATGATAATGTGTTAAAAAATAACCAGGGGTTTCAAGTTCTTTGCCATCAGCGCTGCGTGCTAGAAGTACTGTGAAACTAGTCCTTTCGTTGCCTGTTGTAACCGAGATGATTTTAGCTCCCCGTTCAGCCACAGTTTTTATGGCAGGAATATCAAACCACATAGGGACTTCATCCATATTAATTATACTGCTGGGCGCAAAGTTATAAATTCACAAAAGCTATCCATTAACTCTTCCCAGTTTTCAGACAGCTTCTGCCCTACAGTGGTTCTAGTCTTAACAGACAGATTGTTCCTACGCATAAATTTACGCGCCCAGTTCACTTCTCCTGAGTAATTATCTATTTTCGTTTCAAATTTAGGGGCCGGTACTCAAAGCTGCAGTAAGCACAGCTTCTGTGCATATGCCCAGACAAAAAAAAGGAAGTGCCCGCACTCATCAGTGTCTGTTCTTCTGCACCTGAATACTAGTATGTGTGTTTTCACTTTCAGTTTTATTCGGACATGCATACACGTTTTTTGCTTACTATTAGCATTAAACGCCCACGCTAAAGCCCTCAGCAGTTTTGGCGCACAATAACATGCCAAGGTGCGACTTATGTAGAGACACATGTTCAGGAAGGCAGAAATTCCACGGTTTATACTGGGGTGTGGCTAATATCTGTGCATTGGCTTATATCAACAAAAATACAGTAGTCTGTTTTTGGACCTTGTGCTGGCCAAGACCATGAGATTTAGTACCCCATGTTCAGATATTCTCACTGTTGTGATGATCACATTAAGACTAAGAGGTGTGCAAGTGTAGAACCCATGGTGCAAATCACAGTAGAGTGAAAACGGGGGGGGGGGGGGGGGGGTGGATATAAAGGTTGAATAGTTAAAAATAGCTGACTGCTTTGGTGTTTCTTATGTGGCCCAAGTAGATCATTTAGGTCATTGAATGCAGGACACAGCACAGATTGCTCATTCCGTTTCACACTTACTTCTGGCACAGTTTAACAGTGTGTCTGTGCGGGAGCAGGAGGCGGAATCATCGCAGAGTCCTGTCAGGCTGTTACAGGGCTCCTTGGTGTAACAGCTTCTGCAAACTTTGCTGCAATCATTTCCATGGTACCCGGAAACACAGTCTGTGACAAAAAAAGACCCTCAACTCATTGAACACTACAAAAGGATAAAATTGTGATTCTGTAAAGGGTTATTTTTCCCTAAGAATTAGCTATTTACTGTATATTTTACTCTCAATATGCAAAGCAGCAGGGTGCATATGGATCTTATCAGCAATTGAAGGTACACATAAACCTTTTCAATAGAGTGCGGTGAACACACAAGGAAGCCATCAATGGGGGAGATGGCAGGTGCATGTGGATGTCATCCAAGGAGGGCTGCCATTAATGGGGGGGGGGGGGGATGGCAGATGCAGGTGGACGCCATCCATGGAGAGCCACCATCAATGGGAGGGCCAGTAGGTGCACATGGACGCTATCAATGGGAGGGGCCGGCAGGTGTGCCATCAATGGGTCGGCAGGCACACATGGACGCCATCAATGGGGGGAGGGTGATGGGCACACGTGGACACTATCAAAACACACAGTTTAAAAACTGCCTCCTAAATTTGAGAGTGCTTTACATCCCACCATAAACAGAGGGATCCCTGTTGCAAAACCACCATAAAATTGTTAGTACAAGGCAAGAAGTGAAACATTTACTTGTTTTTAGGTAAACGGTGTTTGAGGAGCCAGCTGTCACCATTTCTGTACTGGAGACAAGGGCGTGTCGACCAGGCCAGCTGGCTATTCCCTTGCAGACCGGGTTCAATACACAGCTGCGTTTAGCTTCATCCAGGGACGTGTACTCAGAAATGATAGACAAGGATAGCAAAAGTTTCCCAGGGTATGCAAGAAACATGTCCAGAGCTGAAAGTGAAAGGTGATGTTTGATAAGGAAGTGACCAGTCACTGTGGCTCAAATACTGCACTTGGCATATCAGAAGGAAAGCAGCCATGAAAACCTCTCAGCGGAGGCTTAAATTCAGCCAAAGCTGTATACAACAGAGATACAAGAAATATATTGAACCTTTTATGGACCAGCTGGACTGAACTTCAAGGTGGGTGACTCACAAGTTCTAAAAATGTTTGTTTGTGGTGATGACATTTTGCAAGAACACACTGGGTCCCCCCTCAAGGTGGCCCAACAACATGGAAGGAAATTTGGGCAAGTTCCTGGAGGAACAAGTCCATAACAAAACTATTACTCAGGTAGATCTGGCAAAGCCGTCACTTAACACAAGGTGGCAAGTGCCAAGCCCCCCCACTCTGTAAGAGCCCCACTCAGAAAATTTCTGAACACTCCCTTGGAAAGCACAATGATTCTTCTGCACATCCCATGTGAAAACAAACAGCACAGAAATGGCTGCCGTGTCCCGGCACTGCACCCTTCACGCTCACCTGCTTTCTTTTCACAGACCCAGGATAACAGGATGTTGCATTCGGCGGCGACAAAGCTTCCATCTTTTTGTCTCAGCTCAGCACATGGACCTGGGGCATCTCGGATACTTAGAAACCTGTGTGAGGTAAGAGAGTGAAATAAGAGTTTCAGAATCCACAGCTTGATGAATCTTGTGCAACTGAAAGAGGAAGCAGGGAATAGCGAACATCATCTCTCTAATGCAAGAAACATCGAACTAATTTGTGAGTTTACTATTATTTGGATCTAGCTAACACTTTTTCGGTAGATTCAGGAGCTTGAGTTATTTTCCTGTCCTCAGAAGATACAATCCAAGTTTGTACCCCAGGCAATGGATGGTAAAGGAGGTAATTCTATCAAGTGAACAATAATATCTAAAGGCCCATGCAGTCAATCCACTAGGAGAAAAAGGTTTGGGATTCTATTTCAAATACTTCCTTGTTCCAAAAAAAGGGGGATGCGCACCATCAAGAACTAAGGGCCCTGAATAAATATCTAGTCAAAGAAAAGTTCAGGATGGTTTCCCTGGGCACTCTTCTCCCAATGATTCAAGAGCAAGAAGCTTAGCTGAAATTGGGTGGCGGAGCAGTTGGGGGGAAGAGGGGGTGGTGGTTGGGAGGCGAGGATAGGGGAGGGCAGACTTATACGGTCTGTACCAGAGCCGGTGATGGGAGGCGGGACTGGTGGTTGGGAGGCGGGAAATACTGCTGGGCAGACTTGTATGGTCTGTGCCCTGAAAAGGACAAGTACAAATTCAAGGAAAGGTATACACATATGAGTTTGTCATGGGCAGACTGGATGGACCATGCAGGTCTTTATCTGCCGTCATCTACTATGTTACTATGTAAGATTAACTATGCTCTCTGGATTTAAAGGATGCCTACATGCATTTCCCAATACTTCCAGGCCACAGGAAGTATCTCAGATTTCAGGTAGGAACACGTCACTTCCAGTACTGTGTTCTGCCATTTGGCCTCGTGTCAGCTCCCAGGGTTTTTACCAACTGTCTAGCGGTAGTTGTAGTGTCGTTACGCAGACTGGGAGTTTCTGTTTCCCTACCTGGATGATTGGTTGGTGAAGAGCACGTTGAATGAAGGTGCTTAGGAGTCTGTACAGAGAACTATTTGAGTGCTAGAGCTACTAAGGTTAGTTTTAAACTACCCCAAGTCCTATCTACTCTCTGTTCAACAATTGGAGTTCATTGGAGCCCTGCTCGATCCGGTGGAGGTGTGGCCTTTTTCTGTTCTTCTACCTTCTGTGTCTCTGCCTCTTTAAATCTTTGTCTTTCTCTTACGTCGGCATTCTTCGGTTCAGGACTATGTCTGCCTGTTTTTGTATGACTTTAGTTTATTATCCTTCTACTTCGTTGTTTTCTTCCTGGGACAAACTCAGTGCCTTTGTTTTTGAGCTCTCTGTTTCTTATTTCCCCACTGATACTCCTAGGTGACTTATCTTCCTTCTTCAACATTCGCTGATGATTTTCTCTCGCTCACTCAGAGGCCCAGATGCACTAAACTTTTTTTCATCGTTAAATGAGCCCTCAAGGAAGAATTTCCTATCCTTTCCATGCACTAAAGCCTATTTTCCGACGACAGTAGCAGCTAACGAAAACTGAATGCAGATGAGCAATTCTTCTACAAATCCCATTGAAATGACATGCATTAACCTTTTCCGATTCATTTAACGCAGGAGAACACCATGAAATCTAACAAGAGTCTGTACCTCTCGTTAGGGCTGTCTGTCTGCTAGAAGTTAACAAAATCCAATAAAAAAAATAACTGGGGGGGGGGGGGGCGAAAACGCGTCAGGGGCGTCCTTTATTGATGCCCTAGGTCGCCGCTGCTCCCCTCTCCCTCAGCACCAAAAAAAAAAAAAAAAAAAGGATCGGGAGAGGGCAAAGGCACTCGTCATGAGCGTCCCGTATGGACGCCTTGCCCCCCCCCCCCCCCCCGCTGCTCCCCGCTCCCCCCCCCCCCCCGGCACGAAAAATCTCTAATTTTAGCAGCCCCGGGCCGGCCTTCCTCCCTTCCTGTATTCTCCCACACTAGCTCCGCCTCCTGCCATGCTCCGGTCCCGTCAGAGGAGGGCGGGCCCAGGAAGAAAGAAGGGACGTCTGAGGAGGCCTTCTGACTCGCCGATCAGCTGTTCTTGCCCGTGCAGCAGAGGTGAGAGGCGCTGCACGGGCCGGTAAGGCAAAGGGGGGGGTCATTGGACGGGGGAGCGGCAGCCACGACCAAAGGGGGGGCGGGGCACGGGACCGGAGCATGGCAGGAGGCAGAGCTAGTGTGGGTGAATACAGGAAGGGAGGAGGGCCGGCCCGGGGCTGCTAAAATTGTAAATTTTTCGTGCGGGGGGGGGGGGGGGGGGAAGCGGGGAGCAGCGGGGGGGGGGGGGGGGGCAAGGCATCCATACCGGATGCTCATGACGAGTGCCTTTGCCCCCTCCCGAAACACACATGTTCGTGGGTTTTTTTTTTGTTTTGACAGCTGGGCCTTTGTGGCATGCGCAGAGCAGGGGCGTAGCTACGGGTGGGCCTGGGTGGGCCCAGGCCCACCCAATTCCAGCCCAGGCCCGCCCAGCGCCAGCGCCAGCTCCCATTGCCGGCCACTGCTGCTTTTCCTGATGAGCAGCAGGGCCGGCGCTACAAAAAGAAGAAGCGCTCAGCTGACTGAGCTGAGCGCCAACGCGTCGCTAAGGACAAGAAAAAATGTTTTTTAAAAAACGCGGCACTGCACGCAGCCTCGAAGCATTGGCTGCTGGCTCTGCAGGTTCCTTCCGTCTCTTACGTCACTGCCCCTGCTTCGCTACAGGGGCAGTGATGTAAGAGACGGGAGGAGCCTGCACAGAGCCAGCAGCCAATGCTTCGAGGCTGCGTGCAGTGCCACGTTTTTTTTTAAACATTTTTTCTTGTCCTTAGCGACGCGTTGGCGCTCAGCTCAGTCAGCTGAGCGCTTCTTCTTTTGTAGCGCCGGCCCTGCTGCTCATCAGGAAAAGCAGCAGTGGCCGGCAATGGGAGCTGGCGCTGGCGCTGGGCGGGCCTGGGCTGGAATTGGGTGGGCCTGGGCCCACCCAGGCCCACCCGTAGCTACGCCCCTGCTCTGCGCATGCCACAAAGGCCCAGCTGTCAAAACAAAAAAAACCCCCACGAACATGTGTGTTTCGGGAGGGGGCAAAGGCACTCGTCATGAGCATCCGGTATGGATGCCTTGCCCCCCCCCCCCCCCGCTGCTCCCCGCTTCCCCCCCCCCCCCCCCCGCACGAAAAATTTCCAATTTTAGCAGCCCCGGGCCGGCCCTCCTCCCTTCCTGTATTCACCCACACTAGCTCCGCCTCCCTCCATGCTCCGGTCCCGTGCCCCGCCCCCCTTTGGTCGTGGCTGCTGCTCCCCTCTCCCTCAGCACCAAAAAAAAAAAAAAAAAGGATCGGGAGAGGGCAAAGGCACTCGTCATGAGCGTCCCGTATGGACGCCTTGCCCCCCCCCCCCCGCTGCTCCCCGCTCCCCCCCCCCCGCTCCCCGCCCCCCCCCCCCCCCCCCGGCACGAAAAATCTCCAATTTTAGCAGCCCTGGGCCGGCCTTCCTCCCTTCCTGTATTCTCCCACACTAGCTCCGCCTCCTGCCATGCTCCGGTCCCGTCAGAGGAGGGCGGGCCCAGGAAGAAAGAAGGGACGTCTGAGGAGGCCTTCTGACTCGCCGATCAGCTGTTCTTGCCCGTGCAGCAGAGGTGAGAGGCGCTGCACGGGCCAGTAAGGCAAAGGGGGGGGGGGTCATTGGACGGGGGAGCGGCAGCCACGACCAAAGGGGGGGCGGGGCACGGGACCGGAGCATGGCAGGAGGCGGAGCTAGTGTGGGTGAATACAGGAAGGGAGGAGGGCCGGCCCGGGGCTGCTAAAATTGGAAATTTTTCGTGCGGGGGGGGGGGGGGAAGCGGGGAGCAGCGGGGGGGGGGCAAGGCATCCATACCGGATGCTCATGACGAGTGCCTTTGCCCCCTCCCGAAACACACATGTTCGTGGGGGTTTTTTTTGTTTTGACAGCTGGGCCTTTGTGGCATGCGCAGAGCAGGGGCGTAGCTACGGGTGGGCCTGGGTGGGCCCAGGCCCACCCAATTCCAGCCCAGGCCCGCCCAGCGCCAGCGCCAGCTCCCATTGCCGGCCACTGCTGCTTTTCCTGATGAGCAGCAGGGCCGGCGCTACAAAAAGAAGAAGCGCTCAGCTGACTGAGCTGAGCGCCAACGCGTCGCTAAGGACAAGAAAAATGTTTTTAAAAAAACGTGGCACTGCACGCAGCCTCGAAGCATTGGCTGCTGGCTCTGTGCAGGCTCCTCCCGTCTCTTACATCACTGCCCCTGTAGTGAAGCAGGGGCAGTGACGTAAGAGACGGAAGGAACCTGCAGAGCCAGCAGCCAATGCTTCGAGGCTGCGTGCAGTGCCGCGTTTTTTAAAAAACATTTTTTCTTGTCCTTAGCGACGCGTTGGCGCTCAGCTCAGTCAGCTGAGCGCTTCTTCTTTTTGTAGCGCCGGCCCTGCTGCTCATCAGGAAAAGCAGCAGTGGCCGGCAATGGGAGCTGGGGCTGGTGGGCCTGAATGGGAGAGGGAAAATGGATGGCAGGATGGGGAGAAAGAGGGAAAATGGAAGGATGGGGAGAGAAAGAGGGAAAATGGAAGGATGGGGAGAGAAAGAGAGAAAACAGATGGGAGGATGGCAGAGAAAGAGGGAAAACGGAAGGATGGGGAGAGAAAGAGAGAAAACAGATGGGAGGATGGCAGAGAAAGAGGGAAAACAGAAGGATGGGGAGAGAAAGAGGGAAAACAGATGGGAGGATGGCAGAGAAAGAGGGAAAACGGAAGGATGGGGAGAGAAAGAGGGAAAACAGATGGCAGGATGGGGAGAGAAAGAGGGAAAACAGAAGGATGGGGAGAGAAAGAGGGAAAACAGATGGCAGGATGGGGAGAGAAAGAGGGAAAACAGATGGGAGGATGGCAGAGAAAGAGGGAAAATGGAAGGATGGGGAGAGAGAAAGAGGGAAAACAGATGGCAGGATGGCAGAGAGAGAGGGAAACGGAAGGATGGGGAGAGAAATAGGGAAAACAGATGGCAGGATGGGGAGAGAAAGAGGGAAAACAGAAGGATGGGGAGAGAAAGAGGGAAAACAGATGGGAGGATGGCAGAGAAAGAGGGAAAATGGAAGGATGGGGTGAGAAAGAGGGAAAACGGGAGGATGGCAGAGAAAGAGGGAAAATGGAAGGATGGGGAGAGAAAGAGGGAAAACAGATGGGAGGATGGCAGAGAAAGAGGGAAAATGGAAGGATGTGGAGAGAAAGAGGGAAAACAGATGGGAGGATGGCAGAGAAAGAGGGGAGATGGATGAAAGGATGCAGAGAAAAAGGGGAGAGTGGAAGGATGTGGAGAGAGAAGGGACACTGAACAGAAAAGGGTAGAGAGATAGACACTGGTTAGAAGGAGGGAGAGAGACATTAGATGGAAGGATCAGGAGAGAGGGTAGATGGGTGGAAGGATGGGGAGAGAAAGAGGGAAGACGCTGGATGGAAGGGTAGGGAGAAGAGGTGACACTGGATGGAAGGATGCAGAAAGAAAGAGGGGAGACTATTGGAAGGATGGGGAGAGAGAGGGGAGACACTGGAAGGATGGGGAGAGAAAGAGGAGAGCTGCTGCATGGAAAGGGGGAGTAGTGAAAGATTGGAGAATAAGAGGAAGGGGCATGGGGAGAACAAGGGTGAGAAAAAGATGAAAGCCATAAGTAGATGAAGGAAATTAAAGAATGGGTAGTAAGAATGAATTAAATCTGGACACAGAGAGAGGCAGAAAAATATTGAAGAAAGCAAAGAAAAAGGAGAGAAAAATGAGAAATGGCCAGGAAACCCTGGCAGAAGAGTCAAGCGAAAACGAAGGAAAGCAGAATCTAGAGACTGGGAGCAACACAATGAGAAAAAGTAAATGGCCATACAACAAAGGTAAAGAAAATAATTTTATTTTTAATTTAGGATAAAGTAATATAGTGTTAATAAAGTTTCAGAGACCAATACTTCCTTCCTTAGGTCAGGAGAGGATACCGTAACAGCATTATACTGACCTGAGGCAGGAGGTTTTGGCCTCTGAAAGCTCACTGAAAAGGATTAGGCTATTAAATAAATTGTCTGAAATCGGATGCACTGAAAAGCAGCACTTTACCCTGTGTGACAAATGTATCTGAGTGTGACTACATTTTGCTGGGGGGGGGGGGGGGGGTAGAGAGAAAATTTTGTGCCCACCCACTTTGGGTTCAGGCCCACCCAAAATTGGCAGTCTGGCTACGCCACTGGCGCAGAGCAGCCAGCATAACGCTTGGGCTGCTCTGCACATGCTTTAGGCGCTGATTAACGACGGGTTTAACGATTCTGTGATACATCCTACTTTGCAATACCGATCCGAACATTTCTGGAGTGTTTTTGTAGTGCATGCCTCATTTTTTTAAAATCGTTAAGCACTTTTACGATTCTTATTTTTTAACGTTTGGTTGATGCATCTGGGCCAGAGTATTGGGCTCATCCAGCACATTAACTCCCACACTCATGCTCTTGGCAACATTCTAGATCTAGTTTTTTGCTCTGCCCTCTTCTACATTAGGTCTCTCATTTTGAAAGTTTTCCAGTCCGATGGTCTTACCATTTCTTTTTGGCTTACCACTCCACCCCTCCCCTTCTGTCCACCTTGCAGCCAACCACCCCACTCTGATCCTGAATGCTGCCGCTCGGGATAAGATCAAACTTGCTTTAAACCACCTTCAGTCTCCATCGCATGATCTCCCATTGTCAGATCAAGTATCCATGTTTAACAGGTCTTTAACTGTCATCCTTGATTCTGCTTTGCCGTTAAAACACCAGCTTTTTGTTCTTCATAGTCATCTGCACCCTGGTACCATTCTGGCCTCCACCTCCTTAAATGATGCCTGCGCAGTGAGGAGATGAGGTGGCATAAAATCTGCAGCGCTGATGCACACGACCGCTTCAAACTTAGATACGCCGAATATTTCGCTGCACTCCACAATGCTAAGAGAGTTTTATTACAAGCAATTAGATTTGCTATTAACAAACCGCAGAAGCTATTTCAAATCTTCAAAACTATTTCCATGCCCGACCTTCCCTCCCCTCTTCTCTTTCAGTTCTTTACTTCTGTTGACTTGGTCGCCTCTGCCTGGCAGAGCAAAATTGATAACCTCAGGAGCACCATGAATTCTACACCCTCCCCCCCCCCCCCCACCCCCTGGTTACAGATAATCCAGCTGTGGTTCCCACTGCAGTCTGGCACACTTTCAATTCTCCTACCATCCAGGATTTGTTTGATCTAAGGCTGTCCATCCACCTCACTTCACCAGCTAATCCCTTGGCCCACTAAGCTGGTAGGCAGTTTATTCTTGTTCTAATGCCTCATATTCATTCTTCGATTATCCAGAGCCTTGATACTGGCATAGTCCTTTCATTTTGGAAATCCATTATCATTACTCCCATCCTTAATCGAACCTTTGACCCTTCCTGTCTCAAACTTGTGATCTTGGGCAAGTCACTTAACCCTCCATTGCCTCAGGTACAAACTTAGATTGTGATCCCTCCTGGGACAGAGAAATATCCAGTGTACCTGAATGTAACTCACCTTGAGCTACTACTGGAAAAGGTGTGAGCAAAATCTAAATAAATAAAAATATGTACGTGCCGAATACATGCATACACGACATGTTTAGAGTAATGGCATATATGCACGTGTGTGCGTACACATATGTAAATGCTAAAATGCTGCCTAAGCCCTATTCTATAAATAGGCACTTATCTTACATATATGCGTACACAAGCAGGACTTCTAAAATTCTAGAGAAACATAGAAAAACAAAGGCAAATAAAGACCATATGGCCTGTCCAGTCTGATCATCTATGCCATCCACTTTCCCTTCCTCTCCCTTAGAGATCCAATGTACTTGTCCCAAAAGATATAGTGGAATTAGAAAGGTTCAAAGAAGAGAGATCAAATGATAAAAAGGATTAAACTCCTCCATATGAGGAAAGGGTAAAGAGATTAGGGCTCTTTAGCTTGGAACAGAGACGGCTGAGGGGGATATGATTGAGGTCTATAAAATCCTGAGTGGTGTAGAACGGGTAAAAGTGAATATATTTTTCACTCTTTCAAAAAGTACAATTACCAGTGGACAATTAATGAAATTATATGGAAATACTTTTAAAAGAAATAGGAGGAAGTATTTTTTCACTCAATGAATAGTTAAGCTCTGGAACTCTTTGCCAGAGGATGTGGTAACAGTTGTTAGTGTACCTGGATTTTTAAACAGTTTGGACAAGTTCCTGGTGAAATGTTATTGGGACAGACATGGGGGAAGCCACTGCTTACCCTGGGATTGAATGGTGCTACTTACTGTCCTGGAGTGGAAACAGGATACTGGACTAGATAGACCATTGGTCTGACCCAGTAGAGCTATTCTTATGTCCTTGTTTGAATTTAGATACAGAAAATACTTCACCTTACTCTGTGGACCAGTGAGTCTTGAACCTGTGATCTTTACATTCAGAGGCACTTACTTTCCAGGTAGAGCTATTCTGGGTTGTGTAAGTTGCACCCATCTCCTGCATTTAGACTCTATGACTGACGTAAGTGCTTGTGCCTGAATTGTAGGTGCATATCTAGCCTCTTAAGTGACTTGCCCATGGTCTCAGAGAGCATCAGTGGGGTTTAAACCTTGGTTTGTACAGTTTTCAAACCACTGCTCTAAGCACAAGTGTACAAGTATAACACCTCTGTAGAGGACTATAATTTAATATGCAATTTGAGCGATGATGCTTTGCATTTTATCAGAGGGGCAACAAGTGAAGATCTGTGAGTGCTGAGGCACGGAATTCACAATCATGGTAGCAGCACAGGATTTTAGGAGCAAGGCATAATACGTTATTGTCACCAAGATCTATCCCAGGGAGAAAGCTCCTACCCCCGAACACCTGCACATCAGCTGGAATTAGAACATTATTCAGCAATCACGAAGGATTTCGTCCTGGTACTAGGTGTGCTGTCTTACCACTTGGCTGTGACATCAGCGGCTTGGCCGTTACTCCACTTCCAAACTGCATCCACCTTTGACAAGCCGAGCCAAACATTAGTAGTCACCATGGATGCCACCCACACCTACAATAAAAGTACATAGGATTCTGCACATTCTCATCCTTTGAGATCATTAAAAACAATTCTATTTCAGTAAGCATTTGCTGAAAGTTTAAATTAATCTGCTTAATCCTATTGATGTAAATTATCTCTTTGCTGCAAGCTCCAAGCATGAGGAATCTAAATTATTGAAGCAGGGGTAGTGCACTTATTTTTTTATTGTTTTATTATTTGTTTACTTATTGTTATATATGTTATTTTTGTCATTTTATGGATTTATTTTATGAATGTGAGTTGTAATCTGCCTAGAATTTTTAGATTGCTCCTTGTTTACAAAAATCCATTCCTCAGGTGAACCAGTTTATCTGTCTTGATTCATAACGCCATATTGTCCTTCATGAACACTTCGATCAGCCCCAAAAAATCAACTGGTAATTCCATCTTTTCGTGATATCCGTTTTGATGCTACTAGACAGTCTATCTTTTTGGTTCAAGGTCCTGAACTACGGAATAAATTACCATCTCACCTATGCTTATCGTCCTTTAATCAAATTTACAACAAATTTGAAAAAATGTTTGTTTTTGGATGCATACAGCTAGCTGCTTCTTATTTTCATGCACCTGACGTAAATAGCATTCTGGAAGACACAAATTCCCCTCTCTAGTGTTTCCCTCTCTTCTTCTTTTCCATCATGATTGTAGTCCCCCCCCCCACCCCCTTCTTAACTCACTGTCACTTTTTAATTGTCTCCTCCTAATTTTTTTTAAATAATTTTATTGTAAGCCACTCAGACATCTTTGATGGGTAGGATGTAAGTCCCTAATAAACATGGAAAACTTGGAAACTTGGAGATCATCTTTATGCTTCAGACAATGGAGACATGGGGGTCGATATTCAGAACGATTTAACCAGTCAGAAACAGTCGCTGACTGGTTACATTTCTTGTTCAGGACTATCTGCTAATTATCAGAGGCATTTAACTGGATATCACTGCTGAAAACTAGCAATTAGTGCCCAAGTGAAAACAGGCTATTTTGAGGGTGTGCTGGGGACGGAGTCCGAACTCGGATGGTTAAGTGCCAATAATCAGCACTTAACCGGCCAGGTTAAACGCATAAAACATAGTCCTATCTTCATGCGGGCAACCCATAGCCAGTTAAGTTCTGAATATCAACTTATCCAGCTTCGAAAAAAAAACAAATATTCAGTGCCAAAGCTCGGACACATCCTGGCATTGAATATCCGGGAATAATGCCGGCAGCGATCAGCACCGCTGGCTGAATGAAGACACCACAGTGTAATGGGAAGGGGCAGAAGGAATTCTCCAATTATATGTGTAGGCAATACAGTGTGGCCATATCCCCAAGGTGTAATTATCCCCGTAATCCTGTCTCAAACCCTGTAGTAGTTTTGTAAAAAGACTTCAATAGGAAGCTGTACTTTAGCTAAGAATAGAATCAAAACAAATGTGACAACTCTGCAGCAGACATGATGTATATCAAACAATGGCCTCTACAGCACAAGAGAGGATAATTCTGTGAACATTTACATAGCAAATATGTGTGTAAATGACTAGAACAGTATAAAATGTTTAGTACTTTTTTGGGATCTTGCCAGGTATTTGTGTCCTGGACTGGCCACTGTTGGAAACAGGATGCTGGGCTTGATGGACCTTTTGGTCTGTCCCAGTGTGGCAATACTTATGTACTTATGTATTCACACGTATGTACATACATGCATTAATGCTGAAAATCCACTTACATGCTGTTATCTAAGGGTCCTGTTTACTAAGGTGCGCTAGCGTTTTTAGCACATGCTAAAAACTAGCACTCACTAACTGTGTAGACGCACATAGGAATGTTATGGGCATCTACATGGTTAGCGCACGATAAAAATGCTAACTTGCCTATAGTGTGGCTTCGTAAATAGGGCCCTAAGATTTGTGCACATCTTATATAGCATGAATTTTATTTTAAAATTTCTATACCGCATAATCCAAAAGTTCTCAGCAGTTAACAAAATACACCTAGATAAAAGCATAAACAAAGGTGGGCGTACACATGGGCGGAGTCTGGGTAGAATGTGGGCAGAGCTTAACCTTAACATGCATCACATCTGGAATACTCCAAGTCACATGTGTTACATCTAACATTTAGATGGGAACACTTACAGCAGCTCTATGGAATAGTCGCCCATTTACAGAACTGCTTTCAAAATAGCACCATCCTTTATCTAATGCTTACTATTTCTTCCTCACTGTCAATGATCAGCAGGGAGCTGCTGCGATAGCCCATGCACTTCTTCTGAGCCTCTTCCCAGGTTTGTGTCCTTGTCCTTTCGATGTAATAGCAGTTTCCATTCCAGTAATACCAGATAGGATCCTGAGGACACTTGTAGCTCTTCAGTGCTACAGAAAGAAGAGACAGGGGCAGCAGTCTGCAGAACTTTAAACCCTCAAGAGCGAAAATGTCATTGGCCAGGGCAGAAGTGAAGGTCAGGGTAATGTCTAATGAGGACAGCAGAGACAAGGAATTCTCTTCCAGGGCTTCTCCTTAAGAACACATGCTGGACACGGCAGCAGGATTTAGCCCAACCTTGGGTGCACAAGCCATACGTTTATGCTTTTTTGCAAATTTGATATCCCGCCAAATCTGGAACCAGGTCAAGGCAGCTTACAATAAATAAATCTGCAGTTCTAGTAGGCTAAAAAGCTATTCCCAACAATATAGCATCTGACCCTTCCCTGTCAACAAGCTCTGATCTTCAGAACAACTGAAATAGATAAATTACTCCCATTTTTTTCCAGACCGCTTATGTGAAAGTAGACTTCAAAAAGATTTACTGTACGGGCAATTCTGAAAGTGGGCTAGAGCCCGACTGAACCCAGGACCTTCAGTTTCTGCTGAAACCAAATCTGTAACTGAAATTGAATGCTCAGTTTTGGCATAAAAAAAAACTGCCCCCCCCCCACCCACTCTCACCCACAAACCTGACCAAAAGGTTCCCCTCCTGAGCCCCATCTAGCAACAGCGGCACCCCTCACTCTCCATCACCCTCTTCGTCCCACCCAACCACCCATAGGCTCTCCCTGGGCTTACCTTAGGAATCCCTGGTGGTCTAGCGGCCCCTCAGGGGCAGGAATAAACCCCACTCATTCCTGTCCTGTGCCACTGCTCCATCGCAATTGCTGCCAAGACTACCAGTACAGCAGGAGAGGGATCCTAAGGTAGGACTGGGGAAGGCCTACGGGTGGTTGGGTGGTATGGAGGACGTGGAGAGTGTGATCACGTGTAACTGGAACGCACACACCCATGCTTTATCCACGCACGCTATGTCGCTTAAATGCAGCCATACAGAATAGTTCTTATGCCGCTTGTGTGTGTAAAAGCTGATTTTTATGCGTTTACATGCACCCTTGAGCACCTTGTTACAGAATTGCCCTTTGTACATGTCTGAAAACTAGAGATGGACAAAGGTTCTGAGGATCAGGTTTGGGAGCCAGTCATCTAATGCACAGCTCCCCAAATGGGATCACAAAACCTACCTTTGAGTGATGAGCTAGGTGGCCTCTCCATCACTATTCTGCACCTCCAGGGGCGGGGAGGGGGGTGTCACACAATTTTATTTGGCTACAATCATGGGATATACTGGCAGATCAGGTTCACTATGTTCATGTGTTGCACACCAAAACCACTCAAGTAAATCAAAACTAGCACACTGGTATATGAATTGAATAGATCAGCCCAATTCAATAAAAGATAGCTTGGATTGAAATTGTATGAACATTTACACGGCCAATACTGAGTGTTTGAGAACGGACATTCAGCAAGATTCAGCAAGATTCAAGATACATGCTTTTGAGCAGTTTACAGAAACACAGTTTATATAAACATTGCCTTTTGACTTGCAATAAATTTTGAATTGGGCATTTTGGGGAGGTTTTTTAACCAATGATTACTTTTTAACTGTGGGCCCCTAATTTGCTTATTTTGTAATCGGATTGGACGGACTACGATTGGCCACAGTAGTACGAGTCATACAATCATGGGGTCACAGCCACAAAAAGACTGGGAAGTACTGATTTATTACCTCATAATGAGAAACACGGAGTCTGCCCCAGAAAGCCCATATGAAACAGGGAAAAAAGCGAGTTAAAGTCGGCGTTACCTGTCTCACAAAGCTCGGAATCAGTTTTGGTCATGCAGGTGAGCAGCTCTGGACAGCCACCGGTGACAGAATTGCAGGGGACATTCCCATGACATGCCATGCACACAAGTGAACAGTAATCTCCAAAGAACCCCGGAGCACAAACTGCAGCCACAGTTAAAAAAAAAAAGAGAGACAGGACATTATCTTCCTATATTTCCAGCATAAATTGAGAAACGCACAGTGCTAAGGCTTCTCAAACACAATCCTCCAGACCCCATAAGCAGATCTGGGTTTGGGGAGGGGGGTCAAGATAAACTCAAAGGGGTGGCAACCCAACGTTTGACGCACTGTAAAGAATTAGAGGGATAATTGCCAAACAATGGGGGTCTTTTACTAAGGCCTGCTCACATTTTTGGAGCGCGTTAAACGTTAGAGACACCCATAGAAATGCACTCGCGTCTCTAACGTTTAGCGCACGTACACCTATTTTTAGCATGCACTAAAAACGTGAAAGTAAAAGACTCCCAATGTGTCTTATTCGATACATTTGACGCAGTGACCAACAAATTAAGTTGCTGGCTGAAAACTGACCTCAGTGAATATCCCCAAATTAGCATAGTAGGTGATTTATTGTTGATTTATTAGAAAAGATGCCGGTTGTGTAATCTTGGAATTACAAGGTGAGACACCCACAAAACTGTAATTTCAACCTTTTTTGTTATTTAGAATTTGAGTTGAGACGGTTTGAAATTCCCTGTTTTATATCTATGGTATACTCCTTGCAATGACTACACATTGCAGAAGGAATGGATCCTCAGGAGCTTAGCCGAAATTGGGTGGCAGAGCCGGTGGGGG
Organism: Microcaecilia unicolor; assembly: GCF_901765095.1. NCBI lineage: Eukaryota > Metazoa > Chordata > Amphibia > Gymnophiona > Siphonopidae > Microcaecilia > Microcaecilia unicolor. Next base: position 177,359,315 of record NC_044038.1, on the reverse strand, counting down.
GAAGAGGGGTTAGTGGTTGGGAGGTGAGGACAGTGGTGGGCAGACTTATACGGTCTGTGCCAGAGCCAGTGGTGGGAGGCGGGACTGGTGGTGGGGAGGAGGGGATAGTGCTGGGCAGACTTATACGGTCTGTGCCCTGAAAAAGACAGGTACAAATCAAGGTAAGGTATACACATAGGCGCCCCGTATAAGAGGCTTGGGGAGGCTAAGCCTCCCGAGCCCAGTTGTGACCTTCCCCGCCTGCCTCCTGCCCCCCCTCCAAAATTTAAAACTTCATACCTCCTGCTCGGGGTTAAGGGAAGGCAGCGTCGACAGCAACACAGCACATCAGCACCAGTGAAAAGCATGCTGGCTGGCTCGGCGCGCCTTCAGCTTCCCTTCGTTCTGTCTCTCAAGCGCTGGTCCCGCCCTTGCGGAAACAGGAAATGAGGGCGGGACTAGCGCTTGAGAGACAGAACAAAGGGAAGCTGAAGGTGTGCCGAGCCAGCACGCTTTTCACTGGTGCTGACGTGCTGTGTCGCTGCCGACGCCGCCTTCCCTTAACCCCGAGCAGGTATGAAGTTTTAAATTTTGGAGGGGGGGGCGGGAACTGGACAGCGCGCATGCGATCTGGTGCTCGGTGGGAGGGAGGTAAGGAGGAAGGCCTGACACTGGCTGGCTGGATGGCTGGGTGGGAAGGAGGAAGGCCTGATGCTGCTGGGTGGGAGGGAGGGAGGAAGGAAGGCCTGATGCTGGGTGGGTGGTGGGAGGGAGGGGTGCCTGGCGCTTGATGCTGGGAGGGAGGGGTACCTGCTTGCCTGCCTGCCTGATGCTGGGTGGGAGGGGTGCCTGGTGCTGGGTGGGATGCCTGGTGCTGGGTGGGTGGGTGGGTGGGAGGGTGGGAGGGAGGCCTGCCTGCCTGGTGCTGGATGGGATGCCTGGTGCTGGGTGGGAGGGTGAGAGGGGTGCCTGGTGCTTGATGCTGGGTGGGAGGGAGGGGTGACTAGTGCTTGATGCTGGGTGGGATGCCTGGTGCTGGGTGGGAGGGAGGGAGGCCTGATGCTGGGAGGAAGGGAGGCCGGCCTGATGCCTGGTGCTGGGTGGGATGCCTGGTGCTGGATGGAGAAAATAGGCAAAAGCTGGATCCACATTATACCTCCTCCAGTCAATTCCACAGAGGAGGACCCAGCTTTTACTTAATGGAAGGATGGCAAGAAATGAAGAAGAAAGGAGGAAAGTAAAGAAATAAATGGAAAGGAAGCCCTGGAAACGGAGTTAAGAGGACAGATAGCAGCAGAATCGAATACTGGGCCAGCATGATCAGAAAAATAAAGTCACCAGACAACAAAGGTAGAAAAGATCATTTTATTTTCATTATAGTGTTTGGAATATGTCCACTTTGAGAATTAGGTGCTCAACATTAAAAGTTAATATTTATTTACTTATTTATGGCATTTTATCCCATATTAAACATGAATTAGGGTGTTTTGTGGCTCTACACGTATCATGATATTATGATCCCTTGTTTTATATGGTACAGTAAGGTTCTGAGTGTGTTTTTGCACAAAGTTGTGCATAGTGTTTTGCAGTTGAGCGATTGTGGTTAGTATATGCTTTGAGCAACCACTTTATTCTTTGACATATAATACATATCTAATATCTAAATTTAATAAAAGGTATTAATTGTGACTTATTTTAATTTATTTTTTCTGTGTGTTATCAGACAATTATGGGTTTAAGCTCCGGCCCCCAACCCCACCCCACCCCTTTAGCCTCCCCAAACAGTTGGGCCACCGACCGCCTATGGGTATACACATATGAGTTTGTTTTGTTGGGCAGACTGGATGGACCGTGCAGGTCTTTTTCTGCCGTCATCTACTATGTTACTATGACAAAAAAGATCAGCTGGTCCAGTCATTCCCATCCACACTGCAGAGATCTATCCCAGCTTCTAACATCCCTTATCTCATCTTTTTTCTTGAGGCCACCCTGGGTTATTGAAGTTCAACAAAAGCAGGGAAAATATAGTCACCAAAATAATATGTGAAAATGGAGAAGACCTCAGATGAATGACTCGCCCATGCCACTGACCATTAATCCACCCGATTAATGGTTACAACTTTGAAGACTGCATGGGCAATTCATCTGAGGGCTTCTCCGTTTTCACACATTTCGGCGACTATATTTTCCCTGGTTTTGTTGAGCTTTGATACTTGTTTACCAGTGGATAGGGGCTTGTTATAAGTTATTTTTGCCCTACCATGGGTTATTGAGCACATAAAATCCTCGCTTTAGTCCATATACCTCCATTTCCATGTCTGAGGCACCCTCATTTGCTCTAAGAATCAGGGTAATCTGACCCTCCAGGACTGGATTTCAGAACCAAATGCACTGGAAAGATTCTCTCTGACACATCTAGCCCTGGTTGTTATATTGCTAAAAGTCCTGTGAAGATACTGATAGATCTTTAGCAGGAAGTATTTAAGACAGTGGTTCCCAAACCTGTCCTGGTGATGTCTTTGTAAGAATCCCCCTAAATGCAAACCTTAAATTGTTGGTTCCCAAGCCTGTCCTGGGGGAACTCAAACCACTCAGGTTTTCTAGACATCTGCAATAAATATTCATGAGATTGATTTGCATGCATTGCTTCCACTGCATGCAAATCAGATTCACGAATATTCAGTGCGGATATCCAGAAAACCTGACTGGTTTGAGTTCCCCCAGGACAGGCTTGGGAACCAACAATTTAAGGTTTGCATTTAGGGGGATTCTTACAAAGACATCACCTCTGCAGGTTTGTTTAGTGTAGTCACAGGAGGAAATGTAGAAATCTACAGAACATATCCTGTGGTGTTACAGAGGTACAATAAAATATGTACGTTCCAGAAAATGTCAGGCTTCTTGCCAAGGTATTGACATTTTTTACTGTTTTTCTTGCTTTGTTTGCGACTCACCCTGAGATTTGCTCGAGTTTGCCATCTCTTGCTGTTAAGTTCTCTCTTTCTGAGAGTCTTCAAACCAGCAAAGTTTATGGAATCCAATTCTCTGCCATCTCTCCTGCTGCAGCTGAGGTGACAAGGTCACTAGGAAGACTCATGAAGGCATCAGCCAAAGAAGCAGCAGAGAAATTCTGCAAAATCTTGTTCTATTTAAATTCCTACAGTTTTTATGAAGCTTTTCAGTGTTCTCATGGCCCACTCTTATAAAACTGAAGGGTACAGATGTCCTTCTAGTGCACTATGCAGCACTAAGCTTGCATTCAAGCATGCTAACATTATATGCCTGACCACTTAACTTTAGAACCTACCCAGTGCTATTCTGTGGTTTCCCTCAAAAAGTTTGGAGTACCATATTCCCTAACTTCTAAAAACAGGAAATCTTGACGTACCGCGTTTCACATGGACACCAGCAGAAGGGTCCCTGCTGTCTGGGGTGAAATGGATCTCATCGTGCCCTGCCAGTAACCGAAATAAGTCTTGGATCTGCACCACGGCTGTGCAGTTCTGCTGGAGCAGGCAGGCTATCTGGGCATTAGCAAGGTTGCTAAACAGCTCTAGTAAAGCGAAAGGCTTCATCATGTACCGATCCGGCAACATTTCAAACATGCTGGCAGCTGCAAAGACAACAATGACTTTATAGATTATAGGTGAAAAACATCCTCCACCAACATTAGAACTACACCTGTCCCCTCCATACTAGAAGTAACACCTGTCCCCCTGAAAACCTCAGCATGCTATCTGCTGGAGGTAGAGAAATACTGACTTCTTTTGATAGTTTGACGTACACTCTTATGCTGTTTCACATTGGCACACAGACACGCCTTATGTTTTGAAGAACTGTTTGATTTTTATTCCTGATTATTATATATATACCGGACTAGTAACATCAATAGCTGTGATGGACTCCTGATGCAGGCCTTTTGTGCCAAAATACAGCTGTGTCAAATGCTGAGTTATAACAGTACGATTATTAATAAATCGATGTGACTTTTACATCCTGGACTCTTTTTCTTTGTTGGACCTCACTCCTTTTTGCTGGTGTGTTTTTCTACCTCCAGGAGATAAATCCACTGGTGTGGGCTGGTCTAGCTGGACGTTAAGGAAATTGCACTTCTTACAGCAGATCAGATCAGATCACTCTTTGATTTAGACAACCTGCAGAGGTTGTTTCATGCCTTGGCGTTTTCATATATGGATATTTGCAGCTCAAAAACAACATTATCAAGATTACAGTTGTTACAACACTCTGCTTCTAAATTATTTTGTTTACGGACAAATTTTACTAAAAGACACTTCCTTAGTTGGTTACCTGTAGAAGCTCGGATTGAGTTAAAGTATTGTAAACTCAATCCGAGCTTCTACAGGTAACCAATGAAGTGTCTTTTAGTGTCTTGTTTTTAAGTTAATGTACAGAGACTGTCCAAGGATATTTATTACCATTACCGGTAATCTATTGTCCAGACACATAATTCATTTGAATAATTTTGAACTCCCACCCACTCTTGTTGGTTTGTTTAGTTTCTTTACTATTATTAGCCTGATTCTACGGAATTCTCTTCCTTATAATATTAACACTTAGTCTGCGGCAGGCTTTCCCTAAATCTTTGAGATGATACATAAAAATCCTGTTGTTGTTTCTGAAAAATCAATTTAGAAAAGCTCTCTCTGCTATGCTCTGGTAGTCTACTACTAATACTTAACATTTCTGTAGCACTAATAAATGTACACAGCCCTGTACACAAACATGAACGAGACTGTCGAGCAGGGACTATCTAATCAAGACAGACAAACAGGACAAATAAGGAATTAAGGGGAGTTGTGGGAGTGATTAAAACAAACATGGGTACTGAACAGGTGAAGAGTTAAAAGCAGCCTTTAAAAAGTGGGCTTGAATAGAGACAGAGCATGGAGTCGGGAAATTTATTCCTGGCATACAGCGCAGCACTTTGGAAGGAATCACCAAGTCTGGAGGTGGAGGAGAAGGGGCAGAGAAGATTAACTTACCTGAAGAATGGAGTTCCTGGGGAAGGGTGTAGGGAGAGTTAAGAGAGATACTGAGGAGCTGGAACGAATGCACTTATAAGTCAGTAAAAAGAGTTTCAACTGTATATGGAAATGGATATGGAGCTAATGAAGTGATTTGAAAAGAGGGGTTATATGAGTGCAGCAACACTGATGGACGATAAGTCGTGCAGCAGAATTTTGAAAAACTGAATGGGGAGAGAGAGGGTTTAGTGGGAGACCTCTGAAAAGCAAGTTGCAGTAGTCTAAGCAGAGTAGATAAGAGTTTTGGCAGCGAGCTCAGAAAGAAAGGAATGAATTTTGGTGATGTTATTATAGAGAAAGGTTTTAGCAGTCTGTTGGATATGTGCTGAGAAAGAGACAGAGGAGTTAAAGATGACCCCAAGGTTATGAGCTGAGGAGACAGGGAGGATAAGAGTGTTATCCAGAGAAATAGAGGATGAGGGAAGAGCATGTGCTTTGTAATTATTAGCTGGAAATCATTTCTCTGCTGCTATGTGTGAAGAAGGATCCTCATGCTTCTAATATCCGTTCCCCGCTAAGGATCTGGTTCAGCAAGGTCTTATTCCCATAAACATAATCAATAGAAATCAAACAAAATTAAAACATGGAAAAGAAAATAAGATGATACCTTTTTATTGGACATAACTTAATACATTTCTTGATTAGCTTTCGAAGGTTGCCCTTCTTCGTCAAATCAGAAATAAGCAAATGTGGTAGCTGACAGTGTATATAACAGTCTCTCATTGACAGTCTAGCAGGGTGGGTAGGAGATGTGTATGGGGACTTCAAAGCATTCCATAGATAATCTAGCAGGATGTTTGTGGGGAGGGGATGGGAGGGGAGGGGAGGGTGATAAGCAGAGAAATACAACTTTATGGTTTATAATGGGCTAGAAAACCCAGATCCTTGTTAAGTCCTGTCTGTTGGGTGTCAAAATATTCAATCATTCTGACTTCAAAGGTTTTACATTCCTGTATTGTTTTAAAGTTACCTTTCAGTATTCTCACTGTGAAATCACTGGTACAGTGTCCTGGTTCTGTGAAGTGCTGTCCCACCAGGGTGGGGGCCCTACTGGCTGTATTGTTCATGTGAAGTCTATGTAAATTGAATCTTGTCTTAAGCATCTGGCCTGTTTCTCCAATATAGCAACCTTCGTTACATTTTTTACACTGAATGATATATACCACATTGGAAGATGAGCATGTGAAAGATTCCTTTATGTTGAATATCTTTCCATTGTGAATGACTGTGGGGGTCTTGTGAAATGTTTTGGCATAGTTTGCAGCTAGATATATTACAAGGAAGTGTGCCTTTCTGTTCCTTTTCAGTCTGTGTTGGGAGTTTACTTCTGATAAGCTTGTGTTTTAAGTTGGGTGGCTGTCGGAAGGCCAGTACTGGTGGGGATGGGAATATCTCATTCAGTAATTCATCCTCCTGGAGCAAAGGTTGTAGATCTCTTATGATTTTCCTCAGTTTTTCCAGCTCTGGATTGTATGTCACTACAAGGGGGATTCTGTCTGTGGTTTTTTTCTCTTTGTACTGTAGCAGATTTTCCCTGGGTGTTCTGAGGGAGGAGGCAATATTTTTGGAGATTATTTTGGGGTTGTATCCTTTCTGTTTGAAGGATGCAGTCAGGCTTTTAAGGTGTCTGTCTCTGTCCCCTGGGTCAGAGCAGATACAGTGGTATCTTGTGGCTTGGCTGTAAATGATGGATCTTTTTGTATGTGCAGGATGGAAGCTGGAGTTGTGGAGGTAGCTGTCTGTGGGTTTCTTGTATACAGATGTTTGTATACAGCCGTCACTGATTGAGACCGTGGTGTCCAAAAATTTGACTTTTTCTGGGGAGTAGTCAATTTTGAATCTGATTGTAGGATGGTATGTATTGAAGGAAGAGTGAAATTGTTTCAGAGTTTCTTCACCCTCCGTCCAAATCATAAAAATGTCATCGATGTACCGGTAGTATTTTAGAGGTTTGGTCTGGTCTGTATTCAGAAATGTCTCTTCCAGCTCAGCCATAAAAAGGTTGGCATATTGGGGTGCTGTCCTGGTGCCCATCACAGTGCCCATTATTTGTAGATAGATATCATTGTTAAAGCGGAAGTAGTTGTGAGTTAAAATAAATTTGATTAATTTTGTAATAGTTTCTGGTGAGTATTGATGGTCTAGTGTGGATGTTCTTAGGAGTTTCCCACATGCAGCTATGCCATCCACATGTGGAATGTTGCTGTATAGTGATTCTACATCCATCGTGATCAGAAGGGTGTTAGGTGGTAGTTGCTTGATATTTTTCAATTTATTCAGAAAGTCTGTGGTGTCTTGTATGAAGCTGTTAGTTTTGTGCACGAGAGGTTTCAGAATTCCCTCTATGAGTCCAGATATTTCCTCCGTGAGTGTGCCAATACCTGATATGATTGGCCTGCCCGGGTTTCCAGGTTTGTGGATTATGGGTAGCATGTAGAATGTGCCCACAGATGGTTGGTTTGGTATGAGTTTCTTCAGATGTGGCTGTACTTGTTTAGAAAATGTTCTGATAAGATCTTTTAGCTGTTTTGTATAATCCTGTGTGGGGTCCTCAGTTAGTTTCCTGTAGTATTTATTGTCTGAGAGCTGTCTGCGTCCTTCTTCAATGTATTTTTGTGTGTCCATAATTACCACTGTGCCTCCTTTGTCTGTGGGTTTGATGGTAATGCGTTTGTTAGTTTGTAGAGTTCTTATGGCCGCTCTTTCTGGTGGGGTAAGATTGTACAGAATTCTCTTGTTTGTTGGAAAGTTGGGATTTTACCCTATGTCTGAAACTTTCTATGTAATTATCCAGCTTGTAGTTTTGTCCCTCCTGTGGGGTGACTATCTATGGAATGCTTTGAAGTCCCCATACACATCTCCTACCCACCCTGCTAGACTGTCTATGAGAGACTGTTATATACACTGTCAGCTACCACATTTGCTTATTTCTGATCTGACGAAGAAGGGCAACCTTCAAAAGCTAATCAAGAAATGTATTGTTATGTCCAATAAAAAAGGTATCATCTTATTTTCTTTTCCATGTTTTAATTTTGTTTGATTTTTATTGATTACCTTTAAGAGTGGACTAACACGGCTACCACACCTCTCCCATAAACATAAAATCCAAGAAAGTCTTACTAAATCAGACCTTAATGCCTTTCCCTCCACCTTCTCCACAGGTCAGATTTTTCCCCCCAAACATCTTTCCTGCTTTTGCCCCACCTCTATTACCCAGAACCAATTTTTCAACTGGAATAAAACCACTGAACTTGCCATAAAATAAAAAAGCATTTTCAAGCTAAATTTAAGTGATGGTTTCCATTGCTTCAGGTCTGCATGGGAGTTGCTGTACATACAGTGGGGGAAATAAGTATTTGATCCCTTGCTGATTTTGTAAGTTTGCCCACTGACAAAGACATGAGCAGCCCATAATTGAAGGGTAGGTTATTGGTAACAGTGAGAGATAGCACATCACAAATTAAATCCGGAAAATCACATTGTGGAAAGTATATGAATTTATTTGCATTCTGCAGAGGGAAATAAGTATTTGATCCCTCTGGCAAACAAGACCTAATACTTGGTGGCAAAACCCTTGTTGGCAAGCACAGCGGTCAGACGTCTTCTGTAGTTGATGATGAGGTTTGCACACATGTCAGGAGGAATTTTGGTCCACTCCTCTTTGCAGATCATCTCTAAATCATTAAGAGTTCTGGGCTGTCGCTTGGCAACTCGCAGCTTCAGCTCCCTCCATAAGTTTTCAATGGGATTAAGGTCTGGTGACTGGCTAGGCCACTCCATGACCCTAATGTGCTTCTTCCTGAGCCACTCCTTTGTTGCCTTGGCTGTATGTTTTGGGTCATTGTCGTGCTGGAAGACCCAGCCACGACCCATTTTTAAGGCCCTGGCGGAGGGAAGGAGGTTGTCACTCAGAATTGTACGGTACATGGCCCCATCCATTCTCCCATTGATGCGGTGAAGTAGTCCTGTGCCCTTAGCAGAGAAACACCCCCAAAACATAACATTTCCACCTCCATGCTTGACAGTGGGGACGGTGTTCTTTGGGTCATAGGCAGCATTTCTCTTCCTCCAAACACGGCGAGTTGAGTTCATGCCAAAGAGCTCAATTTTTGTCTCATCTGACCACAGCACCTTCTCCCAATCACTCTCGGCATCATCCAGGTGTTCACTGGCAAACTTCAGACGGGCCGTCACATGTGCCTTCCGGAGCAGGGGGACCTTGCGGGCACTGCAGGATTGCAATCCGTTATGTCGTAATGTGTTACCAATGGTTTTCGTGGTGACAGTGGTCCCAGCTGCCTTGAGATCATTGACAAGTTCCCCCCTTGTAGTTGTAGGCTGATTTCTAACCTTCCTCATGATCAAGGATACCCCACGAGGTGAGATTTTGCGTGGAGCCCCAGATCTTTGTCGATTGACAGTCATTTTGTACTTCTTCCATTTTCTTACTATGGCACCAACAGTTGTCTCCTTCTCGCCCAGCGTCTTACTGATGGTTTTGTAGCCCATTCCAGCCTTGTGCAGGTGTATGATCTTGTCCCTGACATCCTTAGACAGCTCCTTGCTCTTGGCCATTTTGTAGAGGTTAGAGTCTGACTGATTCACTGAGTCTGTGGACAGGTGTCTTTCATACAGGTGACCACTGCCGACAGCTGTCTGTCATGCAGGTAACGAGTTGATTTGGAGCATCTACCTGGTCTGTAGGGGCCAGATCTCTTACTGGTTGGTGGGGGATCAAATACTTATTTCCCTCTGCAGAATGCAAATAAATTCATATACTTTCCACAATGTGATTTTCCGGATTTAATTTGTGATGTGCTATCTCTCACTGTTACCAATGACCTACCCTTCAATTATGGGCTGCTCATGTCTTTGTCAGTGGGCAAACTTACAAAATCAGCAAGGGATCAAATACTTATTTCCCCCACTGTACATATATGCTTTATAAGCTTGACAAATCCGTAAGCAGCAACCTGAGCCACAGGAGATCAAATGAGTGCAGAGAAAAGAAAAAGTACTGGAGGTTGTTCTGGCCAAATGCAAGTTCAGTGGTACTGGACTGATTAGATGCTCAGCTAACAGCACCCAGTCAGTCACGGTAGCCAAAAGCAGAAGGTGAAGTGGAAGAAAACGTAAACCAAACAACAATGTACTAGTGGCACATCTGGTGAATTCCAGCAACTTACCTTCTCTTTTCTTACAAGCCCATCGATAGGAGTTTTCACAAGGGAGCTTTACTACACCCTCAGTGGATCTGTCAATTCCAGCACACCTTCCTCCCGGGCTTCCAAACAGTTTTAACCTGAAAAGGCAAAAACGAAAGTGGCAAAATCTCAACAGCATTTCCCAGGTAACACGACACACGGTCTACCCTTCACACCTGCGTCATCCTTCCATCAAAGATCAGATGGGGTGAAGTACACAGAGTGAGGGCTAAGTGAACATCATATTTCATTAGCTTGCTCTGTACCAGTGGCATAGCCACAGGTGGGCCTGGGTGGGCCGGGGCCTACACATTTAGGGCTCAGGCCCACCCAAAAGTAGCACACGTTCAGCGGTAGCTGGTGGGGATCCCAAGCTTGGCCAGCTACTCTCCACGATACCGGCACCTGAGCATGCTCATTTTTCACCTGCTGCAGACTGCCAAGGTGGAAAGAAACGTTTTCCCATCAGTTGAGATATTATTTTAGTGGTGGTTGGGGTGGGGGGAAGAACACTTGGTGCCCACCCACTTCTTGCCTAGGCCCACCCAAAATCTGTTGTCTGGCTATGACCCAATTGTGCACAGTGCATCACAACAGTGTCGAATCACTTCTGACTGAATTGAAAAGGGCAGTTCAGGTGGTGTAATTCTTAAATTATTATGCTCTATCCGAAGTCAATTTCCTTTGTGTTTTGTTACATTTATTTTTATTGTTTTGATGTTTCCGCCTCCATGTTTGAGCTTCTAGTTCAAACAGAAAAACACAGGCTGGGATTTGGCACCCGGAGCCTCGATATTTTCCTTGGCTGGAAGTGGAGGGAGGATGCGGGGGAGCAGCATGCACCTGGACTTCTGCCAGAGTCCTGCAACCAAGGGCCCTAAATCTGGCCACTACTGTGAAATGGTTCCAACTCTCTCTCCACCCCAGGGGCTATAAGCACTACCTCTGGAACAGCCTCAACACCGACTGGCATGGGGAGGGGGGTTAGTGCAAAAGACACAACTTGTGGACTAAACCACAGCCCTTCCCCCATGGATCCACCAAATCCACACAGATTTGTTTTTCTCACACACTGCTGCCTTTTTGTGGTTTAAAGTTATGTCACTCTTACACATAAGTTGCTCTTACAGACAGACATAAAGAATGTTGCATTGCAGTCTGACCCTATGAACATAAGGCATGAAAACAAAAGTTGTGTCTCTTACAGGTGGGATAATAGTCTAGCCATTGCAGTGTGCTGAGGCCCTAGTACCTTCCTCTTTACTGCAAGAATAATTCCTGCAATCGTCAAATGGTTTAACTCCCTCATCACACAAATACTTCTCAGTTACTCCTTGAAAAGCCTTTCAATTAAATCTTTGGTCATCATGATGAACATCTTCCTACCAGTTAAGGGTGTTACTTGCAGACTTCTCATTCGCCCAGTTCCATGAAAAGAACGACTTTCTGTTATTCAATCCAGTCCACGTGACACCCGGCAGGACCTTTGAGAGCAGCCAGTTCTGAGATTAAACACATGACACCAGCCAGCAAGTTTTATATGAGAAAGTCTGTTGCGCTCATCTCCTACAGTAATACAACATAGACAGATGCTCTGCACAATTACCAGTTCATCCCAGCTCTCAATCCAAAGCAGATCTGTATCTTTGTACTGCCTGCATGCATCCCGGGCTTCAAGCCAGCTGCGCTCATTCTGGGGGCTGAAGAAGTAGCAGCTGTGCTCCCAGTGCCACCAGCCAGCATGAGATGGACACTTCAAGCTCTTCATACCTGGGTAAAACAGAATAAGACTAGTAAAAAAGGCCCGTTTCCGAAACCAATGAAACGGGCGCTAGCATGTGGTTTTTTTTTTGTGTGTGTGTGTATGTGTCACAGAGTTATTTTGTGTGTGTGTTTGTGTGAGGGTGTGAGGGTGCAGTGTGTGTGCAGGTTGTTGATGTGTGTCTTTTTTTGTTTTGTTTTGTTTTTTGCTTGGGGGTTGGGGGATGTGGGTGACGGCTTGCCTGAGGACGGGGATGGTTGTTTTAAGTTGGCGGAAGGGAGAAGAGCACGGTCTCGGGCCGTCGGGGGGGTGATCCGGTATGTTTGGTCCATTTCAGGCCGGCTGCAGGGGAATGCTGGAACATTTATGCGCTGCAGGAATCAGCGCCATCTTTTTCCGGGTGCTCGGGGAATCCCCGAGGTGGGAGACTGCTTGCCTGAGGCTGGGGATGGTTGGGCACGTCCTTGGCCGCTTCGGCAAAAGGGGAAGAGGAAGGGGGTGGGGAGTTACCTGCAGCCGCCTGAGAAACCATGTATTCTTTGTTTGTTTTGTATTATTAGTTTGCATTTCTGTTGAAGAAAGAGTGGATGCCTTTTGAATGATGGAGGTGGTGCGTCAGTGTGCGGTTGTTTTGTTAGTTTGGCAGCCAGTCTCCAGCGATTCCTAGGCAGGGAAGGAGTACTCCTCCCCCTTCCTTGGTCGCTGTTTGCTGCTGGCTGGATCGCGGGTAATCCTTCCAGCTGGGCCGCAGCTTGTCCTGTTCGCCCACGTCCCAGATGGTGGCGGGCACGTTGTTTTCCGACTCCTCTGACTCCATGTCAAGCGATCCCAAATATAGTCTGTGCTATAGGCCCTCTGGCAATCTTCAGTACTGGCATTAGGCATTTTAAAATTTCTCCCCCCCCCCCCCCCCCCCCCCCCTCCGCCAGTCTATTTTTGCACATACCCACAGCAGGAATATTCTTCTCTCGTTCCAGCGGTGGTTCTGTGCTCTCCGTGCTGCACAGATAATGAGCCATTCTGCTGGGGAATGCTCCTCCCTTATTGTCATGTAGTGTCCTCTGATTGGTCCGTCTTACGTTGCCTAGTGTTGCCTGGGAACGGTGTTGTGATGGTCCTTTGTGTTTCAGAATGTTGAGGGTGTTTTTTCTGATTGGTCCGTCATGCGAGGGCGGGGCAGAGAGACATGGTCAGTGTTATGGCTTCACCATCATGAATCCATGAACCCTTCAGTGAGTGACTGAGTGACTTCAGAACGTTGTCTTCAGAATGTTGAGGGTGAGTTTTATTATAGTAGATGAGGCTGCCAGCAACAAGGGATGCAAAGTCCTTAACTAACAGCAGCCAGGGAAAGACCTAGCAGACTGAAGCTCTTGCTGCTCTCTCTCCCCCCAATTCACTTATCCACTGCTACATTGGTTTCCATTTCATTTGCTGCTAACATTATGTGCCTGATCACATAAATTTTGAACCATAAGCTTTTACTGGACGGAACCATTTACAGCCTCCTAGCAGGAGTGCATAGGATGGAAAAATAAGATCTTGCCTGATCATTTTCTTTCCATTAGTCCTTCCCACTATTCCAGAACCTGTGGGATAGTTGTGTTCATCAACCAGCAGGTAAAGATAAAGAACTGAAAACTGAGCTGAGACATATCTCTCTTGGCATCCTGTCCAGCTCCTCTTTTCTATCTCCAGCAGGTGGATGGCCACACTTTTCAGACTCTAGTTCTGAGTGATTTGCTCCTGGTCCAGTTAGTCAACTGGTCTCCAGCTGAGCTTTGCAGGTGGCTTGAGTCTGCAGAGTCATATCTGGAGGTCTTCAGATCCCCATTTGTGGTGCCCTGCGAATTTACTTCTTCCCTCCCTTCACCTCTCCCGTTTCCTGTGGAGTTCTCCTTTTCCAGTACAACAACGCAGATGGAGTGAATGGTCACTCCCGTGGAGGCAGTTAAGCAGTTTTCCTGCTGTGGGACCCACTGGCCGGTGTCGAGGCTTTGCAGTGCGTGCAAGCCGGGAATTCAGTGGGATGTGGGGAAAACTGTCAGCGGCAGCATCCGAATATGCCGGGGACTTCAGGCTCTCCAGCAGGACCAGTGCAGATTTTGATGCAGGAGCGTACGGGAATGGGCGCCATTTTGTCAAGAGCCGACCAGCAATGAGGAACAGCCTTTGTCTGATCATACGCGGAGCACAGCCAGCATTTTACAACCTCAGGGCCCGACAGAGCATTCAGCTGCATTGCGATCTTTGTTTCCTCCAGGCCTATTTACTGTCAGAAACAAGCTAAAGATGTCCATATCAGACTATATAAGTGATAAATAAAAGTTCTCCAATGAGAGACTCATAGGGAAAAGGAAAGGGGGAAGAAACACGGAGAGATGAATGGATGGGTGATCACAGGGTGACAAATGTCATGTTTAGCTCATTTCTGACCTGAAGGTGGCAACTGCCTTCGAAAGTTAAATAAAAATGTATTAAGTTAGTCCAATACAAAAGGTATTGGGTTTTTTTTGTTTGCTTTGTTTTGCTTCTATTTGTTACCAGTGGCATAGCCACAGGTGGGCTTGGGTGGGCCAGAGCCCACCCATTTATGGCTCAAGCCCACCCAACAGTAGCATATGTTTAGTGGTAACTGGTGGGAATCCCAAGCTCCGCCAGCTGATGGTAACGAAAACGCTACTCTCCACGACACCTGCGCATGCTCAGTTTTCAGTGCATTCCTGCTGCCAAGGTGGAAAGAAACGTTTTCCCAACAGCTGAGATTTTTTTTTTGGGAGGGGTGAACACTTGGTGCCCACCCAATTCTTGCTTAGGCCCACCCAAAATCTGTTGTCTGGCTACGCCCCTGTTTGTTACCACACTGCTTTATCCATTTCCTTGGATTTCATTTAATTATTGAATTTTGTATCCCGCATTTTCCAAAATGGGGGGGGGGAGGGGGGGGACTCGAACACCCCCAGAGGCTGTAAAAGAAAGAAAGGAAAAGAAATCTCTATCTGACCAGCGTCCAACAGAGAATTCCTAGGCACAGAAGAAGAAGTAGCATTGTTGTTCTTATTATTAACCTCTAAAAGAGAGAGACTAAAGGGCTCGCTTCCTACCTGCTGGGAGACTGAGAAAATACTGAGGCTAAGGTCACATGACCAGGGCTCTTATTGGCTCTTATTGCTGCGTTCGGCACCTAACCCTTACCGTTCAGTGAATCCAGACTGCCCCAATTTGACTGCCCCTATCGGACCGACCGTTCACTTGTCTATTAGATTGTAAGCTCTTTGAGCATGGACTGTCTCTCTTTGTTAAATTGTACAGCGCTGCGTAACCCTAGTAGCGCTCTAGAAATGTTAAGTAGTAGAAGTAGTAGTAGTAGTAGAGTCACAGTTTTTTCTCAGTCTCCACCTGCTGGTAGGCTTGCACAACCCATCAGTCCAATCCTGGTCCAGTCCGGAGGGACGCTAAGGAAACATAATTAATTTTTTACAACTATTAAGTAACTAGTAACTAATGGCCAAACATAGGTATTTCTAAAACGTATAGTATTCTTTATTATCTTGTGCAGAAGCAGTTGAAATAAGAAATATCTAAGGAGCAACAGTGGGACAAGATCAAGAGAGAATATATTGAGACTATGAGTGGGATATGATGAGTGATGCTAGTAACATGTGCTAACATTCTGCGTGTAGGAAGTACATAAGTGTTGCCATACTGGGACAGACCGAAGGTCCATCAACCCTAGCATCCTGTTTCCAACAGTGACCAATCCACTTGGTATTGTGGTTCGCTAGTGCTTAAATGGTCTGGCATCTTGTTCAGATGTACAGTTCTTGAATTCGGTGGTCGGGATAGAGCTAGGGTGTGGAGAGTCAGGATTTGTTGTTCTTAAGGTAATGGATTTTAAAGACATCAAGGAAAAAAGGTCTTTCATATATTTTAGGTACTTAAGCATTGGGTGTGAGATAATATTGCAACTTTCAAAATAGAAACTCAGTTTGATTTGCAGCATTGCCTACAACAGAAAACTAAGTCCCCAACTGAGAAAAAAACGGAGGGTAAATCAAAATGGCCGCTATTCGCGCCACTTGCCCTGTGGCGGCCCCCGAAAGTGCGCCTGCCACCTCCACAACAAGCGGAGGAGAGCGGGACGGCGGGGAAATAACAGCCGGCGAAAAAGGCCCCGAAAACCAGAGGAAGAACAGGCCCCGACTAAACATCCCAAGCAGAGCCAAATTACAAGTTCCGGCGGCGTTAACTCGGAGAATCTGCAGCAGGGGGACCAAAATGGCGCCCTTCTGTGACAAAATTAAAAGAATGTAGGGCAGATGCAACGGACTGGGTAAACAAAGAATCATGAAATTGCCGCCCGAAAAAGCTCCAAAGAAAAATCTAACTCCGGTGCTGACAAAAAAAAACATGCTGTAGCCTCCCCTGTATGGCGGAGCTGTCTCCGCCCGAAAAACAATTCATCGCGCCTCTTATTATTATTAGTAGTATTATTATTATCTTTTTTTTTTTAAGAAGCCAGCTGCCGCTGCCCAAAACACAAAAAACGGAGGAAGAAATTGAGAGGCAACACCTGGCTCCTTAAAGGCCCAGTCAACATTATTTTCTTCTATTTCCTCCTTTCTTTTTTTTTAAACCACTGAATTAGAAAAAGAACAAGTGCTCAAGAGCAATTAAACAGCACAGAGCTGCCTGCTCCTTAGCAGTTTGTGGATTGTCTTTTTTTTTTTTTTTCAAACAGCTTGCTCGTTAAAATGCTGGGGAAACAAAAATACTTGTAGTTTTAACTTTCTATAGTGGCTGCCTCTCCCAAAGTCATACACCTTTCTAACCAAAGAGTAGCCCTTCCCAGCTAAGTATGGGAGATGGGGAGGAAGGGGGGGAGGGACTTGGGACACCCGAGTGTAACACCCCAGAGGCTTTAAAAGAAAGAAAAAAAAGAAAACCTTATCTGTCCAGCGTCTAACAGAGAATTCCTAGGCACATAATAAGAAGTAGCATTATTGTTGTGATTATTAACCTCTGAAAGAGAAAGAGAGAGAGAGAGAGACTAATGGGCTCACCTCCTGCCTGCTGGAGACTGAGAAAATACTGGGGCTACGGTCACATGACCAGGGCTCTTATTGGCTCTCTAGAGTCACAGTTATTTTCTCAGTCTCCACCTGCTGGAGGGCGACCCATCAGTCCAATCCTGGTCCGGTCCAGAGGGACGCTAAGGAAAAGGTCTTTCATATATTTTAGGTACTTAAGCATTGGGTGTGAGATAATATTGCAACTTTCAAAATAGAAACTAAACTGGATCTGATGACATCAATGAACATGATAAAGTTTAATGGGTACAACACCAAAGGGTGGAAGCAGAACCAAATCCAAATGACCAGCCCAAACAGGAAGTAAGAGCGTCAAAACAGTTTCTTGGGACCCTACACAGTCTGTGTTTCTGCAACAAGCCTTCCTCAGGGGTCTAAAAACATAAAAATCAATGTTTAAAATCATAAGTCATAAAAACAAAAGCTATAATACAAAATAAAATATAAAATAAATGGTGATAATAGGGACACACACAGTGAATTAACAGTATGAATATAAATATAAATGCAAACATCATCGATCAAAAATATACATTAAAAAACCACACAAGGTAACAATGTTGCGTTGTAATGATATCAAGAAGAAATTAAATTAAGGTTCAAATTCCAAAGACATAACTAATGGGCAACAAAACAACAGAAAAAGATTGGACAAATTTCTGGATGAAAGCCCAGAAACCATTTTTCAAATATAAGCAGTGGTTTTCTCCAGTTCTCCCTGGGATAAGAAGCACAGGATATTTCTATCTTTTGGGATCCTGTCAGGTACTTGTGACCTTGACTAACCACTGTTGGATACAGGGTCTTGGTCTTGATGGACATTTGATCTGATTCAGAATTCAGCAATGGGGGATGGTTGGTATTCAGGTTCCTTGGGAGAATGTGACAATCCCCAAAAGAGTTTACAAAAACCAAAGACCACTCTGCCAGCTGTGCACCTGTGCCACTAGTGTAGTCTATTCATCCACCATTCACTCAAGGCTAGGCTCAGATCCAACTCTCAGTTCTTTGCGCATTTACCTGTCTTGCAGGATGCCGGTCCATCCTGATATTGACAGAGATGAACATCATTGCAGTCTCCTGTCTGGGGATTACAGAGGGCATCCCTAAAGCAGACATCGCAGATGGAGGAGCAGTTCTTCCCAGAGAAACCCATGCTGCAGTCTAAGGGAAGAAAAATCAAACGGCAGCTTCAGCCCCTTACATCAGATCAGCACTAACTTCCAACTGGGGATCGCTCCTGCTCCAACTTCACCACTAGACCACTAGGGGTTGTAAGGCAGGGCTTGGGAAAGGGGGGCTACGAGTCGGTGGGTGGAGGCAACACAGGATGGGGGGGGGGGGGTCAGAAGGTGCGGCTGCTAGTTTGTTGGGGGGAAAATGTGCTGTTTGGCGGTTGTGCCCTGATGCACTACACTGCAGTGGTGCACAAGGTCCCTCATATGAAGTTTCTGGATTATCCAACATTTTCGATTATCTGACCACCTGTCAGTCCTCTTTATGTCAGATAATCAGGACTCCACTGTATTGCTAGCGCAGCCAAATTCTGGCAGGATCTGGATCATTTCGACCGCTCCTGCTCAACTGGGTGACCAGTTCTCTGTCTGGGCCTAGGAGCTGTCTCACCGGACTAGTGGTGTGCTCCATAGGATGTCCGCTACCATCTACTGAGACAGAGAATATTGGCTTTCTGAAGCTGCATAATGCCTATTATAGGACAGAGCTCCCAGCTCATAAGTCTCTGTCTCCATCTGCTGGCTGAGGGGTATAACCCATCAGTTCTGGACTGGTCTGGTGGATGAAAAAGAAGAGACCAATATCTGATATGCCTGCATCACCAACCAACTCAAAGTGAGTAAGAAAAGGACCATTTCTGGAACAAAGACAGGATGCTCAGATTCAACTCACCTGATTTCACATAGGCGAAGGAATTTGGCTCCTCATTTTTCAGCAGATATGTCCCTTCCACAAGAACATAGGAGCTATTCCAGGTGGTAATGCCCCTACAAGTGTCAGTCAGACTCAGGCAGATCCTCTTAGCCGTACTCAGCTCCATGTACACCTCAGCTGGACGGATCGTAGGGTAAAGAAGTAGCCGGGACTGAAACCCTTGATACCGTTCTGCATCTGGGAAGAAGAGAAAAAAGGTACTGGATAATGAATCCTGAGAGAGCAGCTGTTTCATGGGGTCATGCAATGTAGAGGCAGTCAAATTTACCATGGGTTGAGAAGGAAAGAATTGAGAAAATCTGTTTCATACAGAACAGGGTAAGACAAGATGTTGCTACAAAATCAAAACAAGGTGGAGTGAAAGATGTAGGAGAGAGGTGTATGGGAAGAGTTAAAGAAGGAAGCAACAGAATTAATACCAGTACAGAATTAATACCTGCACTGCGCTTACAGATCCACTTGGCTCGTTCCACACAAGCCACGGACAATAGGTTGCGTGTGGAGAAGACTTTAACGCAAGACTGGACGTTCGCTGGGAGTGTATTCACTACCTGCAGCCTTTCAAGGAAAAAGATATGAGAGGAAGCAAAAATGTCATTACCTTCAAAAATAGAGTTCATCACTGAGTTATTCAACAATAAATTAACGCTGAATAACCTAAAAGAGCTAACTCTCTGAGTAGAGTGACTTGACTACTGTCTGGGGTACACACAAACTTCAGTTTCCAAAGTATAACAATAGAAAGTTGATCCCTGCATAGAGGTGCATCAAAGGAAATGAAGATTGCTTTCTTCCCAAGCAGAGCATGGACCAAGGAGCTGCCACAGTAGTTATTACGTATAGCAAAAGTCCAGAAACTAAGTGACCAACAGCGATCATGCGGCTAGTTTGGATACATGTCCTCAGCAGTGGGTGGCTACATAATCGCCAAGCTATAGAGAAATTCAAGCAGGAATTAAATGGCCAGCTTTAAAGACTGATTTGGTCATCTGTAGGTGACCCAACTGGCTATGCTTGGCCCAACTCTACAACCTTCCTTAAGCAATCAACTGTAAAGGCATTACAGAGCTAAGTAATGTGGCATGACCAGGTCCTGTATTTGGAGAATATTCCATTTTAGCTGCACTATGAAATACACTGATATTACAACTCAATACGCCTTATTATATATGTCAAGAAAGAAAATTCTTGGGCTTCCTTCCACCGTGGCGTTATAGTAGCTAGTCTTGGAACAGGGATTCCTCCTGCCATTCTTTACATTGAAGACACCCTGCATGGGTGGTGTTCTTACCATGTACTATCTGCCGGTGAACCTTCTGACCACGTAAAGGTATTTGCTTTCTCAAAATTATTCATTCCTATCCAGTAATCTTCCAGAGGCATCTGCAAAAGCCAAGCCTGCAGGTAGGCAAAAGGTTAAATTAACACCGATTTCATCTGTCAGGGGCTCTTCTCTTTCTCTACCTAAAAACCTGGCGCTCAGGAACCTTACAAAGAGACAACAGAACAAGTTGCAGCTGCCACTTCCATGCTTAACAAGTTAAGAGCAGCGGGCCGAGAACCAGAGAAAGCTGTGGCACCTTGTAAAGTTGGACAAGTTGCTTATCCCTCCACTGCCTCAGGTAATGTTAGTGACACTGCTGTTCTAAGCAGCTGGGACACTAAGGGATAAGGGGTAATGCATCTGATATACTACCTTTCTGGGATACAACCAAAGTGGTTTACATATTATTCTATATTCAAGTACTTTCTCTGTCCCCTGTGGGCTCACAATCTAAATTTTTGTACCTGGGGCAATGGAGGGTTAAGTTACTTGCCCAGAGTCACAAGGAGCTGTAGTGAGAATCAAACCCAGTTCCCCAGGTTCTCAGGCCACCGCACTAACCATTGGGTTACACCTCCAGCCTCTCCGCTGAATATCAATGCCCCCTCTCTGGCTATAGTGACAGGACCAGCAGAAGAGGCTTCCCCTGCTACTGGAATGCTTGTCCTATGATTTATATTCAGTGTGTGCAGCCACACTCTCTCTCACACACACACACTTCTCCTCCCTTCCATTCTGTTCCCATTACAGTGACACTTCTGAACAGCAAAGAGAAATCCTAGAGAAGACCTGAGCCCACCAAGAAAGCACCAAGGTAAGACTTGCTTTCTCTGCGGCACTGTCAATTTTTATCAGCTCTGTTTCGCTGTATCGCTTGCACTCTTTGAGGGCTTCCACCCACGTCCTGCTATGTCTCTTCTCCAGGTAATAGCAGTGCTTATCCCAGTAAAACCAATCAGGTCCTTCCGGGCATTTGAAGCTCTTCATGGCTTTCCAAGCAAGGAAATAGAAATAGAACAGGTTAATGATGTCAGGTGAGGTCCTTCCTGTCATATTGCTCCTGAACTCATGCCTCACATACTCATAATCTTTACCAATGACCTCAAGAGCAGTGTTTTAATGTTAAACCCTCCAGTTATAACCCACAGAGCTGTCAAATTATTCACACCCAGGTTAGAGATTTTGGACCGGTTCTGAATTTCTGACAACCATATTCTGATACGCTGGTTTCAATAGGCAAAATCTAGGACTGGGATGTGAATTCAAAACTAGAACTGGTCAGAAAGTCTTTCTCCTGAAACTGGGTAGCTCTAAAACCATCTCCAAGATAAAAGTCAGTCTTTGTCTGGCCCACAAGGGCTGACTATGAATTCCCAATAACTAAGTGGAGGAGTGGCCTAGTGGTTAGAGCACCGGTCTTGCAATCCAGAGGGTGGCCAGTTCAAATCCCACTGCTGCTCCTTGTGATCTCAGGCAAGTCACTTAACCCTCCATTGCCTCAGGTACAAACTTAGATTGTGAACCCTCCTGGGACACAGAAATATTCAGTGTATCTGAATGTAACTCACCTTGAGCTACTACTGGAAAAGGTGTGAGCAAAAAATAAAAATAACATTTACATCTAAACCTTCAATCAAATAGCTTTACAATATTGAAAATTAATTACACTTGCATTGTTTTCCTCAGCAGATTGGCAATGGAGACACTCATTCTTTTGGCCACACTTGAGAAAGGCAATTTTCAGCTGGGTCATTTTAACTGGGTAAATACCTTTGAAAATTGCCTCTTCCTGTGATGTATCAGTCTGATTTTGAGTCTTACCGCTGAGGTGCGCAAAGGCATCTGTCTGGCACATACCGAATTCGCAGAGCCCAGGGCTCGACAGCTGGAGGCAGTTGAACAGGTTGTCACAGTCTCCGGTAATAGAGTTGCAGACACTGTTAGGAAACCGGCAGTTGCAAGCCTGACAGTTAATGCCGTAAAATCCCAGCGTGCAAACTGCAAAAAAAGAAAACGAAAGGAAAGAACGAAAACTGTGGGAGATGATTGTAAACATAATAGACATAAAAGCCAGATTCTATATAAGATGCCTAAAACACCTGCACGGTAAACATTTCCAGCTAAGCGTATTCTATAAGTGGCGCCTAGATTTAGGCGCGGTATATAGAATAAGCTCAATACCTCAGTGCCTAAAACTATGCACATCCACTTACACCAATGAAAATGTAGCGTAAATCCCAGCACGTAGATTTACGCACACTGGGCCATATTCTATAACTATGCACGTAAATTTTGGAATGCCCACAAAACGCCCATTTCCCCACCTATAACCACGCCCCTTCTGAACTGCAAGCATTAGAATTGAGGCGCAGTTCATTACAGAATATGCTTAGCGAGTTGTGTGCGTAAATTCTAATTATTGCCAATTAGTGCTCATTATTGCTTGTCAGGTGCTGTTTATCAACGCTGATTAACTTGTTAAGCCAATTAAGTTACGTGCGTTGTTATGGAATATGCTTAGATTTCAATGCAGAATGCTAGGCACACAATATAGAATCTGGCAGAAAGGGGGTAGTTCTCTATAAATCGTCAGGATGACGTGAGCACCTATGTCAGTTCAATGACTACTGTGCGTGTAACTATAGATAGGCAGGTGAAGAACTGCTAGCATTCTATAAGAGCTTGGCACCAGGTCTTTGAACCCTCTTTTTGCAAATTTAAGGCTCTGCTCAAGGCCTACTTTTCACAGGCAGATTCACCTCCCTCATCCCTTCATTCCACTTTAGTGGGCATTAGTACCTCCAATCGGGCAGTGAGTGAGTGGGCCTTCTCTCGACCCTATTTGCTATTTCTCCCTGCCTTGCTGCCTTTTGCAGCTCTGCCTGTGGGGAGTCACATGATTTTGTGGCCATACAAATGGGGTCGTGGCCACAGAAAAATTGATAAGCGCTGAATCCTCTGTAGGTAGAACATATCCTATATAATAATTTGCACCACCAACCTGTCTGGCTGCCTGGGTTCGTAACATCTCATGATGTCAGCCAGCCTCCAGCGTTCCATTCCCCCTCACTGCCCTGCCCGCGCTTCAAAACATAATGACGTCAGAGGGCGGAACAGTAAGAGGGAAGGGAACTCTGGAGGCGAGCTGATGTCAGGATGTTACCAACAGAAGGGAAGCCAGCCAGGCCAGCCAGAAAACGATGAGGTACAAAGGAAGAGAGAATCGCGGCACATCGAGGGGAGGGCAGGGCAGAGCACAGAAAAATCGATGGACATAGATGGGATGGGATAGGAGAAGAGGACAGGAGAGAAGAGAATCGCGGGACACGGATGGGAGGGCAGGGAAGAGGAGAAGCGCTGGACATGGAGGGGAGGGGAGGGAAGGAGAGACAAAAAAATCGCTTACAAGAGAGCCTTCCTAGGGCCCGTTTCATTGTTGAGGAAACGGGCTGGGTTCCACACGCCATCTAGCCCAGTATCCTGTTTCTAACAGTAGCCAAGCCAGGTCACAAGTACCTGGCAGAATCCCAAATAGTAGCAACATTCCATGCAGAATCCTAAAGAATAGCAAGATTCCGGAATCCCATAGAGTAACAAGATTTCATTCAGAATCCCAAAGAGGAGCAAGATTCCATGCTACCAATCCCAGAGGAAGCAGTGGCTTCCCCCATGTCCATCTTAATAACAGACTGTGGACTTTTCCTCCAGGAACGTGTCCAAACCTTTTTTAACCCCAGATACGCTAACTGCTGTTACCACATCTTCCGGCAAAGAGTTCCAGAACTTAACTATTTGTTGAGTGAAAAAATATTTCCTTCAAAAGTATTTCCATGTAACTTCCTCAAGTGTCCCCTAGTCTTTGTACTTTTGGAACGAATAAAAAAAATTGATTTACTTCTATTCCTTCTATACCACTCAGGATTTTGTAGACTTCGATCATATCTCCCCCCATCTGTCTCTTTTCCAAGATGAACAGCCCTAACCTCTTTAGCCTTTCCTCATACAACAGGAGTTCAATGCTCTTTATCATTTTGGTCGCTCTTCTTTGAACGTTTTCTAATTCCGCTATAGTGAGTTTAAGAAAAAATATGCCAATGTTCAAAACCTGATATGTTGCTAAAAGGACTTTGAATGGAATCCTGTTTGCAACTAGGAGCCAATGCTCAAACAGGAAATGAAGAGTAATGTAATCGAATTTCCACAGGTCAACAACAAAAAAAATAGTCTAAAGACATGAAAGAAAATAGAAGCAATAGGGGTAAAACCACTGATCAATCTTTCTGTGGCCATGACCCCCATTTGTGTGGCCACAAAATCATGTGACTCCCCAGAGGCAGAGCAAAATGACATCTCTATGGAGGGCCCACTCAAGTCACACCACCAAATGTGGGTTTCACTACCCCATTTAGGGTCACGATTCACAGTTTGGGAGGTCCTGCTGTAGATGGTGGGTAACCCCATTCTCCTTGTTCATCTTGTATGGAACCTGCTAAAAATCAACATGCTCCCCACCTCCTCTGCCCACCAAATGCTGTATTTAAGACTATATTAGCAGAGTCCAGGTCACAGTACTCACTCGTCTTCAGGTAAGCCACCGACGTCTGATCTTTGGTCCAAGCAGTAACTGTTGTGTTGACTAGTGCATATTTCCCACGCCAGAAGGTGTAACCTGTGCAGTTGCTCTGTTCCTTGCACATCTGACTGGCCGCAGCTTGGGAGCTCACTAGCACGGGAGGATATTTGGAGGACGTGAACAGAATCCGGCCTCGGAAGCCCAAAAAATTCTCGGCATCTCGGGAGGTTAACCACAAACAGTAACAGCGTGAGCATGGCGTGTACGCTCATTATTATTATTATTATTATTACATTTGTACCCCGCGCCTTCCCACAAATAGCAGGTTCAATGCGGCTTACATGGAGGGGCATAATCGAATGAAAACGTCTATCTCCATGGGCGTTTATCTCCGAGAACGGGTCCGTGAAGGGGCGGACCGAACCGTATTTTCGAAAAAAATAGACGTCCATGTTTTATTCAACAATGTGTGAGCTGGGCATTTTTGTTTTTCAGCGATAATGGAAAATGAAAGCGCCTAGCTCAAAAACGAATAAATCCAAGGCATTTGTTCGTGGGAGGGGCCAGGATTCGTAGTGCACTGGTCCCCCTCACATGCCAGGACACCAACCGGGCACCCTAGGGGGCACTTTTACATAAACAAAAAAAAAGGTAAAAGAGCTCCCAGGTGCATAGCACCCTTCCCTTGTGTGTTGAGCCCCCCAAATCCCCCTCAAAACCCACTGCCCACAAGTCTACACCATTACTATAGCCCTAAGGGGTGAAGGGGGGGGCACCTACATGTGGGTACAGTGGGTTTGGGGGGGTTGGACGACTAAGCATTAAGCAGCACAATTGTAACAGGTAGGGGGGATGGGCCTGGGTCCACCTGCCTGAAGTCCACTGCACCCCCTAACAACTGCTCCAGGGACCTGCATACTGCTGCCAGGGAGGTGGGTATGACATTTGAGGGTGAAAATAAAAATTGTGAAACATCATTTTTTGTGGTGGGAGGGGGTTAGTGACCACTGGGGGAGTCAGGGGAGGTCATCCCCGATTCCTTCCGGTGGTCATCTGGTCATTTAGGGCACTTTTTGGGGCCTTATTCGTGAAAAAACAGGGTCCAGGAAAAGTGTCCTAAATTCTAGCTAAAAACGCATACTTTTTTTCCATTATCGGTGAAATGCGCCCATCTGTGTTCGGCCGATAACCACGCCCCAGTTCTGCTTTCGCCACACCTCTGACACGTCCCCATCAACTTTGTCCGCATCCGCGACGGAGTTCAGTTGAAAACGTCCAAAATCGGCTTTCGCTTATACCGATTTATTCGTTTTTTGGGAGATAAACGTCTATCTCCCGATTTGGGTCGCAATATAGGCGTTTTTCTCTTTCGATTATAAGCAGGATAGTAAATAGAATTACATAGTCTTGCAGGAGGATATAACAAGTTGAGTATAAATGTATAACTATCCACAAAGATTATGACACATAAACCATCATGTTCTGCTCCCATATTCATGGACAACAGCAGATCACTATTATGTTCATAAAGGTCCAGACCTCTTGATAAAGCCCTTGCAAAACGGGTACCTGTCGAGGTCTGACAAGCTGACTGAAAGCAAAGATAAGTGATTCTACTCTATGGTTGAATATTCACCGCCTTTAACATTGAAAAAGTATAACTATCATTGAATACAAAAACTGAGCATAATTAAAAGCTCTTCCAAAGTATTGTCATTTGGAAGAAGGGGTTTTTTGCCTATGATTATACAAGTCACAAGAGGGTAGTCACCCACATACCGAGCATTGACTTAGATTGTCACACGCCTTTCTCTGTGAAGTGATGAGGCTTTTTCTCCCCCTCTTACTAAATTGAGAGTTTGACATGCATGAACTAGACGTCTATTCTTTACCATTTAGTTGTCTATCTAGCTGTGAATAGACTCAGGTCGTGTAACAATTGATTTAAGGACCCATATTCATGGAGGCAGGGTATATTGTGATGTATATTTAATAGGAGTATTATTTGTATTTAATTGCATTGCTTGTGTAATAGATAGCACTACTTTTCCTATAGTTTGCATTTCCTGTGATTGACTCCTTGCAAGCTTTCCTTATTGGCTGTTAGCTGTACCCTAGGGTCAGCCCTCCCTCTCTGCCCCTGCGGGCTGTGTGAGAGAGCCCAGTCTTCCCAGCATGCCTTTGTGATTAGCAGCTGTTCTAGGGGCTGATTCTTCCTTAATCTACAGTAATTCCACTCAGATTTTTCACCCACTCAAGATATCTCCCAAAGTCACCTTACTAAGACATCTTACCCCAAGTCACTCCCCCATTTATTTTCTCCAAGTTCTACCCCTTATTTTACTAGAGTGTTGCAGCTTTTCTTCTCAGCTGGGCTGGAGGTTCTGGCCATCACCTCGCCTCTGAGGTGGCTAGATATAGACTCTATGGGCAGAAGGTCACAATTCTTTTACAGGCAACTGAACTGTAAATTGGATTTACTATGTTTATTCTGAGTACTACAATAAAGAAGATTTGCTTAAGAATTGAAAGTCTACTGGTATAGCTTGGACTTGGGGATGGTTTATGCTGGCTGTTTAAGCTATAGTATACTTTGCATAGAATAGTGCACATCACATTTCAAATATTCAATTGTGGCATTTTGCCTGAAATAAGAATAAAGTTGCAATAAATATATATTCCCCTCTCTAATCCATCATATCGGGCTCTCCTCAGATTTTTTTGTGAATGCCTATTTGTTATAATCCCTCAAATGGTTAGTACAGTTGGTTAGGAGTGGAGGAGTGGCCTAATTGTTAGTGCAGCAGTGGTTGATCCTGGCAACCTGGGTTCAATTCCCACTGCAGCTCCTTGTGACCTTGGCCAAGTCACTTAACCCTCCAATGCCTCAGATACAAAAAACTTGAGCCCTCCAGGGAAAGAGAAAGAACCTGCATATAATGTGTACAGCACTGTGTATATCTACTAGAGCTAAAAAAAAATGATTAGTAGGTACTAGTAAATGTTATAAATGAGGCTGAAAATTGCATGTGAATATTTCGGCATCTGCACAAATTAATTGATTAGTGCACTAAAAACTGGGCGCTAATAATTACTGGGGCTAATTTTATTTATTTACCGCCTTTTTGAAGAAATTCACCCAAGGCAGTGTACAGTAAGAATAGATCAAACATGAGCAATAGACAATTACAGTAAAAATATTCAAAAACAACAGAAAGTATGGCACGGTATACTATTTACAATGTTAACACAATGCAAAATCGAACATTATAATTGATAGCGAAGAGTAAAGCAAAGATGTAACATATAGATAGGTAAGATAGTAGGAAGAGTTAGAAACTAAGGTGATTGATTTAAAGAAAGTTGCACATGAGGTCAGAGAAATGGTTAAATGTTATCTCAGCTAGAGTAGGAGTGGATAAACATGTCCTGCTGCAGTATATGCAGCCTGAGTCCTCCTTGTGTGTATGCATGAGACTAACAAGTTAGTTACTTCTTCCCTTAAAGGCCTGGTTGAAGAGCCAAGCTTTCATCTGCTTCCTGAAGCAGAGATAGTCTTGTGTTAAGCGGAGCCTTTCAGGCACTGCATTCCAGAGTGTGGGTGCTACTCTGGAGAAGGCTCACTTGTGAGTATCACATTGTGTAATGTCTTTTGGAGAGGGTGTGGTTAGTGAAAGTCCTTGGGAGGACCTTAGTGTCCTTGGCAGTGTATGGAGGATCATCCTATTTTTCAGGTAATCAGCGCCATTTCCTTTCAGGATCTTGAAGATCAGAAAACAATTTACACACACTTGCTAGACGCTATTTCATAAAGATGCGCACAAATATTTTTCTGCGTGCAACTGAAAAGGGGGTATGGGCACGGCCATGGGAAAGACACAGGCAGATCAGGAGCATTCACTACAGACGCACACAGCATTAGAGAATATGGGAGATCCGCGTCTAATTTAGAAATGAGGATTTACACCAGGGTTCAACTTGGAGCGCTGTTTACAGAATAGCGATCAACGATCACTTCTTTCACATAGTCATTTTGTGAGAAGGATAGACCCATGAATTAGCTCTCTGATGTCCTAAATGGGGTACATTGCATATGTACATATATACAAGAAAGACTCAATCCATAACAACAAACAAGCAGCAAAGGACTCAAATACAAATCCACTTATACATCCAGCTTTTCCTACTTAAGCGCACAACTATGGAACGCACTGCCAAAAGTAGTAAAAACTACGCTCGACCGCCTAAATTTCCAAAAAGCACTAAAAACAGACCTGGTCAGAAAAGCATACCCCACCGACCCAACCTGGATACCTGCAACATAACGTAACCAAAGACCGTAATGGACATATCTAAACTCTTCCTCTCCCTCTCTAAGTTCCCCCAATGTATTTACCATACATGTACCTCATTCTACCACAATATCACCTTGTATTTGTTCATACCGGAACCGGCTAACGCCATTTATGGTACTATGTAAGCCACATTGAGCCTGCAAAAAGGTGGGATAATGTGGGATTCAAATGTAACAAACAAATAAATAAATAAATCATACTAATAAAGAAGATTGCCTAAAATGATACAGTAAACTGAGTCTTCCTGATCTGCAAACAGCAGCTGGGAAAAAGCAGGTAAAACCAGAGAACAATGTGGGTCTGTGATCCTGCACCAGGAAACAGAAGCTTCATCCCCTTACATCAGATCAGCACTAACTTCCGACTAGGGATCGCTCCTGCCTCAACTTCACCATTAGTCCACTAGGGGTTGTAAGGCAGGGCTGAGGAAGTGAGGGGGGGGCTACGAGTCGGTGGGTGGAGGCAGCACAGGATGCAGGATGGGGGGGGGGGGGGGTCAGAAGTTGGGGCTACTAGTTTGTGGGGCACCAGGAAAGAAAGCTGGGCTACAGTGGCTTAATCCAACTCCTTTTACCTGCTTTTCGCTTACAGATCCAGTGCATATCTCGGGAACATTTCTCTGCCTTCAGCTCACTGTCTGAAATGTAGCCACATTTTTCCTCCTTACTTGTCCCTGGAGGTAGCCTAAAATGTGAGGGACATGATTAGTGAATTCGCATCCCTTCTGTGATCAGAGAGAAAGAATAAAGAGACCAGACATGGCAGCAATGAGCAAGAAAGTTTCTTACCCTGTGATCGCAGCTGGCACTTTCTTGCCATCTGCCCAGGTCCATCCAGTGGAGGTGGATTTATAATGCAAACCAACCCAGGTGTTCGATGCCTGCAGGGTTATCACTTTGTCCTGTATGAAGAAAGATGGAAAAGTGCTGAGTTAGCTGTTCCCCAAGGTGAAGCTCATTTTTCTAACAGCCAAAATAGGGCCTCAGTCTGACTAGCTCGCTGATTAAGTAGCAGCAGCAGCAGCAAACATCCCAGCACAGAAGGTACAGTCTGTCCTATCTCGCACCATTTCCAAATAAATCAGACAGTAAAGTCATCCTGTTTGCTCAAACAGCTGCTCTACCTGATCTTCTGTCAGTTTGGCTCTGTTTTGCTGATTTTCCCTGACTCAGCAGCTTAGGTCACCTCACCTTTTCCTCGTTGGTTTCCATTTTAACGAGGTCCGATTCCAGAAAATGTCTGCACCAGAGCTGTGCCTCTGGCCATGTCTTGCGTTTAGCTTTTTCAATGTAGTAACAGTTCTCTTTCCACTGTACCCAGCCGAGAGGGCACTTCGCTGACAGCAGCTCTAGAGAGGGCAAAAGGTATCTGAGCTTTTCTAGCACTGCTCCTCCAAAATTAAACATAGCGGGCCAATTTTCAAATAAGTTAGACATCTACTGGCCATCAGTGAATATATAAACTTAGCTATTTGTGTATTAAAGAAAAAAAAATATATATATATGCAATACCAGGCCATTTAAATCGCCGAATGGCTGTTAATATCTGAATAAAAAAGGAGTGGGGGGAGGGTGGGAAAATATATTATGGGAGTAATATTAAGTCCGTGGTCCTAACTTTGGAACCCTGACATAATAGCCCTGACAAAACAACCCTTGACAAAATAGCCCCTAGACAAAAATAACACATCACAAAAAAAGATGATTAACTACAAGTGAAATCTTCACTGATAAAGGCTCCTACCAGCATTGCATTGTATAAAGCATATAGAAATAAACAAAATTCTACAGTTACCAACTTGTATTCATGATCTGTTCTGCTGTTTAAGAAAACTATTCTTCCATCAACATGCTAATTTAAAAAAAAAAAAACAACAACAACAACAACAATATTGTCATCATTTTCATAGTCTTACCAACCTTATCCTGTTTGGCAATGTAAGATTATTAGGAAAAAAATGCAGTGCCTTATTCTGGGCAGCCTGATCGGGCCCTTTTGTCGGGGGGGCTAATTTGTCAAGGACTATATTGTGGGCAGGCCGTTTTGACAGTGGCTGTTATGTCAGGGGCTATTATGTCGGGAGCTTTTATGTTGGAGCTTTTTTGTCAGGGCTATTTTGACCAGGTACCCCTAACTTTATCCACCTAGCCAACTGGGCACTGGTCTGATTTGACCGGGACATGGTCAGGGCCGGTCCTAGAGTCTCTGGTGCCCCCCTGCAGACTATGAGTTGGCGCCCCTCCCCCAGCATCTCCTTTCTCTCTTCTCCCACCCTGCCCCTGCCCCTCAAAGTCCCGCCCTCGAGGAAATTATGTCAGAAGGCGGGACTCTGCAGGAACGAACTCACGAAGGGAGGGAAGGCTAGAGACGGGCAGGGCTTTGAAATGACGCAGCCGCTGGGACGGAGGTAAATAAAAGATTTAAACCCCCAAGGGTGGCACAGTATGGCGGCGCCCTTGAAGGCAGGTGCCCCCCTGCAGTGCTTACCCCGCTTACCGGGTTTGACCGGCCCTAGACATGGTTAACTTCCAGATAAATGCAGTCACCCAGATATATAATTCTGTAGCCTGGACATGGCCTGGCATTGAATATCCAAGCTTAATTCAGCCTGAGGCCGTCAGCGGCTTAAAAACCACAACTTCTGCAGGCTATATATCGAGCCAATAGTAAGGGGGCCATGGATTTGATATCCTGCCTTTCTGTGGTAACAGCCAAAGTGGTTTACACTTTGTGCAGGAACTTTCTGTCTCTAGTAGGTTCACAATCTAAACTTTTATACAGCGAGAGCAATTTCCAAAACAGAGGGAAAGCACAGTGGGATTGACTAAATGGGTGAACCAGGAATTCATCAAGATTGTCCTTTAGTCAGCAGTGCTGCACAGTACACAGATGCTTGGGATGACAAATTGTACTGAGAAAACCAACTTTCTTGGTACTTGCAGCTCAGGAAAGAGGCATCTCTGTGCTAAAGATTGCACAGATTGTTTCTTTGACAATAACTTGTTTGATAGACCTTCTTCAAATCTTGCCAATATATAAACATACTAAATGAAATAGCAGTCAAAGATCGGTGTTAAACCCTTGTAAAACTATACTAAACACAATATTGAACACCAATCCAAGTTAATGGATTTTCATTTGTTTCTACAGATTGGAAAAACCACAACACAGCACAAGTTCCTAACGAAGCAACACAGGGGTGAAACGGTGGCCCCGTTCAACTTAAGCTAAGTTCTGTTTCTTGTCTAAATTTCAGGTGTCTTCCAATGGTTAAAATTTAAAATGTGACATTTAGTCGCATGATATCAGTGAATAAATATCTTAAACAAATATTCTTTAAGTGAAATATTCTTTTTCTCATTCTGGAAATGGCGATTTGCCATTACGGAATAATGTAAGCCACATTGAACCTGCAAATCGGTGGGAAAATGTGGGATACAAATGCAATAAATAAATAAATAAGTGGGAGTTTTTTGGGAGACGAAAGAAATCACAAGCCAGTAAAAGCTGAACTGGTTCATATCCGAAGGGTTTGCCCTTGGATCTCTGAGGTCCCCTTTTTCTCCCAAATAAGAATCTATAAAATACATTAATATAAACATTTCATGACTAGGGAGCATATGATTGTTCAATACTGTGTTCAATATATAAACATCCCAACTAGGGCTGCTGATGAAGGTGTTGATGCCGAAACACGGCCTGTGTTGAGTCCGATTGTCTCGCTACAATTTGTCATCCTGAGCATCTGTTTACTCTGCAGCGCTGCTGAATAAAGGACAATCCTGATGAATTCCTGGTTCACCTGTATGGCCGAGCCCACTGTGCTTTTTCTGTGCTCATGTTGTGTGGGATCACCTTGGTTTTCTTCCTTCTCTGTAGCAATTTCCAAAAACCATCTATTTGGGTAAATGGGCAATTTGAAATCTGCTCACCTCAACAAGGGTAACAGTAGATGCCGATAGCTCTGAGTTTTGTCAGTAGCTGCTGTTGGCTGTCCCCTCTCCCACCCCAAGAAGCTGCCGATCTAGGCAGATGCCTAGTCAATTGTTAAACCAATCCTGCCTCCAGGACTGATCACATGGCAGCTCAGTAGCCTCCAAGGACTTATTTGTTTAGTTTTTTTTTGTTTGTTTTTTGCTCAAGTTATGGCTTTGTATCGATTTATCTATTTCTCATTTGTAGTGACATAATTTAAGCTTTTACATTTTTGGTTGCAAGGTCACTGAAGTACGGCTCTACCCTACTTACCTTTACACTTTGCTCGTATCACCTCCTGTGAACAGGTCATCTCGTCACAGAGTCCTGTCCAGGGATTGCAGGTGACATTCTGGGGACAGGATGGGCAGGGGTCACAGCTAGAGCCAAAGAAGTTCAGTTTACAATCTGGAAACCACAGGTAAAGAGAACTTAATACTGATCTGCCATCGACAGCAAAACACATTAAGGAAAGCTGTACCAGGGTGACCGTTCAGGTTTTAACAAAGAGGAATAGGGGCATCAGCTCCTGATTCAAAACATTCTGATGGGTTTTCACTCTTATATTATATTTTATATTTGATTATAATCTTTATTTTCATGATTTTATGTTTTAATTCTTTATATTAAATGTTATGTTTTTAGACCCCCTGAGAAAGGCTTGTTGCCAAAACACGGACCGTGTAGGGTCCCAATAAACTTGTTTTGACGCTCTTACTTCCTGTTTGGGCTGCTTATTTGGACTTGGTCTTGCTTCCACCCTTGTGTGTTGTGCTTGTTTTTTTGTGGAAGGTGTGGACCCCCCCCCCCCCCCCCCCCATTTTGCTTCCCTTGGTTTCTTACAGTTACAATTTTTGAAACAGGTGTTCAGTATTGATTCATCATTTCCTCATAATATAAAGGAAGGTGCTTGTAGTTTCATTTATTAGGTCATGCAGAACCCAATTTTAAAAAGGACGAAAAGATGATGAGAATTAAGATGCCTCGTCTGAGGCATAGAAAATTCCCACTGTATTTTACAAAGACTGTTTTATTCAGCAGACTAACCCCTAGTGGTAGTACAAGATTACTACTAGGAGATGTGGATGCCATTTTGAACCAATGACCAGGACAAACAGGATTAGTTGGGGACCATTCCTACTGCTGCTCAACACCAGGGACCCCAGTAAGATGGAATCGGGATGGAGGGTATTAATGCCATGGAGCAGGTCTGGTGGAGAGTTGTTGAAGCTGTTATGGGGGTCATGGTATGGTAGTCACTATATGTTGGGGGAGGGGGATAGAGGAATCCACTGTCTGAGGAGGCTGATGGAGGGGAACCTGTCCTTGGCCTTTACACCTGTCCCTTCAGGCAGACACTTCTGCTTGCTTCGGAGCAACTGTAAATGCCAACATCTAAAAAAAATTTTATATCAACATGTGTTTCCCTTGTGAAATGGGGAGCACATGTTGATATTTGTAGGATACCCAAACCCCTCCCCATTCACGCCTTGACACATTCCCTTTCCACTTAGATGTGGTGTTGGCCACAGTTTTCTAGAATCAGTGTAACACATGAGGACAATCTGTAACCGGGTGGCAGAGGCAAGAACCCCCTGAGGCACAGAGAGAGGGGCAGGGTAACAGGGCGGCAGTATGACAGTCGTCAGCATGAACGACCGCGCTGACGGCTGTCATACTGTTCCATTTTATTCCAGGACCAGAGTGCAGGTTGTTCCCTTGAGAAAGCCACGTCGAGCGAAACAGGCACCTGTCGGGGCAATACGAGCACCTGGAGATTTAAGCTAAGTAAAGACTTAACACTGTACATAAGTGCAGCCTAGCCTTAAATGCTCAGCACAAGAGTTCACAATGTGTGCGCTGGGATGTCGAAATGATTAAGTTGACACTTCCAAAATAACATAGTATATAGTAAATAAAGAATAAAAGAAACTAAATATCTTAAACTAACACAGAGTAAGATTGAGGTTGGAGGAAGGGACTGTCGATGATTATATTTGTCGCAATAAAAGGGGGGTTACCGAGAGAGGTGATACAAACAACCCTGGCGACCGTATGAGACTTTCCCTACAACACAGCAGCTGTATGCATCGTTTTTCTACTACTCTTTGTATTGTATATTTCGAGCACTGTAGTAGAACATTGCTATTTAATTTTGAGTATTTCTGGGATAAGCAGCATAAAATATATTGAACTTTTTTTTGGGGGGGGGGGGGGGGGGGGGGGGGGGGGGTTGCCAGGTATTTGTGACCTGGATTGGCCACTGTTGGAAACTGGATGCTGGGCTTGATGGACTTTTGGTCTGTGTCAGTGTGGCAATACTTACGTACTTCTGTGCCCCTCAGTAGAAGTAACACACTAAGATGAAGAAGCCAGGACACGGCATAGGCGTAGTTTGACTGTTTTATTTTGGGGGGGGGGGGGGCAAGAGATGGGGCAGAGCATATTAGCATATTCATTTGCATATATACATATGCAAATGAATATGCTAATATGGAGGAAGGAAGGGAAAAAGAGCTGGCTTTTGGGGGGGAATAACCATAATGAATATATATGAGATATCAAGCCAGCTCTTTCTCCCTACCTTCCTTCCTTCCTTCTTTCCTCCTTACCCAGCACTCCCTCTTCATCTCCAGTAGTATTTCCCGACCCCCTTTCCCATACCATACCAGTGTTGACCTTAGAAATGCATAGGCTCTATATGTAGATCCTTCAAGAGGTAGTGTGTCATGATTTAGGCTCTACACCCTTTCTGATGTTTTGGTGCCACCTCAGTAAGGCCAACACACAATTTCTCCACTGCAAAACGCTATACACAAACTTGTACAAAAACACACTCATAACCTTACTAAACCATAACAGCACTAATTCCAAGGACAGACTCAGCATGCAGCAATACCAGAAAAATTGAAACTTACACGCAAAATATCACAGATACACATTTCCAAAAGCTGACATATTCCAATTAATAAATTCTGAATAAAATACTTTTTTCTACCTTTGTTGTCTCATCATTTAGTTTTTCTATTCGCTTTGGTCCCAGTGTCTTCTGTTTTATGCAGTGCCTTCTTTATGCAGTAGCCCTGTCTCTACCCTTCCTCGAGTTTCAGTATCTGCCCTCAACGTGTCCCTCACCCCAATCTTCATCCTGTTATTCCTGTGTTTTTTGCTAATTCTCCCCTCTTCCAGCACCCTCTCTTTCTATTTCCTCCCTTCTATACAGCACCCTCTCACCCTATTTTCACTCCTCTGACCAGTATATTCTCTTTCTCTCACCCTCTTCTGTCCAGCATATCCTCCTTCCCTTACTTCAATCCAGCATCCCTCCATGTCCCCTTCCCTTCCATGTCAGCTTCTCCATTATATCATTATTTCTCCTATGTCCAGCATATCCCCTCTTTGTCCCCATCCCCATACAATGTCTAGCACCCCCCCCCAATCATTTTCTTACCTCCCCATTTCCAGCATCTCCCCTGTCTTCTTACTCACCCTATGTCCATCATCTTCCAATATCCCTTTTTCCCTCCCAGCATTGTCCCTGTATGCCCTTATCCCCTCTCTGTCCAGCATTGTCCCTTTGTGTCCCTGTCTCTATGCTCCCTCAATGACCACAATCTCGCTTCTCTGTCTCCCTGACACTCTCTTTTCTCTTCCCTTCCTCCTACCATCCATT
The DNA here is from genome assembly GCF_901765095.1 of Microcaecilia unicolor. NCBI lineage: Eukaryota > Metazoa > Chordata > Amphibia > Gymnophiona > Siphonopidae > Microcaecilia > Microcaecilia unicolor. Next base: position 177,322,385 of record NC_044038.1, on the reverse strand, counting down.
CTCCCTTCTTCCCTCCTACCAGCTAATCCACATCTAACAATCCCTTCTCCCCCCCAATCCATCACCTCTTCCTCTCTGTTCATCATCCCCCCCCCCAAAAAAAAATATCCAGCACAGCAGACCTGCACCTCTCTCCCTCCATCCTGTAGATCCTCCTTCTGCCTCCATTCACCCCTACCCACATGGTTCCATCACCTCGCTCCTCCCAAAGGTGCAGCTGAACAGTACCTCCATTTTTCTCCTTTTCTCACCCCCCCCCCCCAATCCCGGTTCCAGCATCTCTCCTTTTTCCTTCCTCCTCACTCACTTGCATTGATCGCTGCCGGTAGCGGCACTGCAGCCAGCCAGCAATAACAGCAGTCTGCCTCGGCCTTCCCTGCTACATGTCCCGCCTCCTCTGGTACAACTTCCTGTTCCGCATAGGCGGGACGTGTGGCAGGGAAGGCCGAGGCAGACTGTTGTAATCGCTGCAGCGCCGCTACCAACAGCCCCTGGTACCGAAGTTGAAGTGGCGAACGGGCGGCCGGCAGTAGTAAAGGCAGCAAGCAGCAGACAGGCTCGACTCCGCTTTCCTGCCCTCTCTGCGTCCTGCCTTCCTCTGATGTCATTTCCTTTCGGGCGGGACGCAGAGAGGGCAGGAAAGCGGAGTCGAGCCTGTCTGCTGCTTGCTGCTTTTACTACTGCCGGCCACCCGTTCGCCGCTGCGGGTCGTCGTCGTTTGGGGGGGCAAAGCCTCCCCTCGCCCCCCCAGTCTACACCCATGGAACACGGTACCTGCTTTAACATAAAGTTTGAGCTGAGTTTTGGTGCTCTGGGCCAGCAGCCCTCCACTGACTGTGTAGAACACCCCATCCTGCTCCACTATACCGGTGCACTTCTCCACCAGGGTTATACAGTCCAAACGAGCTGAGTCCAGAGAGGTATAGTCTTTGAGAACATAGTCCGTACTGGAGATGAGCAGCATGTTGGCTATTTCAGAGAAGCTGCCGTCTGAAAGAGAAGGCACTGAAGATTAATAGAACACTAAACAAGGGCTCTGGGTGTTAACTGAGGGCTGGCAAGAGAACCTACTAGTTAGAGGTAAAAAGTGCACACTCTGAGACCCATATTCCAGAAGCTCAGTGTCACCGACCCACCAGACTTAGAGAGGCCCGTTATTTGTCTTGTACTAACAGTAGCAAAATACTCTTAAAATTACTTATGCTTCCGTTTGGTAATTTTGGTAACCCTGATGCATGCAAGTAACTTTCACTGAATATCATCCATTAAGTTACTAAACTTGAGCTCATTTTCTAATGATATTCCATGGTTTAATTATAGACCTGACTGAAAATGTACTTTCTAGAATTAGTTTACTTTTCCTGTAAGTTAATCTCATGGATTGTCCTATAATTGTGAAACTCTCTGAAGGGTGAACCATCATTCCATCCCGTGATCTTCTAACCCCCAGTCAGAACCCGGACCCCAGATCCCAGTCTCCAGTGTGAAAGCTTAATCATATTTTATATAAAAGAAATAACATAAAGTGAGAGGGGGGCTGGGAGAGGGAAGCAGAACAAACTGGGCAATCAGGAAGAGACAGAATTGTTCGGCACAGGGTCAGTCTCATCCTACCAGGAGACTTCTTGCAAATCCAGTTACTCTGAATGTAGCAGCTCTTTTTCTCAGTGCTCAAGGCCTGGTAACAGTCTGTTGGCACGCTGTTTAAAATTAAAAACAAGTCACACTTATGCCTTACAACCACAGGGAAAAACTGCACAGTGCTGCTAGAGATGGCATCAGAGCCTAATCATCTTTACAAGGAAATGGCTATCAGCTGCTTGTCCAAGCCACTTCGGAGTTATCAGGGAAAGGTCTAAACACATTAGAGAGTTGCACAGGGACAGAAATCTAACCTGTTCCCGCCCATCCCTGCTGGAATCTTACCCACCCCCACCCATCCCCGCAAGAATTTAACCTGTCCCCACCTATTCCCGCTGGAATCTTACCCATTCCTGCAAGAATTTAACTTATTGAAAACTCATTTATTTCTTCAGGCTTTTGGTTCCTCTGATGAATAAATTATTTTAATACCATGTAAATTTTAATCTGCTGTATGTTTGAATTGTAGAGTTTTTTGTATAGTTTGTTGTGTAAAGAAATAATTTTTGTTTTGTTTTTTTATATTTTGTATATGATTTGTTCCCCACTTAGACTTTTAAAGATACAGCAGGTTATAAATAAAGTTTTATTATTATTATCCTTACAACAATGTAATGGTACCTTAAAAAAAATCTGGTGGGCTCTCTGTCTATCTCTCTGGGTTTGAGCCACAGCACTGCAGGCAAGGAAGGAACAGAAGTTCGACCTTGGAACATGTAAGACTCATCTGATTCACTGCACTGTGTGCTGAGAGGTTGCCACATGAAAGCGTCAGTAGGTCAAGTGACCTCCGATGCTTGTGCCTGTGTCAGAGCCGAGGCCTGTGCATCAGCACGGCAACAGAGAGGATTAATGGAAGACTCTTCCATTAAAGTGAGGAGGAGGAGGAGACGGAAGAACTTGGTAGGTGAGAGGCTGGCGCAGGTGCAACTTCCACTTCCAAAGGAACCCCGCAGGAACTGCTTCCATCCCTGTGGGAATCCCACAGCCCCCAAGGGGATTCCTACGGGATTCCCACAAAACCCTGTTCCCTTGCAGGTCTCTAAAGCATATCCATCTTTAGGATAAAATTATATGTACAACTGGAATATAAGATGGGCTCCGACATAAAGACAGCAATTGCTTAGGATGTAATAAAGGCAGAGAAACAGAAGGCTTTAACCTGGAACTTTTCAGCCCTGCATCTTTCCCCTAATGTGGGTAATATCAGGTCTGAATTTAGAACTAGAAATCTTAATCCTGTCTAGTGTGTCAGAATTTTCAACTGGTGTCTCAGTGCAGAGCAAAAAAGAAATTCCTATCATAATTCAAAAATTGTTAACAAATTAAGTCAATTGATCTCACTTCCTCTCTCCTGGTCATTCCCTAATATCAATGGCTTGTAGCATGGAAAGTTGGAGAAGTGGAGAAAGGAGAGGCAGAGTAGAAAAGAAGAGAGAGAGAGAGAGAGAGAGACATTTCCACTCTAAAGCTGTCTCATGTTTTCATAAAGGAAAGGTACAGGGCAATGATGCTAATTACTTATTCTAGTGCAAGTTTTACTTTTACACTAATCCATTAAACTGCGGTTGGTCATCTTTTTAACATTATACTGGGGGGGGGGGGGGGTGCATAGATTAGCCATATCCTGCCTTCCACATACCTGTCACTTTCAGGAGAGATTGAAACCCAGTAAAATCCGCTTGTTATTATATACCCAATCCAATTCTAAGACAGAAGACAAACGTAGACCTTTAAATTTCAACTCATACATGTTCTGTATATAAACTCTGACCACATGGGTCATGACCAAAAAAGGGATCCATCTGTTCTGAATAGCTCATCTCCAGCATCTTACACTGGACCCATTAAAAAATTGCCACAACCCCCCCCCCCCCCCTCTGAAAATTCAGACCTCCTCTAGCTGCTGAAATTCTTCTCTGTCTAAAGTAAGTATTCAAACATGATTCTAAAACCCCTCCCCTCCCCTCATACCTCAAATACTGAGGTCATCAGGAGAATACTCACGTTGTGGCTTAGTGAGGGGCGCCAGGGCAGAGTAGCTCCCACAAACGTTTTGCAGAAGCGATTAGCATCTGGCCAGTTCTTGGTTTTCTCGTTTTCCAGATAGTAACAGGTTTTGTCGTAATACAACCATTTGGGGCCTTGCGGACATCGTATGTCAATCATGCCTGGGAAACACACAGAGGTTGAGGGTTGTGCTCTGTATCAGATTACAAATATTGTCTGTGACCTTATCATTCTCATTTTAAAAAAGGATGGAGGGAGTAACAAGAACCTGCCAATACATAGGCAATACCACTGAAAACATTAATCTGGGGAAATTAGAATCGACTACCCTAATACTTTTGTATTTATATAAGACAAAAAGAAATAATTAACAATTAAAATAATGGAATAGAGAATGTTCCTCTCTTCCTTCTTTGGAAATGTGATCTGAGAACCAAACCGTTTCTGTTTTCTTTATAGAATGCTCAGTTACTATTAATAAAAAAAAAATGGACCCAAACTAATCATGTGCCACTGAATATACCAGGATTAAAGATTATTAAGATATTGCACTGGGCTGGTCTATGAACTGCTGTGTGGCAGATCCAAGTTCATTTTCTGGATCCAGCACCTGCTGCTCACATTCACCATCTTCCTGGGTGTAGGGAGCCTAAGCCAACGCAAATCTATCTCATGAATATTCATTGCGGATATACTGAAAACCTGACTGGTTCGGGTGCATCCAGGACCAGGTTTGGGGACCACTAGTCTAAGGGAAAGAAAAGCCCCTGCGCCCCCTCCCCCCACAGCTCTTCTTTTTGTGTAGATACTTTTGAAACTAAAATAATGTGCATACTTTTCATAAAAAGCACCCACATCATTGCGATCCTTCTTCTAATCCTACCCCTAGGAATGCCTAGCTCAAATGCGGCAAAATCTTCTCCCTGCAGAACTATACACAGTCTTCTACCTGCACATAAAGTGAGCCATTTTCAGTTGATTTATGCTGGGAAATCACTCTGAAAATTGTCTTCCAAGATGGTATATAGAATTGGTCTTCCCTTCACAGCGGGATCAATCTTTGCAGCAGTCTAAATGAGATTGGACTGCAAGATCATGCAAGCAGTGAAATAAAGCCAGAACAGGCAGGCCAGTCCAGGGTCGCCCCAAGGGCTGTGCAAGCTGCTTGATGGCACAAGGTGCAAGGGAAACAAGGGGGAGGGACAAAAATCAATCGCTGTGGCACAGTGGGTAGGGCAGAAGAGCTAGGGGGCATGGGGCATGTGGCAGTGGCACAGCATGCAGTTCTAGTTCAGGAGGCTCCTGGATCAGCCCTAAAATGTAATGGAGTTAGAGGAAACCCAGATGAGAAAGCAGCTGGGAATGTGCAAGTCTTACCTGTCTGACACACACCAGGTCCTGTTGGATTTTTACACAGCAGCGTATGATCACACGATCCACTGAGAGGGTTACAGATACTCTCGGGTGCCACACAAGAGCAGGATTCGATGCACTCTGAGCCAAAAGACCCGTAGTTGCAAGCTGGAGAAACAGAGTCCACCATTATTGCCACTGTACAGAACAAGTGGTCTGTGCCCAGAGAAAGAATACACCCAGAGCTGATAGGATCGTGCATTTTTATATATCTTCAGAAAACTTCCTGATGGAAAAATTTGGTCTTACTTGCTAATTTTATTTTCTTGAGTCCTACCCACAGCAGTCCAGAACCAGAGAGATCTTTTCATCTTACTTTATTTTGGATTTAGCTCATGTCCCCAGAGGACCTGCAATCTAACCCCCTTTTACCAAGCTGCACTAGCGGCTGCCTCGCAACAGCTGTGTCAGCATTAGCGCATGGCTTAGTAAACAGGGGGGTACGTAGGTAGTTTGGACAATGGAGGGTTAAGTGATTTGCCCAAGATCACAAGGAGCAGCAGTGAGATTTGAACCAGGCTTTCTTGCTTCTCAGCCCACTCCTCAATCGGGGGGGGGGGGGGGGGGGGGGGGGCAGGGAAGAAGATATAAAAAAAATATATTAATTCTCTCAGATCTGCTGGGCACATAAGTGGAGGGAGGGAAGGACATGAATTTCTCTAACTATCCTAGGCACAGCACACTGGATTCCTCCCCTAGACGTCTTACTCAACTGAGGAACCAGGTCTCCAGCTGGGCCCAGGGGTAGCACCAAGCAGATTTGATCCAGCTATACAAAATGGATGTCACCATCTGCTGAAGACAGAGAATAGATACTGGCAAACAGATGCTGCATGGTGCCCTCTGTCTCCATCTGCTGGCTGACGGACATAACCCACTGGTTCTGGTAGACAATAAGAAAACCAAGCTTATTCATTTATACATCTAGAACACTATTTTACTTATCGCAGGTCTACTCTCAGTGTCTGCTCATGGCATCCACTGGCCACACTGGACTCTTACGTTCTTACCCTTTGGGGCCATTGAGGCTTGAGAATGGGGCATGTCTGGATAGGGATTCAAAACAGATCCATTAACACAATCATCATAGTCTGGAACAAGTATCCTCAATATGAGGGTAGAGGGAGGCTGGCAGACCCAGGATTAACCAAAGGAAATATATCTTCAGAGAGAGTACATAAGTACATAAGTATTGCCATACTGGGAAAGACCAAAGGTCCATCAAGCCCAGCATCCTGTTTCCAACAGTGGCCAATCCAGGTCACAAATAACTGGCAAGATCCCAAAAAAGTAGAAAACATTTTATACTGCTTATCCCAGAAATAGTGGATTTTCCCCAAGTCCATTTAATAATGGTCTATGGACTTTTCCTTTAGGAAGCCGTCCAAACCTTTTTTAAACTCCGCTAAGCTAACCGCCTTTACCACATTCTCTGGCAACGAATTCCAGAGTTTAATTACACATTGAGTGAAGAAACGTTTTCTCCAACTCGTTTTAAATTTACTACATTGTAGCTTCATCGCATGCCCCCTAGTCCTAGTATTTTTGGAAAGCATAAACAGACGCTTCACATCTACCCGTTCAACTACACTCATTATTTTATAGACCTCTATCATATCTCCCCTCACCCACCTTTTCTCCAAGCTGAAGAGCCCTAGCTGCTTTAGCCTTTCCTCATAGGGAAGTTGTCCCATCCCCTTTATCATTTTCATCGCCCTTCTCTGCACCTTTTCTAATTCCACTATATCTTTTTTGAGATGCAGCGACCAGAATTGAACACAATATTCGAGGTGCGGTCACACCATCGAGCGATACAAAGGCATTGAAACATCCTCATTTTTGTTTTCCATTCCTTTCCTAATAATACCTAACATTCTATTTGCTTTCTTAGCCGCAGCAGCACACTGAGCAGAAGGTTTCAACGTATCATCAACAACAACACCTAGATCCCTTTCTTGCTCTGTGACTCCTAAAGTGGAACCTTGCATGACATAGCTATAATTCTGGTTCCTCTTTCCCACATGCATCACTTTGCACTTGCTCACATTAAACGTCATCTGCCATTTAGATGCCCAGTCTCGTAAGGTCCTCTTGTAATTTTTCACAATCCTCCCGCGATTTAACAACTTTGAATAAGGGTAGCAAATGGAAGAAAAGTCTTCCCAGTGGAGGTAAAAACAGTAACAGATTTCAAAAGACACAGAACAAGCACAGGGGACTGTTAAGAGGTGGGAATCAAAGGTTTACTGATGTAGAGTCTATAGTAAGGCAGCAGGTCAAGAAACTAGGCAGAATGGAAGATCCCATAAATCCTCTATTTGTATATATTTCTATTATTTCCTACTGTGCAGTGCTGTAACATTTCAAAACCCATATTCCAGGCATCCAGGAGTTACCTGTTTTAATGTACGCGATGTCTTTGCTAGAGCTCATTCTTGCGGTCTCCATCGTTTTCACCATTGTATACTTTCCCATCATGAACGTGAAGCCAGTACAGCTACTCAGGTCTAGGCACTCAGACTTGGCACTCTTCAAGGTGTCTTGCTCTAGGAGGAACTGTCTAGATGTGGCAAAGAGGATGCGGCTGGGAAACTCCAGGAACCAATCTGTGTCTAGGGAACAAGTCCAACAATAATGATCTGCTTCATTCATACCCCAAGTTGTCGCATATGAGGGGATACTCTTATTGACTTGACCTTAGCTAAATTCTGCTCATTGGGGGGGATGGAAGACAGGGACCACTACACTGTCAATGGGTCAAAAATGAAAAAAATGAAAGAGGAAGGATCAACGGGCTCAAGACCCTGGCAGTGCAAGCCGTCTACAATGGGGCGCTTGCCATGTAAAGTGGGAAAAGACCACATGCAGGCCTGAATTTTCTGAAGGACTCATGCCAAGGATCGTCCGGAGAGGCTGAAAATTCACTGATATTTTCTTACAATACCAGAAGTCCAATAGATAAAGGAAGCATTCCACAATTAAGATGGCTTTCAGTCCCCAAGGAGAAATGGTGACTACAGCTAGGTGCAAAGAAAATTGACCGAATACAGTCTAACTGCATCTTTGAAATTATAAACATTTACGAACATTTTGAGAAAGTACTAATTTAGTTTATCTTTAATTTAAATTGCCATTTATATTTGGCTAAGCCTTGACAAGTGTGAGGTGGATTACTGACAAACATTACAATAATAATTAATACATCTCCGCATCTTTGGTTATTGCTTTCCTCTTATTGTCTAAGATGTTCCTGAAATAACCAGGTTTTAAACTTTTCCTAAATATATTGTAAGACCTCTTCTAATGTCCTGAAGTAACTAATTAGACTCAGAGATCACAGCCCCAGGCAACGGACAGAACTGCAATCCCCCCTGTGCTCATGGTAGCTTATCCAGTTGCTTGAAAACTATGAGATGTACCCAGGTTCCTTTTTTAAATCGGGGTGAGTAAAGCTCTTTCTTGACTCTTTCCTATCGATGATCAGAGAGGGAGACAAGATCTGGAACCTGCTCACTCCTTCTTTCTGACTTCTTTTTGAATCCTTCCCACATGTTGCCAGGGTGGATTGTTCTATGGTGCCAGACAATGCACCCAGGTGAAAGTTACCTTTCTAGCAGGTCCATTTTGCTGCCATGTAGAGCTCTTGACTGTGTATGGCAATGAAGAAGCATCTTCTGGGGTGGGGGGGGGGGGCACTCTGTGTACTGGACACAGAGAGGGTGAGAGATGTATGGCATGTGAAGATATGTTTTAAGTAGCTGTGTGGATTTTTATTTTATTTTGTTGTTCTTGTTTTAAATTGTTTTTTTTTTTTGGCACTGTTGTATTTATTGGAATTGGATATAGTTCCTCTAGAGTATCTGGTCATTGGTGTATTAAAAAATGTATATAATTAACTATATCCCCAGCACCCTACTCAGACAGAAATAAGAGTCAGCCAGCTTAATGTCTGCCTATTAACATTTCTTTTGGCCAGCTCCAGGAGCACTAAGTGAAAGAAATTTACCTGAGCTGCGTTTACAAATCCAGGGTTTTTCCTCTGTGCAAGGGTCGCTCATAACATCTGTACCTTTCAAGTAGCCGCATTGCCCTACTATAGGAGCTGGAAGAGTTAACCTAGAGAAGCAACAGCAATGTACCATACATCAAACATTTTATCAACGCAATGACAATTTAATAATAATGCCCCGCTTTCTGATTAGCAGTCAGTCTAGTTGCAAGTTACAAGCAGCAAACTTCAGCTTTTGAATAGGTGGGGGAAGAATTATTTAAGTCAGAATTGTTTGCTGTAAAGGATGAATATATAATATTGTATTTTGTTATGTCTTGATTTGAATTATGTTATTGTAATTTTTGTATTTTTATTTTGTTACTCACCTCAGGCTTTTTGCTGAGGTGTACAATAGTAAAGTAAAGGATGCATTTCGGGAAAAAAGCAAGTGTGCTATTGTCCATTTGTCTGGAGAACACACGGGTGGCCAGTGTATATTACATATGTGCAGCCATATCCCATTTATTGAAATAGCTGTGCACACTGTACATAAGCCAGGAAGGGCCACAAGCCACAGAGACAACCCTGCCATCGCCACTGCAATTAGGACCTGCCCGCCACGGATTCTATTTGATTGCAATTGCCGGAGGCTCTCTCGGTCCAGGAGGTGGGAGGGAAATGGATCCCATCTTGCTGCTGCCACTGGAGACTGCCCCAGTCCAGCAGGTGCTGGTACCATGGACTCAATCCCACAATTGCTGCTGGGGGCCATCCCAGGCAAGATGGTAGCAACAGTACAGACCCCAAGCTGCCGTCACATGGAGGCTGGCTTTGTCCTAAAGGAAGAGGCAGCAGTGACGCGTCCCTGGATGAGCAGCACAAGATCTGGAAGGAGTAGCAGGAATCTGTGGCACTGTTAGTGTGGCCTGTGTTTTCTCTGTCTGCAGGGCCTATGGCACTTTTGGAGGGGGAGGGGGGGGGGGGAGATGCATCGCTGTAGTTATTTTGTCTTGGGCTATGGAAGGGAAATGCTCTTATATACAATGATTCTAGTATTGAGACATGGCTTCCAGTTCACCATTCAGGTTCCAGTATTGTAAGTGTACAGGTTTTCTGGTCCTAAGTATTAATGGGAACTATCACATGGCTTGTGGGTTCAAATCCTGCCACACTGTGTAACTTTGAGCAAGTTGCTGTAACCTTTTTCACTTCCATTTTACACAGCTGTACCTATGCAAGTACTATTAATATCCTATTTCCTCCTTTAAATGCATTAATTCACTTTCTCTGTTACTCATATATTCAAACTGTAAAACACGATGGTAATTCTTTTGGCTACTCAGCTCTCCACATAAACGGACATATGTTTTACTGAGCATATACAGAAAATTGTTGTTTCATCCTTTCTAGCACATAAGCCCTGCATCACACAGAGGGGCATAATCGAACAAAAACATCTATCTCCATGGGCGTTTATCTCCGAGAATGGGTCCATGAAGGGGCGGACCAAACCGTATTTTCAAAAAAAATAGACGTCCATGTTTTATTTGACAATTTGTGAGCTGGGCGTTTTTGTTTTTCAGCGATAATGGAAAATGAAAGCACCCAGCTCAAAAACGAATAAATCCAAGGCATTTGTTCGTGGGAGGGGCCAGGATTCGTAGTGCACTGGTCCCCCTCACATGCCAGGACACCAACCGGGCACCCTAGGGGGCACTTTTACAAATACAAAAAAAAAGGTAAAAGAGCTCCCAGGTGCATAGCACCCTTCCCTTGTGTGTTGAGCCCCCCAAATCCCCCTCAAAACCCACTGCCCACAAGTCTACACCATTACTATAGCCCTAAGGGGTGAAGGAGGGCACCTACATGTGGGTACAGTGGGTTTGGGGGGGTTGGACAACTAAGCATTAAGCAGCACAATTGTAACAGGTAGGGGGGGGGATGGGCCTGGGTCCACCTGCCTGAAGTCCACTGCACCCCCTAACAACTGCTCCAGGGACCTGCATACTGTTGCCAGGGAGGTGGGTATAACATTTGAGGGTGAAAATAAAAAAATTGTGAAACATCATTTTTTGTGGTGGGAGGGGGTTAGTGACCACTGGGGGAGTCAGGGGAGGTCATCCCCGATTCCCTCTGGTGGTAATCTGGTCATTTAGGGCACTTTTTGGGACCTTATTCGTGAAAAAACAGGGTCCAGGAAAAGTGCCCTAAATTCTAGCTACAAACGCATACTTTTTTTCCATTATCGGCGAAAGGCGCCCATTTCTGTTCGGGTGATAACCACGCCCGTCCCGCCTTCACCACGCCTCCGACACGCCCCCGTCAACTTTGTACGCTTCCACGATGGAGTGCAGTTGAAAACGTCCAAGTTCGGCTTTCGATTATACCGCGTTATTCGTTTTTGTGAGATAAACGTCCATCTCCCAATTTAGGTCGGAACTTGGGCGTTTTTCTCGTTCGATTATAAGCAGGACAATCACCTAGAAAACACAGTTTAAAGGGAAAGAAATGGCACATTTACCAGGTAAAGCTTCCATCCAGACGCGTTCCATCGGCCCAGCGCCATCCTTCTGCAGACGGAGCATGTAAACCAATCCACGGGTTCCCCAGACCTTTTCCTGCTATCCAGGTCTTTGTAGACCAAGTTAAGGAAAAACAGGAAAATGGAACTGTGAAGAGGAAAGTGTAACACAAGACAGGACCACACAGCGTAACATAAGTTATTAAGCACATCGCTAAAGCACTGTGGGGGCTTTGGAAATCAACAAACAGACCGTGGGCAAGACCAGTTTGCTGCACTAACTCAGGGGAGGGCAACCTGTATCCACAGAGGGCTGCACGAATGTTGGTACAATCCCTAGCAAGCTGCAAAATTACGTAATGTAAGACCAAGAAATGCACAGAGCTCCATAGACCCTCTGCGATAAGTAAGGTGAAATTAGATCTTACCTGCTAATTTTCTTTCCTCTAGACCCTCCAGACCGGTCAAGACGCGTGGGTTATGTCCTCCTACCAGCAGAGGGAGACTGAGAAAACACTAAGCTTTTGAAGCCTGTATATATAACCTGTGCAGAACCTCCACTAGCCAGTATAACCCTGACAAAGCAGAGAAACAAAAAACACTAACAACAACTAGCAACCCTGTACGTGGTCACAGTAAACTGCAAAAACAAACATCTTCCGCTTGCTCTTACGGAAACATGTTCCTTTGCCTTTGATAAAACAGTTGGGCTTCTACAGGTGGACTATCAAAGAAGAGCCCCACCTGTCCCGGACTCCTATCACAAAACAGAAATAAACAGTCTGCAATTAGAGAAACAACAATCTACAGCAGCCAAGAATTATCCAACAAACACACCTCCTGGCCTCCAATACAGACAGGGCGGGCTCTTGACCGGTCTGGAGGGTCTAGAGGAAAGAAAATTAGCAGGTAAGATCTAATTTCACCTTCCTCAGCGACCCTCCAGACCGGTCAAGACGCGTGGGACGTACCAGAGCAGTAACTAACTTACGGGAGGGACCTACTAAGGCCAGAGGTCAAAACTGCTGCCCCAAAGCGCACCTCGTCCTTTGCATGCACAGGAATCCTATAATGCTTCACAAAGGAATGCAACGAAAACCAAACCGCAGCCCGACAAATATCTAACAGAGAAATCATACTATTCTCCACCCACGAGGCTGCCATTCCCCTAGTGGAATGAGCAGACCAGCCCCTAGGCACCACAGGACCCTTCACCAAGTAAGCAGATGCAACCGCCTCCTTCAACCACCATGCTATGGTCACCTTAGGAGCCGCTGCACCCTTCTTTGGGCCACCATGAAGAACGAACAAACGGTCAGAGGCTCTGAAGTCCTGAGTTCCAGAGAGATAACAACTCAAAACTCTCCTGCATCCAGCTTGGCAATACCACGCTGCTCCGAATCTCCAGCCATATCACCCAACACTGGCAGAGAGATGACCTGATTAACATGGAACTCGGAAACCACCTTGGGCAAAAAAGGAAAGCACCGTCCGCAACGAAACCTTTCCCTCAGAAAGGACAAAAATGGTTCCCTACAAGACAAAGCCTGAAGCTCTGAAACACTCCGTGCTGAAGTAATCGCCACCAACAAGACCGTCTTTAAAGATAAATCCTTACAAGATGCCGATACCAGAGGCACAAACGGAGGCCTGATCAAAGCATCCAAAACTAGCTTCAAATCCCACGGAGGCCCCATCCGTCACTGAGGCGGACGCAGCAACTTAACACCCTTAAAAAAACGCACTACCTCAGGCACAGACGCGAAGGACTTTCACTGAAGCTTCCCACGAAAACATGACAAAGCTGCCACCTGAACCTTCAGTGTAGACAAGACCAGACCCCTATCAACACCATCGTGCAAAAATTCCAAAACTTCCGCCACCGAAGAGCGAAACGGCCGAACTCGATGGTCTTCACACCAGTGCTCAAAGATTCTCCAAACCCGGACATACGCCAAGGAAGTGGATCGTCTACGGCAACTCAACATCGTAGCAAAGCCACTGGACGAAAGCCCCTTCTTCAACTTGTGCCGCTCAAGAGCCAAGCCATAAGCGAAAACCGAGCCGGATCCGGCATGATTATCGGGCCTTGACACAGAACTGATCCCAACAAAGGCAGGGCCGCCGCCCCTGCCAACTGCACCAGGTCTCCGTACCATGGTCGACGCTGCCAATCCGGAGCTACCAGAATCACCCGACCGGAGTGATGTTCGATGCGCTATATTACTCGACCGACTAACAGCCACGGAGGAAACACATACAGTCAGTCCCGAGACCAAGGCAACAGAAGAGCGTCGATTCCCTCCGCTCAAGGGTCTCTTCAGCGACTGAAAAAAAAAAAATCTCTGAACTTGCGCATAGCGAGCCGTTGCCCTAAGATCACCGAAATCCCCAGACCGACACAACTCACTGGAACACTGACAGAAGAAAGACCACTCTCTGGGATCTAGAGTGTGCCTGCTGAGATAATCTGCATCTATGTGACCTACCCCGGCCACATGCGCTGCCAAGAGAGCCTGAAGATGAGTTCAACTGCGCCGCCAAGGCTCTTCGTCCCCCCTTGACGGTTGACATATGCTACTGCCATGGCATTGTCACAGAGCACTCGGACTGCCTTGTGGCGAACCACCGACGTCAAGGCCTGGAGCGCCACCCGAATGGCCCGAGTTTCCAGCCGGTTGATGGACCACTCTGCTTCTGCCCGAGACCACCGGCCTTGAGCTACCTGACCGAGACAATGTGCCCCCCAACCTTGCAGACTGGCATCCGTGACCATTACCAGCCCCTGTGGGGACTCCAACGGCATTCCTTTTCCCAAATTGCGCGGGTTGAGCCACCAGCGGAGACTGAGACGAGGGGCCACCGACAGCGGACAACACATTTCCAAGTCCTGCGACAGAGGGGACCAATGACTGAGCAGAGCTGACTGTACCTGACGCATGTGCGCCCTGGCCCATGGAACTACCTCTATGGTCGCCGCCATCAGGCCCAGGACCTGACGATAAGTACGGGCCGTCGGCGCCTTCTCTGCAAGGAACCGACGAATCGGACCCTGTAACTTGGAACCAAAAGGCTGCACGAAGGAAAGTGAAGATAAGCTTCCGTCAAATCCAGGGAAGTGACCGACCGCAACGTCTCCATCCGGAAAGAGGGCACCTTGAGTGCCGCATTGACCCTTTTGAGATCTAAAATGGGACGAAAAGTGTCCTCTTTCTTGTGGACCACAAAATAGATCAAATAGCACCCTGAGCGTTGCTGATCTGAAGGAACAGGAACCACGGCTCCCAACGCGAGCAGCCACCGCAGAGTGTCCCTCACTGCTGCCCTCTTGCTCCAAGACCGACAGAGGGATTCCAGAAACACTTCGGGAGAACAGCTTTCAAATTCCAGCGCATATCCGCCTCGAAACACCTTGAGAACCCACTGATCTGACCTGATTTGGGCCCAGCTCTGGTAAAACAGACTCAGCTGAGCCCCAACATGCACCAGAGCCTGAGCCCGCACACCTTCATTGGGAATTGCGGCATGAATACTAATCTCCTGCGGAAAAGCCACGCCCTCCGCGACGCCTCTCACGAAAGAACTGAGTGCGCTGGAAAAACCGACCCGTAGAGGTCCTACTACTATTAAACATTTCTACAGCACTACTAGACTTATGCAGCGCTGTCCAAATTAACATGAAAAGACAGTCCCTGCTCAACAGAGCTTACAATCTAAATTGGACAGACAAACAGACAGCTAAGGGTAGGTCCCACTCGATCTGCCCGGCCTATACCGCTGAGCCTCCCTAAACCGTCCCCGAGAGGAACTAGTTCTGGCCCCTGCCTTGAACCGAAAATCTGGAAGCCATAGAACCTTGGTATCACTAAGACCTCACACTAACTTGTCCAAATCTTCTCCAAAGAGCATAGCTCCCTTAAGTGGCAGAGACCCACAACCATAGCCATATTTTTTGTCTGAAGTAGGCAACAAATCATAAAAGCCTCAGACAAAAAGGATGAACCCATGTCCAAGTCAGCTAACTCCTGACCCCCAGAAGAACCAACATCTACCGAATCATCCAGGAGCTTCTCGGCCCAACAAAAACATGCCCGAGCTACCAGACCCCCACAAACCGAGGCCTGCAGGGCTAGAGCCGACAAAACAAAACTACGCTTGAGAAAAGATCCCAACTTCCTATCCTGAGGATCACGGAGGGCCGTTCCTCCATCAACCGGGATAGCCGTAGCTATAATTACTGCCATCACTACTGCATCTACCGTGGGAGCCTTAAAGGAATCCCTATCGTCCTGAGGGAGGGGATAAAGCCTCGCCATTGCCTTTGCCACCTTACACGGCAAATCCCATTCCTGACAAATCATCTCCCGGAGATCCTTGTTCATAGGGAAGGATCACGCCTGACGCTGAATGCCCTTCACCAACGGATCCTGGACAGTTTCCCCCAAAGCCACCTCAGAACCAAACTGAAGGGAGGACGACACCTGATCTATGAGTTCTGACAGCTCATCTCTATGGAAAATCCGCACTACTGAAGGATCCTCTCCAGGAATCCAACAATCCTGCTCCTGAGAGCCATCAATTCCATCTGACTCCCCCAGATCACTAAGCACAGCTTCTGCAGCCACAGGAGAAAAACATTGCCTGTCCTCTGACCACTCTAACCGTGGTCTCTCAGCCAAGACGGAAATAGCCCCCTCTTCCAATTGGGGGGGGGGGGGGTCCCGATCTCCAGGCCTGATACCGCGTCCAGACAAAATCTGGAGGAAAGCCCACCATTCCTGGACCGTCATTAGGCCCTTTTGTGCCAAAAACGGAGGCCGCAGGCCCAAAAACAGCTGGCTCCACGGGCTGCGTCAGACTCAAGATGGCGGCTGTTCCCGCCGAAACTGTTCCCGCTGACAGCGGCCCTGCCTACGCTCCCGCTGACCCGGAGACTCCCGACACCATCGATCCCTCCGCGGTCAAGTCGGGGGGTGCCGCAGCCACCTTTATAGGTGCACCGCAAAGCTACACTGAGCGCCCGGCGCCTCTACCCCTCGCCACGAGCACGCGCGACATCGGAGGAGCTGGGCCGCCATAAACCACGAGGGAAGGGAAAAGCTGTTCCGCAAACGCGCCAAACCAAAAACTCACTCACACTGCAAAAGCACTGAAGAAAGCGCTGCTCTCTCGTTCCAGCAAGGAATCGAAACCCCCGTTCGGTCCGCTGAAAATAAAGAATTAAATGCCCTTAAAGGCACAATACTCCAACTCTGGCAGCTGGAAATTGTAAGGCACTCAAGGCTACAATACTGAGAAAGCAGCCGAGGCACAAAGCTGCCAAGCAAAACGAAATAGAATAACTGACCTTAAAGGCACAGTACTCTAATTCTGGCATCTGGAAATTGTAAGGCACTCAAGGCTACAATACTGAGAAAGCAGCCGAGGCACAAAGCTGGCCAGCAACATGAAGTAGAATAACTGACCTTAAAGGCATCTTACTCTAACTCTGGCATCTGGAAATTGTAAGGCACTCAAGGCTACAATACTGAGAAAGCAGCCGAGGCACAAAGCTGCCAAGCAAACAGAAATAGAGAGCAGCACAGGGGGAGGGACCCAAACATAGGTGTAACACCCCAGGGGGAAAAACTGGGCCCCACCAGACCCAGGGCCCCAAAGCACTTTTTTTTTTTTTTTTACACACACGTACAGGGTACTGCAACAGAATAAAGTTTGGAAGGAAAAAAAATCCTACGACCCAATGACAAACTACCTCACCAGATTATTGGAGACTGCACAGGCTGTCAACTGCTACCTCTGCTGAGACTGAGAAAATACTGGCTAGTGGAGGTTCTGCACAGGTTATATATACAGGCTTCAAAAGCTTAGTGTTTTCTCAGTCTCCCTCTGCTGGTAGGAGGACATAACCCACGCGTCTTGACCGGTCTGGAGGGTCGCTGAGGAAATAAGTAAATATTAACTAAAAACAATGGGAAAAATTGCTATTCTGAAAATATTTGTGAAATACGTATTTAAAAATGTCAATACTCCAGTTAATGACATTTTCTATGTATGCTTGTTATGGTCTCGGGGCCATGTAAAATTCAATGGCGGGTCGCAGGTTGCCCACACCTGCACTAACTCAAGACATCTGTGACTAACATTTATAAGCTAGAATTCCTTCGTTCAGTCAGTGCAGATGAGGGGATTATAGTTCTTGAAACCTAGTCCAAACAAAAGGTCTCCCCCACAGTTTGTGAGCTTTTTTTCTCTGTGTGCTTACATCAGACCTGCTGCACCCCCTGCACAAAAAGGGGGTTGGGGTGGGTGGGGATGCTGAATTTCACTGGGACTTGCCATGAAAGTTACAGCTACCCATCATGTATACAGTCAACGCAGCAGTTCAAGGGGGGGGGGGGGGGCTGAGGTGGCCCACCTGTTCCACCTCCCTCCCCTTGAGCCCGGATAATTCGGACTGGCTCACTGAAGTTATAATGAAGTAGATATTCCCATCCCAGCCTCGCCAGGACACATCATCTGAGCAACAGCATCCCTTTCACAGCTGGACAAACCAAAGTCCCAGGGAGTTTTCCACTGCAGGACAGGTTGTTAGTTGCAGTAATATGTGCTCAATATTAAAAAAAAATACTTATGCTTATAAATTTCAGCCTGCCATTTGTTTGCATAGACTTATGAGCCTCATGCTGAAAATCAATGCTAAGCTCCTAATTTTTTCCCTACCTTAAATCTATCACCCACTTTTTATGCTCCTAAATTTAGCAGTTTAGTGAGATTTTGAGCTTAAATTTACACACTTGGCTCTAATAAATTTCCAAAGAGACAATTTAGAAACATGACTCAAATATTAGGCCCAAAGCGTCTAGTTATGCTTTTTTTTTTTTTTAATTACAGGATTGTCCTGGGAGCTGGGACGGTGTTGGGGTGATCATGATTGTTGAGTTTAATTACCAAAATGAATTCAAGGGGTGAAAGCCTGCAGGTTTGTCCAGAGCAGGGGTTCAGAGAATACCTACCTTGCTAGTCAGGGCCTCAGAATCTCAGGATATCCACAATGCGCATGCATGAGGGAGATTTGCAAGCACTGCCTTTTTTTGTATGCAACTCTCTCTCATGTATATTGCTTGTGGATATCCAGCTCTAGGGTGCCTTTACTCTTGCACCAGCCCTGCCTATGTTCAAACTTGGAACCTCCTTCTTGATAAAGACTAGCTATGTAGGACAGGTTTGTTCCTCCCTGCATCAATCCTTCTTAGCCAACCTCCCTTGTCCAGCAGGGAAGGACAGGTACCTTCTCCTCCAGCGACTCAGTTTTAATCAGGTCTGTGTTTCTGTATTTTCGGCACAGGTCACGCGCGTCATTCCAGCTCTTGACGTCGGTCCTTATAAGGTAGCACATATTATCTTTCTTCTCCCAGCCAGCTGAGGTTGGGCATCTGGAAGCCAGACCTTAAATTCAAGGTAAATGAAAGACATGAAAGATCTTGTGAGTCCAGGGACACTGCGGAGAAAGGTAAGGACAGATATTTGGGAGAACAAATGGCCAACTTCAGTTTCTACCAAGTGTGTTGTATTAGTTCCATGGTCGTGGGTCATGAATTTGATATACCACAGAGCTTGGGCTCTGTGGTAGAGCCCAAGCTGTTTACATATTATATACAGGTACTTCTCTGTCCTCAGTGGTCTCACAATCTAAATTTTGTACATAGGGCTATGGAGGCTTATTGTTTATTTATATTCTGCCTGTTTCAAGGTGGAACAATAAAACATTCACAATACTGCACATAAACAAATCAACTCAGGACATGGAAATGACAAACAATAACTAGAAAACAAAACAATCTAAAATTGATGCCAATGTATCTCTTATATACCGCTATATCGCCACAATAGGGTCCAATGCGGTTTACATAAAATAAAATAATATCATTTATATAACATAGAATTCAATTACTATCAGATTTCAACTAATCATCAAATCAAACAAGGTAAACACTACAAATGAATTAAAAGAACCTAAAGGAAAAGAAAAAAAATAATGTAGAAATATAAAATAAAAATAAAACCGGTGGAATGATTTCTCTACATATATATAAATAGATCCTCATTGCTCATAATTCCACAAGATCAGATATTCTCTCAGTCCTAAACTGTAATACATTTAATTGATTGCAACAAAACATTTTGTAAATAAACATACTTTAAACTGTTTCCTAAAAATATTAACTGGCTTGTCCAGGGTCACAAAGGACCACAGTGAAAACTGAATCCAGTGTCCTTCGTTCTCAGCCCACTGTGTCTGCACATCCTGATAAAAGCTGGGATGATCAGTAAATTAATTTCAGCAGGTCTAAAATATACAGGGGAGATGAAACCTCTCCCATGGCACAGATCAGAGTCCTAAATCCACCCCAGAGCAGAAATGTTTTTAACAGTAGTTATCAACATGTGCTATGGTTGAGACATGTTGTTTTACTATTTAAACACAGATCCCATTTCATGCAGTGGGACCTAGTTACTAATAACCCAGGTTTACAGTAAAATAATACTCTTCTCCCCAGAGACCACTTTGGGTTTTACCTCTGATCCGGAGGGCACTGTGCAGAAGCAGCAGTAGCCAGAGAGAGGTGATGCATCCTGGTGCCATGATGTGTGTGATCTGGACCTCTGCCTGCAGGAATTTTGAGCTTAGGTCAGCACTTCTTCAAACAATCCCCCCCCCCCCCCAGGTCACAGTACAACTCCTGCAGGGCCTAGAACCCTTCTGACTACTACAGGGTTTGCCTACCCATAATCAGGGGCCTAGCTAGCACTACTCCTGAGTCCTCCCCCTTAAATCCTGCAGAGCCCTGTACTGTACCCCTCTTGCTTCCTTCTCCTCCCTCATGCTAACAGCACCAGCCGCCTCTTCTGACTTTCACAGGACTCAGCCCTGCCCTCTCCCCTTAAATGCAGCAAGGCCCAGTCCTTGCCCTCCCCCCCCCCCCCCCCCCCCCCCCCCCCAGCCAGCACTAACCCTCTCACTGCTTAATCTCTCTCTGGCACAGACCAAAGGTCCATCAAGCCCAGTATCCTGTTTCCAGCAGTGGCCAATCCAGGTCACAAGTACCTGGCAAGATCCCAAAACAGTATAATACATTTTATGCTGCTTATCCTCAAAATAAACAGTGGATTTTCTCAAGTCCATCTTAATAATGGCTTATGGACTTTTCTTTTAGGAAATTATCCAAAACTTTTTTTTTGCTGGCTGCCCTGTGGCACAGATCCCTGAAACAAGAACCAAACCCTGACTGACCCTCACTTTGAGGTCAAGGCTCCCCAGACTTCACAGTCTGCCCTGAGCTGCTGCAGCAGGCAAATAGGCTAGCAGCAGAGACGCTCGCTAATGAGTGCCATCTAGTGTCTAAAGCTAAGATTACACACTGAGCTGAACCCAGAAACACCCTACAGCACTTAGCCTTGCCCACAGCCCTTCCTCCAAACAGAATTTCTATTATTTCATATTTTTCACATGGTCTAGCATGTTACCGAACTGCTCAATTACCCAGTTCCAGATGTGACAGTTTATGCCAGTCCTGGTTTTCCAACAACCTTGTCCTGTAGCAGTGCTAATTTCAATAGGCAGAATCAGGGGCTACAATGACGTAGCTGTCAAATTACCAGTTCCAAGAGGAAGACTTTATAGCCAGTCCTAGTTTTAAACTTATTCACTGCAAGACAGTATGGTAGTTGCAGTCCCTGGTTCTACCTATTGAAAACAGGGCTGCAGGGTCCTATAATACATCAGGATGAGGTTGTCAGAAATCCAGAACTGGCCTAAAATCTCCCTTGTGAAACTGGGTAATTTGGAAGCTGTTTGGATGCTCCAGTTATCCTTTCAAAGCAGCACAAAGTTCTGCAAAGTCGAACACATGCACAAAAATATATTTATATATATAGAAAGTCTGTATCTAAATATTTCAATGGAACTTTTTAATACACGGGTACAAACAGAACTGATTTCATCTCGTTATCAGAAGTCTCTGCTTGCCAGAAGCCTCAGCACCATCATTTCTACTTGCCTGCTACATCCTTATTTGGTTAAACTCTTAGGCCACCTTTCTATATCCTAACATGCTTATCTGTTACAGGACACCCTACGCTACCACTTCAGAACAAACTGCATGTAGATATAAAGGGTCCCTTCTCCAGAGAGCTTACAACCTAATGAGCCCCTGATGGAACCATTTTGGCAAAACGTGGCCACGTTGGGTCTCTTTCCATAAAGAATTTTCTGGACTCCTTGTCTGCTCTGTGTTCTACTCTTTACCCAGCATCATGACAGACATCAAAAGCAGAAAAAGAATTTGAACTCGAGTCTCTTATGCCTCTGTTTTAGACTTTTTGAAAGTTTTTCCAGCTATTTCTATTAAAATGACAGGGAGACAGGTATGTAAAACCTGCTCTGAGCCTGAACATTATTGCTGCAGATCACTATTAATTTAAAGGCAGAAACGGAGTCCTCAGACCAACCCCTCACTCGCACACTGCATGTTCACTTCAACTCAGCTTTTAGAAAGATATAGACAAGAAGAGCACATTGGTTTCTACTTCTTCAGGATTAAGTTTCATGTTCTTTCCCCCTCCCCCCCCCCCCCCCCCCCCCATGAGTTGCTCAGTGCTTCAAGAATATATATCACTAACTATAACACTCACCCTGTCCTGCATTAATTATACATCTCCCCTATTGCTCACTAGGGGATTGGCTGTTCCAGGGCAGTACAGCAGGGGGCAGCAGCCCTCCAGACCCCCTTGGAGGGGAATAATCGAACGGCACCGGCGAAATAGATTGCCAGCAATCTATTTTGGCGCCGCCGCAAACAGCTGGCTGGAACTGTGTTATCAAAAAAGATGGCCGGCCATCTTTTCTTCTGATAATACGGTTTGGACCGGCCAAATGCCAGAGTTCGCCGGGTTTGAGATGGCCGGTTTTGTTTCTCAGCGATAATGGAAACTAAAAGCGGCCATCTCAACCCCGGCTAAATCCAAGGCATTTGCTCGTGGGAGGAGCCAGCATTTGCAGTGCACTGGTCCCCCTGACATGCCAGGACACCAACCGGGCACCCTAGGGGGCACTTCTAAAAATTAAAAAAATATATACAAATAGCTCCCAGGTGCTTAGCTCCCTTACCTTGGGTGCTGAGCCCCCCAAATCCCCCCCAAAACCCACTCCCCACAACTCTACACCACTACTATAGCCCTTATGGGTGAAGGGGGCACCTACATGTGGGTACAGTGGGTTTTGGGGGGGGGGGGTTTGGAGGGCTCAACACTTACCACTACAAGTGTAACAGGTAGGGGGATGGGCCTGGGTCTGCCTGCCTGAAGTCCACTGCAACCAACAAAAACTGTTCCAGGGACCTGCACACTGCTGTCATGGAGCTGGGTATGACATTTGAGGCTGGCATACAGGCTGGTAAAAAAGGATTTTATTTTTATTTTTTTAGTGTGGAAGGGGGTTGGCGACCACTGGGGGAGTACGGGGAGGTCATCCCCCATTCCCTCCGGTGGTCATCTGGTCAGTTGGGGCACCTTTTTGAGGCTTGGTCGTGAAAATAAAAGGACCAAGTAAAACCGGCGAAATACTCATTAACGCCGCTTTTGTTTTTTCCATTATGCGCTGAAGCCGGGCATCTGGTAGCCACGCCCATGCCCACCCATGTCCCGCCTTCGCTACGGCGCCAACACGCCCCCTTGAACTTTTTCCGGCTCGGCGATGTCAAAGCGACGATGGTGTAAAAAAAAGCAGCTTTCAATTATACCGATTTCGCTGCTTTTGAGAGATCGCCAGCCATCTCCCGATTTATGTCGGAAGATGGCCGGCGATCACTTTCGAAAATAAGCCTGTTGGTCTCTCCCCTGTCTGAACTGTGCCCCGAATGGAGGTTGTACCTCTGTCAGCATGTCCACCACAGTCCTCATTTTATTTTTGGGGAACATTTTCTCTCTGCACCACAGGACAGTCAACTGATTCACTCATTCTTGTATCTGGCACTGGTCAGAATTTTTCAAAAGAAAAGGAATTTCTGGAGATTATATTAGGCAGCACCAGGGAGACAGACTCTGAAGAAACACCTGAGAATACTTCTCCAAAGAGAAGTACTGTTGGCAGGCAGATGGGTCTTTGGCTCTGTCACATTCTCTGCTTCTATTTCCATACACTAAAACTCACCGCATCAACATAGAGGACTGAGAGAAGAAATGATTGAGGTCTACAAACTCCTGAGTGGTGTAGAATGGGTAGAAGCGAATCGATTTATTACTCTATCAAAAAGTACAAACACTAGAGGACACTCAATGAAGTTACATGAAAATACTTTTATAACGAACAGGAGGAATCTGGGTTACTGCCAGGTACTTGTGACCTGGATTAGCCACTGTTGGAAACAGGATACTGGGCTAGATGGACCATTGGTCTGGCCCAGTATGGTTATTCTTGTTCTTATGAAGAAAGTTTAATGACCAAAGAGAAAGCAAACAAATATGTTTATATAAACATTAAATGCAATATATCAGAAATAGTCATCTCCAGCTTGTGCAATGTTTACATATGAGAGTGTTTGTTTCCATTGGCTTTCTGCAGTATTGGCGTGGGATGTTTTGCACCAGTTAATGTGTCAGTAAAATGTATTTCCACATCCTCCCATTTGGGTTTGTGCATGCCCTGTATATATGCACTAGAACGTGGCTGACTATTCTTTTTGCAAGAATCAAGAGAAAGAAACACACAGGAAACGCATTAGTATTTAAAAATATAACAGGGAGAATTATTTAAGGCAGGTTTTATGAGCCTGTTTACATTATTACCATGGAGACGCAAGGCATATGGCACCCTGTTTTCAGAGAGAGAGAGTGAGTGTGCACCCTTTGATATAGCAAATACCAGTTCACCATCATTGGATTTTCCTTCTAGTTAGAAGCAAAGCCAACCTTAATTAAGACTTAGCTGCCTTTTCAGTTTGACATTTCTTTTTAGAGATGGGGGTTCATTCTAAAGAGTTGCAGAGATGTCAGTATCCATCAGCTCAACCTACTAATACTGTCCCCATTTTGTACTTACACACCTCCCCCCCCCCCATATGTGCAGTAGGAGAACATGGGCTGTCTCTTCTGATTCTGGGTCTACTAATTTGGTACCAGTGAGCAGACAGTGAGAGGAACTTGTCTATGAATCAGCTAAGTTCTGTTGGGCCGATGATGAAAGGCAAATTCAGGCGCTAGAGGCCATTAAATAAAGACTAGCGCCCGCATTTGCCAGTGCTTGATGATCAGAGCCGGCAAGAGCATGTAATAATGCATGCTAAACAGGGGAATTAATATTCTTCCCCAATGCTCAGCACGCCAAACAAGGGCACTGCTTTCATGGCAAACCCTATACCAGCTCAGAGTGGGGAGAAATAGGGAGACTCAGTCCAGCGTGCATTTGAATGCTTCCAGGTCCCCCCCCCCCCCCCCCCCAAAACACAAGGGGCTGGAGATCAGGATTTTCTTTTGGTAAAGTCATGTTGCCTCGGATACTACTCATTAATGTTACAAAAGTACAACTTCTTTGTTTTCAGATGATAATATTGGGCTGGTAATTTGTTCTCTGTAAATCTATCCAAATTGTTTAAGTTTGGCCAGCAATAATCAAGGTTGAAGTTTAATATTCCTGATTGTTTAAGTTAATCTATCACGATTGAAGTTTAATCCAATACCTTTTATTACTTATTATGAAAATGAACTTTCTTTATCTGACTTCCTAATCCACTCTGTTACCTCCATTTTACTATGTATTTCTCTTTTCCAGAATTGGTGATCACCATTACGGAACAATGTAAGCCACATTGAGCCTGCAAATAGGTGGGAAAATGTGGGATATAAATGCTACAAATAAATAAATCATGCAACCCGTTGGATTGCCAGAAAATGTGGTGAAGGCGGTTAGCTTAGCAGAGTTTAAAAAGGGGTTGGACGGTTTCCTAAAGGACAAGTCCATAAACCGCTACTAAACGGACTTGGAAAAATCCAAAATCCCAGGAATAACATGTATAGAATGTTTGTACGTTGGGAAGCTTGCCAGGTGCCCTTGGCCTGGATTGGCCGCTGTCGTGGACAAGATGCTGGGCTCGATGGACCCTTGGTCTTTTCCCAGTATGGCATTACTTATGTACTTATGATTCTATAGTTAATTATCTTTTCCTTCAGCAGTGACTCCATTAGTTTTCCTACCACTGACACAAGGCTTACCAGCCTGTAGTGTCCCACTTCTTCCGCTTTTGTGTCACTGGAGTGAAAGAGTGCTCCAACTCTAGCAGGATCCCCCATTCCTCTTGTCAACTCATTTAAATATCTTTGGGTGTGCACTAATAGTCAACTCTGCTTTTACACTCTAATCTCAAAGGTTGTTCATACTTGCTTCTGTGTACGACATCATGCACATCACTTCAAGATTCGACTACTGTAATACTGTGTATGCAAAGCTTCCACTGTCTTCACTGAAACGTCTTCAGTCTGTAGAAACACTGCAATCTGACTCCTCTGCCATGCCACTAGATTTCATCAAGTCACGCCGCTCCTTATGTAACACCACTGGCTTCCTATTAAATTCCGAGTTCAATTCAAACTTCTCGTCCTTGCTTGGAAGGCTATTTATACTGGCTGCCCTCTTTATTTAGAATTTCTTGCCACTCCTTACTTTTCCTTTCCTTCCCTTCGCTCGTCTATATCGTGCAATAAACATAAACACATAGTAAGAACAGGGCAGAGACACTGAAGTTACTTCTGTTATGCTGTTTGATGACTCAAGGCATAAATTAACAGTTGCAGAAATCTGTGCTCTGTAGTGCTCTAGAAAATAAACTGCTTTTATTCTTTTAAAAATTGATTATTCCCTCTCTGCACAATGGACAAGGGAAACATTGAATGCATTAGTATTTCTAACAAAGAGGCCGTTCAGCCTCCTGTGAGATGCTGCCTGCTGCTGCGAGGCCACGGAGGGAGCGGATTGTACCAGCCCGAAACATGTCTTAAGAGGAGCAGAGAGAAGCAGTCGGAAAGGTGGGTCACTTTGCAGTTCAGACCCCTCCATCTCAAAAAGAAAAGGTCCTAGTAGGCAAGCTCTGTCTTCTCTTGGAATGATGATTCCAGGTACGTAGGGCACAAATTAAACTGGGGTTTTCTTTTCACTTAGGGAAAGGGGATAGGGCTTGATATACCACCTTTCTGTGGTTACAGTCAAAGCAGTTTACATATTATATACAGGTACTTATCTTGTATTTGGGGCAGTGGAGGGTTAAGTGACTTGCCCAGAGTCACAAGGAGCTGTAGTGGGAACTGAACTCTGGTTCCCCTTGTTTTCAGGCTACATAACCATTAGGCTACTCTTCCACTTTATGCTGTCATTGCGAAGCTTGGTATGGATTTCTGTATCTATTGTAGGATTATATTTGTTCCTCTTTCTCTCTCTCTCTCTCTCTCTCTGGCAGGGTTTGAAAGTATTGCTCGGGAGGTGCTCTGGTGCTTCTCTCAGCTGAAGGGAACTGTTGACTTGGGACTCACAGAAGGTAGGTTGCTTGGATTTTATAAGGCATAATTAGTGGTCCTGTATAACCTTAGGGGGTCTTTTACTAAGCTGAGGTAGCGTTTTTAGCTCACAGTAGAAATCAGCTGGCAGTAAATGCCGAGAAGCCCATTATATTCCCAAGCTACCGTGGCTTAATAAAAGCCTCCTTAGACAAGTGCTCCTATCTACCTGGGCCTCTAAGAACTAGTTAAAAGCAATAAAGTTGACTTTCCTACTTATTATTATTATGAATATTGTATTGTATCCTGTACTTTGGTTGCGTGCTTCTCTGTTATTTCCATTCAGTTCTGTTGCCATGATGTTATTAGAGTCAACATGATCATATATTTTATTGGAATAATCACAGTGAACTGTTTGTCGATTGTTGGTGAGCAAGTTATTGTCGTTAGAATCTGTGGATGTTACTTGAGTCTTCCTTGGAGAGGAGAAATACTCTTCCTGTTTTTAGCCATTGTCTAGCTATCTGATCAATTGATTTTTGTATTTGGTCGAGTCTTGGTGGAGAGACGTCAACTGTTTGAGCTGAAAGATGGGCAGTTCATCAGATCCAGCTCTCTTCTAATTTGAAGCTCTTCTTAACCTGGTTTCCAACTCTCTGTTCTTATTTCACACATTTGATGTTTACCCTTTCGAAATTCTCTTGAATTTTGGGTACTTCTTCTGCTTCTCAGCTGTGCTCTACAGGAATCCTCATATCAATTTCTCCTGATCTCCTGAACTCTTCCACTTTGGCTTTAGTTGGTCGTACTTTAATTCTCTTTCCCAATGTCCTGTAGAATTCTTTGAGTTATTTTGATATCTCTGTTTTCTGTTTTCTTTGTTATCTCTGCAGCTTTTATGCTTAGGCTGCTATTTTCGGTGTGTTATGGGAACATACACTACAGTATGAATTTTAATCTCATCTTTTGCTGGTGCAGTCTGTTTTAGCTTAATGTAATGGATCATTCTCATTATATTTGCATCCTTAAACCATTTAGCTACTCATCTATCAGTGACACCTCTTCCTTTTCTGTTTCCAAGGAGGAGTTTTACTTTACTCATTTTCTTCTGGCTATGTCCCCTCTTGTTGGTAGGATTCTCTCAGTAATGATTCTTGATGCATAATACCACATCCAATGTATTTTGGTGATAACCTTTTATGCAGGTTAAGGCCTTGTTGATTTTACTTATCATGCTTTTTAAAAAATTATTATTTCGAGTGTCAGGTATAACTGAGTTTGTCTTTCCCTCCCCTGGAACTCAGACTCCATGTACATCTCCATGTAGGTCAACAGATCTACCACCATCTTCCCAATCTCTCTCTTACCTTCCCTATACACTCTGCTTCCTGTCCTGTTATAAATTACTCTCCTCCTCCTGTGTTGCTTAGCTTCATTCAATGGTCTGCCCTACCTTTTGTCTCCAGTCTGACCCCTGACTTGTCTTACATTGCTCTTGTTTTCTCATGTTGCACCTTATCTTTCACTGGTATCTCACTGGTTACCTCTGGCATTTTCTTTCTGATGCTCTTGGACTATCCTTGACCTCTCTTCCGGTGCTCTTCTCTGGATCCCCCTTTTCTCTTCCTATTGCTCTTTCTGCATCATATCTCGGCTGTTTTAATGTGTCATCACTCAGATATTCCTTTTCCTTGATTTTATCCAATCCTAAAATTGCAATGGTTGCCTTCTGAAGTATTTCTTATTTCATATTTGTGTTCTTTCCTCTCATTTATTAACATGAACATGGTAAAATCAAGTACTGCAAAAATTTATGGTATATGTACTACGTTGCATTTTGCATTTTCAGGCTTCTGTTGGAGGCTGTGTCTCTAAATGGGTTAGTCTTGGGTTAATTCCTCCAGATGGGTTAGTTTTGCACATACCATGACACTAAAGGGCCTGACTCCTAAGCCAGGTTGTCTGGAGTATGATCTCAGGCTCTCAACTGTACTGCTAATGCTCACTGTAGTACTTGCACTGTGCCAAAGAGAGCTTTCTTCTGAGTTCATAAGATGGTACATGTATAGGCAACTTATCCAGAGGTGTAAACTGGCTTTCATGCACCATAATTTAGGTGGGATCCCTTATGCCTGTGGCATTCAAAACAATGGGGTATATTTCTGTATCTTTCTGTCCCATTTTCTTGGTCTCAGACTGCATTTCTTGGGACTTGAGGATCTTCCCGTGTTCCATCTAGTTATGAGAATAGTGCAATGATCCCATAGTTAGATGTTTTCATGTGCAACACTATATCTTTGGAAGAAAATACTGCTATATATTTGTTTATTAGGGGATCTTAAAATTTGTAGGAAGCTACTGAAAATACCTACTAATTTTAGCACTTAAATGGCTACTGTAATCTAGGAAGTATGTCCCATCAAAATACATATTATTTATTGGGATTGATTTATTTGGACTTATATTGGATTTCTGCATAGCCATCCAGGATCCCCAATATTTCAGTGGCAAAAGGTAGTAAATTCAATCGAGATACTAAGCAAAACATGTTTTTTTTTTCGAGTTCCCACAAATCATCCAAAATGGACTTACTTCCTTCTGCTATTGCAAGGTGGTATATAGCACAAGAAACATGTATGTTTCGGCAGAAAACATATTGCAGAATCGAAACAACAACAAAAAAAAGAGGTACGTTTTGTCATTCGTTCCAAAACAGGAACACTGGAACAACCTCTTTAGGTCATAAGAGTTGACAGTAGGGGAAAGTCTGCACCACTGGCCAGAATCCCGCTTTCCTGCAGAATTTTATGTATTCTTGCAGAATCTGGCACAAGGACAGGAGGCTTTTTGACATTGGCTCTGCAGGCTGGAAGGAGGACGAGGAAGTGGCAATGGCCCATGCAGACTGGGTCGTATGGGCTGGGAAAAGAGCATGGCATCTGCATCAGTCACCATGGGTCAGAAGAAGGATCTGGCAGTGGCAGAGCTTTGCGCAAATCAGAAGGGAGACTATTTGACATTCAGGCCTGGATGAAGAAAGTGACTTTGCTCACATTGGCCAAAAAGATGTCTACAGAAACTTTGGACCATCTGGGAAGGAAGGAGCACAGTCAGCTAAAAGCGAAAGGGCAAATCTATAATTAGTCACCAAGAAGTAGGTTCCACACTGGAGCATGCTTATTGCCGATTCTACGATGACATTTAGGTGCACCTAAATCCTTATAGAAAACTAGTATAAACTGGCTTTCGTGCACCAAAAGTTAGGTGCGATTACTTACACCAGGTCAATGGTTGGTACTATTGAGTGAGTCTAGGGGCACCGATGAACGTGCACAACTGAGTATTCTATAAACGCATTGTTCGTTGACATGCTCATGGCCCACCCATATGTTCGCCCTCTTGCAGTTATATGCTATAGCAGTTAGTCCATATACACACGTCACTCTCCATTATTGGGGTCAAAGATGCGTACAAGTGACATGCACTTCTAGGTTCCCGTTTATAGAATTACCCCAAAATACTACAGGTAGGGAGAGGTGGGGTGGGGCCTGGGGACAAGGGAAGAGGAGAGTCATTGGATTGGTCCTTTTGAGGTAAAAAGGAGGGGAGTAGCGGAGTTAGGCTTGAAGACAGGAGGGGAAAGGATGGGCTGGGGAAAGAGGAGGAACCAAAAATGGAGGTGTTGGGCTTAGGGGAGGAGACCTATGGTAGAATGAAGCCTGGGGGGGTGGAGAGAGGCTGGGTCAGGCCTGGGGGAGGGGTGAACGAGCACGATGGAGTCCACACCATAGCAGTGTGTGTACGTGTGGGGAGGGGGGCTACCTTATTTGTACTATTAAAGAGCTCTGAATTAAATATTTTAAAATATACATCTTCGAGTAACAACTTTTTTTTTGCATTGCATTTATTGCTCAAATACCATTAGATTTTGTCAAAGTCAGCCTTAGTTTTAAAATATTGTGAGCAGAATGTCTAATTGTGGAGCAGACAATGTATCATTTTTGGTGCATAATTTCGCCAGGTGTTGTTTGTGCTGCATCACTGTGAGGCCTGCTGAGTCTTTTGAAGCCCCCAGCCCTAATTTATTCTGAATCTGGGTGCTGAGGAACATCTGCATAAGCACCAAAAAAGCCTCCCTTTGCTCTCCAAAGCTGGTTTGTGCACAAGTGGTGACAGGAGGAAAATGCACAGTATAAAGCATTTTAGAAACAAAATGCCATTCAAATGCCTTCTATTTCCTAGCCATTCTGCCAAAAGCTCCCTTTACAAAGGTAGAGAAGTACAGCATGCTTTTAATGTATATATCAAACTGTTCTCCCTGTGTATGGCATGGGTGATGCGCAGCTGTGCTCGCTTTCCCTTGCTTTTCTGCTAGCACAATTTCAAGGTGCCCTTTGGGTCCCTCGTTGTCCCTCTTATTTGATGGATCTCTTTATCTCCTTCTTGGAGCAGAGAGGGATAGGGAGAGGGCTGCGGGCTGGGTTGGGCTGTTCTGTTCGCTCTGTTTACAGGCAGGACCGACTTAGTCAGCAGACGCAGTCCTGCTGACTCGCAGCCAGTGAAAGCCATCCCGTTCCCAGCTTGCCTGCTTCGGGGGTGGGGGGAGGCTTGGGAGTCCCAGCAGCATGTGAACGCAGCTCTGCTTGATGCCGAGGGCAAGTCACCAAAAATGCAAACCATGGGCTTGGACTGCAGTGATTGCCGGGGCTCCCTAGGCGTGCAGACAGAGTCCCGGGGCCCCTGGATTTTGTCACTCCTGCACTGAGAAGCCGGGGATTGATTTCGATCTCCCTCCTTCGCCTGTTCCTTAAGATGAAATGCTTCTCTCGCTATCTGCCCTACATCTTCAGGCCCACCAACACCATCCTGTCTTCCAGCTGCCACACGGAAGGTAGGGATCAGCCGGGTGTGGGTGTGGAGGGAGGGAGGGAGGAGGGAGCGTGGCTTCTCTAGGAAGCTTTGCTGACACTGCTCTTTGCAGCAGCCATGCTTGGCAGAAACCGATCTGAGACAGGCTGCACAGATCTGGGAGAGAGGGGCAAAGTGGCATGATACCCCAGTGGAGGTTTCAGCTTAGCAAGGGAGGGGAAGAACTGCATATAGATTTATGTTTATGAGGGCCTAATTTTATTTATTTATCTTCGGAAGATAATTTATTTTTGCAGTCGTATTTGCTCTAGTTCTGCAGGAAGTAAACAACCCCATATTAAGACAAATTCTCACTACAGGACTTGTGTATTGCAAAATGCAGTTTGTCAATGTCTCTTGAATGCAGTTCTGCGGTCCTGAGAAAGCAATTAAGGAAAAAGGGTTGCCTTCTGATGTAACAGTGGTCCTTACATGCTTGTTTTTATTTATTCCTGTGTACATTTCTGATCCTAAGATTGCAAAATAATTCCCTAGAAGTCTGGTCTGCTCATAAATCTGATGAGCTAATAACCACTGAACTCATAAATCCACTTCATTGGCGTTGCTGCTGTATTACTTTATTAATATGGATGTGCATCCCACTCACCCCCACCCACAATAATGCAATTTGCCTTCTGATTTTCCCCCAAATTTCCCTGATTTTCAGATATTTTTCTAATCGTTTCTCACTTTGGTTTGTAATAATTTTTTAATGTGTGCATTAGAACTTTTTAACTTGTGCTAATCAATTTTACACATGTTAATTTGTAGGGTTATGCTGTAACTGATTTTGCACACTAATTTTTAAAGTGCATAAGCCAATCAGATGCAGCTGAGCAAGCAATGCACATCCATACAGTACTTATGAAACAGCAGAAGCCTGTACTGTGTGTGAGCTAATTTTAAAGAACGTCAACCTAAAGGGGGGAAGTTATCAAAGTGGGC
This sequence comes from Microcaecilia unicolor, assembly GCF_901765095.1. Lineage (NCBI taxonomy): Eukaryota > Metazoa > Chordata > Amphibia > Gymnophiona > Siphonopidae > Microcaecilia > Microcaecilia unicolor. The sequence goes on along the minus strand of NC_044038.1, from coordinate 177,289,416 downwards.
TACAGGAAAGACAGGTTAGTTTACCACAGACTCTTTGTGTTTTAGCACTGGCCCCATTTTGTGACATCACTGGTGAGGTTGACTCTTATTGGTTAAATGAGGCATTATGACATCACAACATCAGCTCTGGTTATCAGAGACTGAAACTCTTCACGCTAAGGGGGGAAGGGATCAATATAGGTTACCATTAAAATGGGATATTTTACCAGTAACTCACGCTATTTTAGCACAGGCCCGATTTTATCCGATGAGACCTAGTTACTAATGTCTTAATAGTAACCTATGTTGACAAATCCTCTATAAATCACAAATATGGGTCACATGTGTCTACCTAAAAGCCTGATTGTTGTTGTGATTTATTTATGATTATTTAAAGATTGAAAAGGTTAAAAATGCCAGAGCCTGGTAAAGCCTGTTCCCATACTGTTGCACAAGAAATGGTGAGGTTTGTGCCTGGAAGAAACTGCATTTGTCAGTAATGTCTTTTAATAGAGGAAGAGGCAAAAAAACATACAAACCCCAGAGCGGTTGATTGCACAACATCAGGAAAGTAAGCTGGAATTTATTTTGGTTCTCTTGTGAATGGTCCATATCGTAATAATGATGCTTACCATTTTTATAGTACCATCTGCCCAAGAGAATTTACAGTAGTTTCATGCAGAGGTTGTTTCTGCAAATGAGGGATGGAGAGAGACGGTGCTGTAAGAGGCTGCTATATAATCATTTTGATATAATTTTAATAGTTTGTTGGTTAAATGATGTGTGGATGAATTATGTGTTTGTTTATTGTTAATTTTGATATTAGGATTGATATAAAATTGTTGGCTATTTACTGGCATCAAGATTACTGTTATAAAAATGTTTGCTTTTATAAAAAAAAGTTTTGAATTGTGCTTTGTGTATTATTTTGTCTGTCACATTTCTGTTTTTTTCTATTGGTTGTAAATGGAAGATGGCCATGGGCATTAAGCACAAGTTACACATCTTCCCCGCAGGGCCATGCCTAGGGTCTCTGGCGCCCCCCTGCAGACTATCAGTTGGCGCCCCCCCCCCCCGCAGACTATCAGTTGGCGGCGGCAGCGCCCCTCCCCCCCCCCCCCGTGAAAATGATCGCTCACCACTTGCCACACTGACAGGAATTGTCAGCAATATTCTTAGAAACAAATTGCTATACATTGCAAAATAAGATAGCAGATGTAAATTCTCAAAGTGGACATATTCCAAACACTAAAATGAAAATAAAATTATTTTTTCTACCTTTGTTGTCTGGTGACTTTATTTTTCTGATCATGCTGGCCCAGTATCTGATTCTGCTGCTATCTGTCCTCTTAACTCCGTTTCCAGGGCTTCCTTTCCATTTATTTCTTTCCTTTCCTCCTTTCTTCTTCATTTCTGGTCCTCAGCTTCTGCCTATTTTCTTCATCCATGTGCAGTTTTTCTCCTCTCTTCCTTTTCCCTCATTTCATCTCCTTCATCTCTCTTCCCTCCCCTCTATGTCCAGCAATTTCTCCTCTCTCCCTGAGTCCTGCCCTCCCATCCATGCTCCTCTGTCCCCTGCCCCCTCCATTCATTCCTATCCAGCAATTCCCCTCTCTCCCTGAGCCCTGCCCTCCCATCCATGCTCCTCTGTCCCCCTCCATTAATCCCTATCCAGCAATTCCCCTCTCTCCCTGAGCCCTGCCCTCCCATCCATGCTCCTCTGTCCCCTCCATTCATCCCTATTCAGCAATTCCCCTCTCTCCCTGAGCCCTGCCCTCCCATCCATGCTCCTCTGTCCCCTCCATTCATCCCTAATTCCCTATCCAGCAATTCCCCTCTCTCCCTGAGCCCTGCCCCTCCCATCCATGCTCCTCTGTCACCCTCCATTAATCCCTATCCAGCAATTCCCCTCTCTCCCTTCCATGACCCCCCTCGCATCCATGCTCCTCTCTCCCCTGTCCTCCCGCTCCCATCATGTCCCAGTTGGCCTGGCCCGCCCTCTTCTCCCCTCCCCCTTCGCATCCATGCTCGTCTCTCCCTTGCCCTCCCGCTCCCATGTCCCAGTTGGCCTGGCCCGCCCTCTTCTCCCCCCCTTCGCATCCATGCTCCTCTCTCCCCTGCCCTCCCGCCAGGGCTGTGCCAACACGGTAAGCGGGGTAAGCATGGCAGGGGGGCGCCACCCTCTGGGGGCACCGCCGCACCATGCTCACCTCGCTCGCCCTCCCGCTCCCATTGTTCTTTTTAAATTTACCTCCGTGGCGGTCCAGCACCGCAGCATCAGTGAAGGAGGCTGCGCTCCCGACGTCTCTAGACTTCCCTTCGCTGTGTTCCGCCTTCTTCTGACGTCATTTCCTTGACGTCAGAAGAAGGCGGAACACAGTGAAGGGAAGACTAGAGACGTCGGGAGCGCCGCCTCCTTCACTGACACTGCGCTGCTGGACCGCCACGGAGGTAAATTTAAAAAGAAAGAAAAAGAAAAGGGATGTTGGGGGGGGGGAGAAGAGGGCGGGCAATTGAACAATGGGAGCGGGAGGGCGAGCGAGGTGAGCATGGTGCGGCGTCGCCCCCCAGAGGGTGGCACCCCCCTGCCATGCTTACCCCGCTTACCGTGTTGGCATGGCCCTGCTTCCCCGAAATTCTATATAATGGAACCTAAGTTTCATGCACAAATCTGGTTGTCTTCTGTTTTGCACATGCAATTTAATTGGCAATACAAGCCAATCAGTGCTGATGATTGCCACTTAACAAGCAATTATTGCTACTAATTGGCTTTAATTAGAATTTACACACACAAGTTTCTAAGTGTATTCTATAAAGTGATGCATATAAATTCTAAGATTCAGATCCAAAAAGGGTGCATGGCCATGGGAGGGGCATGGGAAGGTCATGGGCAGTCCTTGCATTTATGCGCAATGTTATAGAATATGCCCGTTCTGCGCATAACTTAGGTAGCGGTATTTACACCAGGATTTAGTTTTCATAAATGTCTGTGACTAAATATAGGCACAGACAAGAAAAACAGCACCACGGGCCTTTAAAAATGGAACACAGTTCTTTAATGAATGAGACGTGGGGACCCCTGACGCAGGTGCTAGTCACCGAAACACGGCCCGTGTCGGGACTTTTTGTCAAGGCTCATTCATTAAAGAACTGTGTTCCATTTTTAAAGGCCCGTGGTGCTGTTTTTTTTTTTTTGTTTGGACTTTAGTTTGTACTTCGTTCCCTCTCTTTTGTAAATATAGACACAGGAAATGGGTGCTGGGCGGATTCCATAAACTGCGCCTAAATTTAGGCATATTCTGTAAACTGCACCTAACTTTAGGTGTACTTTATAGACTACACCTAGGCATATTTTGTTGGCACCGATTTTTTTAGACATAAATAGAATCTAACCCTTTCTCCATCAGTTCTCCTCACTTTCCAGGTAGCTTGCTGTGTCAGTGATGTTGGAGAAGCTGATGATGGGCGAACACTCCTGAAAGCAAGTCATAGATGAGTTAACTCTTTTAGTGCACTGGGAAGGTGTCACCTTCATTTCTTTATACCTCAGTGGATTAACACAGCACCTACAATATATTATTTATTTAAATATTATTTGATGGCTCTAAGGGTGGGGTAGATGGGAAGAGAGAAACATAATTTCTTTGAAGAGGAAACAAATACGACAAGTTGTAGATTTGGTATCAGATTTTCAGTTTACAGACTCTTCTGTGGTCAGTGACCAGGAGTCAGTGTGCAATATATTATTTTTATTTATTTATTCGATTCTTTATATACTGCCTTTCTGTGGTACAATCAAAGCAGTTTACATATTAAATTCAGGCACTGAATGATAACGCCCTTAGAAAGGGAATTGATGTACTGCCTTTCTGTGGTTTTTACAACTACATCCAAAGCACATTTGCATAGTATATACAGGTACTTATTTGTACCTGGGGCAATAGAGGGTTAAGTGACTTGCCCCAAGTCACAAAGAGTTGCAGTGGGAATTGAGCCCAATTCCCCAGAATCAAAGCCTGCTGCACTAACCACTAGGCTACTCCTCCACTCTGCTAGCCACAAACTTAAACTCCTTTCAGTTCAAGGGGGTTCTTTTGCTCTCTGATTGCTTACAGAAAATCTGGGAAGCAACTCAGATGTTCACAGTGACTGCCCACTCAGAGCTGGCAGAGTATGACAGAGTTAACTCTGTTACTAGTCACTAAGAAGGGCACATTTTACAAATGTATGGGAAGCATACCAAACACAGCAAGTCTTTCCCAACTTGGCAAGGCCTAATATCAGTAGGACCTGCCTTGTAAACATGGAGAAGGGATTCTCTCCCATTTACAGGGTTTGATCCTACAGAATTCTGAAGATGCAGAAGGGGTGGAGTATCTGAAGACATTTGCCCAGATTTCCTATATTTTTTGATAAAGGATATTGTTTAAATGAAAGTCCTTCTCATGTGGCCATATGTTCAGGCCACTTAGTGGGAAGGGCTCCTGTAGACACTCCTTATAGCCCCTAACTAGATGGGCAGGCTGGTTAGGCTATATGGAGCTGGATTCAGTAAATGGCGACCAACCAACACTATTCTATAAAGGCCACTCCGGGATGAGCACTCTTTATAGAATATCATTGGTTGCCGAATTCCATACTCAACTTTGGGCGTAAGGAGTTACACCAGGTGTAAATCCTGGCATGCAATTGGGCGCCCATCTGCAGTATTCTATATAATACTGCGCACAATGTTCTGGAATGCCCCTAACCCACCCATGCCCCTGCCATGGGAATGCCTCCTTTGCAGTTGCACACAGATACATGTAGTTGATATTCTAAAATTGGGTTTCAGCCCTGTTTTGCACCTTGCATCCATTGGAACGTGTTTCTGTACTGAAATTTGGGTACGGATTTACCCCCAAATTCTATATAGTGTAACTTGAGTTGTGCATGCGAATCTGAGTGCATTCTGATTTGCATGTGCAACTCAACTGGTTAATAAGCCAATCAGTGCTGATAATTGGATGTTAACAAGCAATTATTGGCACTAATTAGAATTTACACACACTACTCGCTAAGCGTATCTATAAAGTAGTTCTCATAAATTCTACTGTACAAATCTCAAAAGGGAGTGTAGCTATGGGCGGGTCATAGGCATTCTTAAAATGTACATGCCTAAGGTTAGGCATGGGAATTTTTACCAGGTTTTCATTGGTGTAAATGATTGCACCTGCATTTTAGTTTTGTGACCAGCGCTATGCATATTCTGTAAACTGCGTCTAACTTTAGGTGCAGTTATAGAATAATTGTAGTCATGTTTTCCAACTGCACCAATTTTTTCGGTGTCAAATGTAGAATCTGGTCCTTAGTGTCTAACTTTAGGCATCATTTATAGAATTCCCCAGATGGTGTTCATCTGCCCTCGTGTTATTTGTTCCTCTGTTTCATCAGGAATTATTAACCTGCTGAGCTAAATTTTCGATCACCTCCTTTGCACCATAGAAGAGACAGCAACCTGAATAAATACACTCCAGCCGTGCAGTGGACACTAATCTGTGTGGCGTACATTCTAAAGGGAAGGAAATCAAACTAATTGGACTGGACAACATACAATAGGTTAAAAGGGAGAAACACAGTCTTTGAAAGGAAAGAGGGGGAAGGGTAAAATTGCATAACAGCTACTGTTGTAGGATCCTGCCAGAGATCCGCCCATAAATGAATTACACTTGCCAGGGTTTTGCCTACATCCCATAACTTCTCCCACTGGTCTCTCCTCCTTCCTTACCCGATTCCACTGCAGCTCTGTTCCATTCACCCCTACCTCTTTTTATCTTTGACTCAGTGTGACGTGCATCTCTTGCCAACAGTGTTCCACTGGTGAGGTGACTCATTGTGTTACTATGTTTAGGAGGACTTTTGGAAGCCTCTGAGAGCTCACCCCACACCTCACTGCTTTGATATAATGCCAGTAATTGCAGGAGGAGAAATTAGGATTGTGTTTTCATTTCTAAATGACAGGAAAAGTGGCAGTGAAATTACTATTTGGGGCAAAGAAGTTTGACCGCATGGCGGTCAAACTTTTGCGGGAGGAACATTGGTTACTGATTGTTTTTCATATTTCTTTTAAAATTTTAATAATGGTTCATAAAGTTCTACAGATGGGTTGTCCAACGTTTCTCAAGCAATTTTGAATATGCTCTATCCGAACTTGGGCTTTGTGGTCTGCCCAACAATCTTTATTAATTATTCCATCTTTTCATTGGATTTCTTTGTGTTCAGTGTGCAGTTCGATGTTTAACGTGGTGGGTCCTATGCTCTGGAACTACTTACCAGGGTATTTGCAGATGGAACCCTCACAGTTAAGTTTTAAGTGTTTGTTGAAGGCTCTTTTTTTTTTTGTGAGGCCTTCAACATAGATCTTTAGGATATGTCTGTTTGTTTTTTTTCTTCTTCGTTTGGGGCAGTCAGGGAGGGGGATTGTTTCTATGGCTCTGATGGTGAAGCACACACAGCAGTTTCTTTTAATCTGAATTTTTCCTCTTTCCTGTTTTTTTTATTGACGTTCTTTTCCATATTATTTTTTGAATTTATGTATTGTACTCCACTTTGATGGATTTGTCTTTTAATCAGTTAATAAAAAAAAAAGAACTTGAACTAGACTATCCAATTTATTGAGAACCAGAGCTGCATTTGATGATATGGTCTCTGGTTCTCTATGGACTCAGATCCTTGAAAGCTCATGCCTGAATAAATTGGTTAGTGTACAAGATGCCCCCACCTGCCTCTGTCAACTTCCTTTTGTATTTCCTTCCAAATCTTAAGGGGTACCTATTACTGGGGTATGCCAGAATAATCCACTCTTCATTAAATTTGAGCAATGCCACTCTGGAGAAGGGATCCAGAATATTCCCCCTGTATGTCCAGAGTTGGGTCTAAAATTAAGTTTCCCTGCTCCATGTTGACAATTTTTGTACCCAGCAGTGATGATCCTAGGTCAGCTGCCACCCGGAGCGGATCACCGCTGCACACCCCCTCCCCCTGGGTGCAGCGGCGTCTGTCCCCCCAGGGTGCAGCATGGCACCCCCCCCCCCCCCCCCGGTGCATCAACCTCCCCCCCCGGGGTGTATTCTTAGCTGCTGGGAGCAGCCGCGCGGCTGTCGGCTCTGCTGGCTCCCTGCTCCCTCTGCCCTGGAACTGGAAGTAAACCTGTTCCGGGGCAGAGGGAACAGGGAACAAGTGGATCCAACAGCCGCGTGGCTGCTCTCTGTACCCCTCCAGCAGCGTGCACCTGGGGTGGACCGCCTCCACCACCCCACCCTCGGTACGCCACTGGTACCCAGCACAGATTATATGATAAGAAAAGTTTGGAACTGGAGTCAAGATTTAGGGCCCTTTTTTTTGAGCCACGCACTAAAAATTAGCATGCGCTAAACGCTGACGCCCATTATATTCCTATGGGCATCTTAGCGTTTAGCGTGCACTAATCTGTTAGCGTGCCTTAGTAAAAGGGGCCCTTAAAATATACTTATTAGAAATACAGAGAGTGTGTGTAAGAATTTGAGCACTTGAAGGAATATATAAAAATGGGTCTGGGAGGTTTTTTTATGACCGATGAAAGAAACATTAAGCCAAATCTGCAGAGATATTTCAACATTAATCTCTGCAAAGGCTTCTGAGTTCTGTTTCTCCCATCCAGTTATAGGTGGATTGTAATGCAGCTGCAGTTTCAGATTGTTTTCTCTGGGGTTTCAGTATTTTTTATCTGATTGCCTTTGTGTTTTTATAGTTGAGTAAGATGATACCCAGATGATACTTTTGAATATCAGCAAGCGCTAAAACAATTTAAAGTAGGAGAACATAAAACCAAACAAATGTTTATTCCAGGCCCCGCTATTTTAGAAACCTCTTTCTAGTACGTGTGATGTTTTTACATGCAGCTGTTCATCAGTGAATATGCGTGGGCCCTCGTGCGACCGCACATTGAGTATTGTGGGCCCCGTCTCAGACAGGAAATAGCAGAAAAAGAAAAGGTTCAGAGAATGGCAACAAAAATGATTACGAGGATAGAACCAATGTGCGTAGCCACACAATTTTGGTTTCAGGCCTCCAGGATCTGCTGGTTTGGTTGACGATATTTGGTGCCACTCTGCCTGTCCTGCTTTCCTCCACCCCCCCACGTGCATGCTCATTTTTAGTGAAACTGAGCATGCGCAAGCTTCACGCTTGATCAGGTTCACTAAAGCCGTGTGTTGGGGCGGGCAAGCGGGGCAGGCAGCATGGTGTTGAATATCAGTGCAGGAAGGATTCTGCTGGCAGTGCTTGGGGACCCCCAACAGCCCAGGTACAGTATGTGGGGTTATAGCGGGGATTGCGGTAGACAATAGCGCTGGCCCACAATATTTCTACTGTATTAAAAACAGCAGTGCATGGTAAAAATGCCGCATTAGCTGTCAATGTGGGAATGGGTGAGAGCTGGGCATGATATGGGTGGGTGGACAGCTAGTGCACAGGGCGATACCATACACTAGCTGTCATGACTGCTGATAGCACAGAGGAGGAGGTGGAGCTTCAGAACTTTTAGTACAAGAACAGTGCTGGGCAGACTTCCACGGTCTGTGCCCTGAGATTGGCAAGGACAAATCAAACTCGGTTATAAAGTATCACATACCATATAAAATGAGTTTATCTTGTTGGGCAGACTGGATGGACCGTACAGGTCTTTATCTGCTGTCATTTACTATATTACTATGTTACCGGCAATCTAGTAGCAAGGCAGCTGCCAGTCCAGGGTCAGCAGCCCCTATGAAATAAATAAGTAATAGCCATGAGTATGGTCAAAATGCCACACCCTCTTCCACATCTCTCCCCATGATCTGATCCCCCCTGCACATCAGATCTCTTCATCATCCCCCTCATTTCTCCCCCAACACCAAGCCCTATTGTTAACCTCCAATCCCACCCTGTGCTTAAACACCACCCCTATCCTTAAAACTCCACCTCCTAGAGAAAACATCCTCTTCCACAGAGGCCTCCCCTCCCCCAGCATCCTGAGACCTTCTTTGATAGCTCAGTGGCCTTGGGCAGAAGCAGTTTCCTTCTACTCCCACCTAGGCTTTGGTCAAAATGACTGCCAAGATCCCTAGTGGGATGTTGGGGGAAGGTGTTTTCTTCAGGGGTGGGGTTTGAGGATGGGTGCAGGGTTTCTTCATGGGGGTAGGATGGGACCAGTGAGAGGTGCTAAGGGAGTGATCTGGTATTTGGCAGGGAGATTGGAACTTTGTAGTAGGGATTGGTGTTTCGGAGAGAGGAATGGGATCAGGGGGATGTCAGGGAGATCTAGTGTGCATGAGGATCAGATCATGGGGAAAGATTTGGAGGAAGTTGTGCCACCTCACTTGGGTTGCCCCTCATTCCAGGCCAGCTGATAAGTTTGATCCAGTAATGGTTTTCTCCAATTGCATGTGTAGATGTATAGTTCCAGTTTTCAGAAGGAGCTCAATAGCATGAAGCCAGGGCCAGTTCAGCCTGTTTAACTGATCTTCGATGAGGTGGTAGCTCTAACCCCACCCACTCCCACCACCCTGGTGAGAACAGTTCTTCATTTGCATTCTTTGGGACCCCCAAATTCTATTAGGGGTGAAAAAAAATAACATCCAACCTGAACTGAACCTATCTAATGTGAGAGATAGCAAGAATTTTGTGACCATTACTGAATGATTTTACAGATTAGCAAGAATTTTGTGACCATTACTGAATGATTTTACAGATTGACAGATTGTATACTGTATTGTAAACCACTCTGATTTTATGTTAGAAGGGTGGTATAACAAGTTTTTTAAACTATTAAACTGTTTTGTAATAAAATAACACAGAATGCTAAAAGATGATGAGAATTTGCATTAAAAGGCAGAGCAGCGAGAGAGTGGAAAGTATTTGCGTGAATATGCAAATCACCATCCACCAAGCCAACCAGCCAAAAACACACTTCTGTTATGATGAAGTCAATGTAATGCCTTGGAAGTATAATAAGGCTTTTTTCTGTGCAATACAAGTAACAATTGAATTTGGCTGGCGATACCCAGAAATGTAGGAGTCTGCTTAACTTCAGGGCTATTTTCTGACAGTAACTCATGGCCCAGAACAATGGAGGTGTGTGGGACTAGGAGAAAGGAGGAGGAGATGGGAGATCCCATAGCACAGCTGCAGGACAGACAATAACCCATTTACTGTAGAGCTCACCCAACTGCCCGGCTGGCTTTATTAAACTGTATATTTCTTTATGTTAGTGGTGAAAGAGCTGGCCCTATCCCATGGAAACTCCTGTAGGACATGACAGAAAGGTGCATTGGGAAAGCCTGGACTCCGTACTACTCTGCTGGAACATGCAGGAATGAGATGTACCTGCTCCAGAGATGCCAAGAACAAGAACATTGTATTCCAGTAGTCAGCATCTTTCAACAGCAGTTACCCAGTTCCAGGCTAGAGATTTTGGGACGGTCCTGGTTTTGAATTTACATCTCAGAGCAGTGTGGAATTCAATGAGCCTGATCCTTCTCATTGAAAGGAAGTGTTGCAAGTCTCATAATGCACCGGGATGGTGTGCCCAGAAATCCAGAACTGCCCAAAACCTCCAGCCTGGAACTGGTTAACTTGGCATCTCTGCCATTTTAATATAGTAACAAAGTAGATGATGGCAGATAAAAAGACCTATATGGTCCATTCAGTCTGCCTAACAAGATAAACTCATTATATGTGATACGTCATATGTATACCTGTCCTTGATTTGTCCTTGCCATTTTCAGGGCACAGACCGTAGAAGTCTGCCCAGCACTGATTTGCTTCCCAATTACCAGTGTTGCCACCCAATCTCCACTAAGCTTCTGTGGATCCATTCCTTCTAAAGAGGGTTCCTTTGTGTTTATGCCACACATTTTTGAATTTCGTTACTGTTTTCATCTACACCACCTCCCGCAGGAGGGCATTCCAAGTATCTGCCACCCTCTACGTGAAAAAATACTTCCTGACGTTATTCCTAAGTCTGCCCCATTCAACCTCAATTCATGTCCTCTAGTTCTACCGTCTCTGGAAAAGGTTTGTTTGTGGATTAATACCTTTCAAATATTTGAATGTTTGTATCTTGTCACCCCTGTTTCTCCTTTCCTGCAGGGTATACATTTTCAGGTCGGCAAGTCTCTCCTCGTACGGTTTGCAACGCAAATCTCATACCGTTTTTGTAGCATTTCTTTGCACCGCTTCAAGTCTTTTTACATCCTTAGCAAGACATGACCTCCAAAACTGAACACAATACTCCAAGTGGGGCCTCACTAATGACTTGTAAAGGGGCATCGACACCTCCTTTCTCTGCTGGTTATACCCCTTTCTATGCAGCCTAACATCCTTCTAGCCACGGCCACCACCTTGTCGCATGTACAGCCTTCTCTGGGATGTACTTACTGACTAAGAATTGTGTTGCTTAATTTGCATAACAGATTCTGAAGGGGGCAGTAATTATTACCTAGTTACAGCTGGGCTCATCCAGGCACAGGTAGATAAAGTGACATGCCTAGAAGCACACAGAGAGAGCATGGCAGAGCTGAAGTTGGAACTGAGCCAGTGACAGGGATAAGACTAGAGCTCAGGGACAAGGAGATAAGGTGACTCATTGAGGTTCATGCAGAGTCTGTGGCAGAGCTGGGATTGCAACTGAGGCACAGATTTAGGGTTTGTGCAGAGCTAATTGTCGGCTTCCAGTCTTGTGCAGTGTTGAGATCTCTGCCAGTGCTCTTGAAATGATTGTGTGTATGTGCTTCAGACGCCCCCTTGCGTTATTGTCTCCTTGTTCTGCCATTTCTGGGAGTAATACTCCTTTTCCCACAGCAATGCAGAATGATGCAGTAATGATTTTCCTGTACATTCTCAGGGATATTGATGCAGAATGATGCAGTTACAACTAGTTTTGCACATACCATGACAGCAAGGAACCTCTCCTTTAAGTCAGGTTGTTTTCAATCTCTCAGGCTAACTGCAAATGAGAGCTTCCTTCTGCAGTTTTTAGGGATTTAATATATCAGACCAGTGGCACCCAGTACTTCTGGGAATATTTTTTCCCTTCTGCCACATTGTCCTTGTCTCTGTTTCTTGGTATTTGAGGACAGTGATATTCGCTTCTTCCACTCCTTGTCAGCTCCGCTTCTCGTGCCTCAGGCCCCTGCCCACTGGTCTCTCCACTCCTCCTCTTCCAAAGTCCCATTGGCTACCCGAACCTGGGGCTCAACCCCTGGGAACGACGGTCGCCACGGGTGAAGCTTGTAGACCACCTATTCCTACCCTAGGGAAAGGGCACAAGGACTCACACACTTCGACGACCCAAGTGCCGTGACATTCGGATTATTCTTCCCAATGTGCATCACTTTGTATTTGGGTGCCTAGTCTTCCAATTTCCTAAGGTCTCCCTTCAGTTTTTCACAGTCCGCGTGCGTTTTAACAACCTTCAATAGTTTTGTGTTATCTGCAAATTTAATCACCTCACTTGTCGATCTGATTTCCAGATCATTTATAAATATGTTAAATAACATTGGTACCAGTACGGATCCCTGAGGCACCCCACTGTTCACCCTCCTCCATTGAGAGAAATGACCATTTAACTCTACCCTCTGTTTTCTGTCCGATAACCAGTTCCTAATCCACACCAGAACATTGCCTCCTTTCCCATGACTCTTTAATTTTCTCAGGAGTCTCTCATGATAAACTTTGCCAAAAGCTTTCTGAAAAGCTAGATACACAACATCAACTGGCTTACCTTTAACCACATGTTTACTTACGCCTTCAAAGAAATGAAGCAAACTGGTAAGGCAAGACTTTCCTTGGCTGAATCCGTGATGTTATTGGAGAAGCTATTGACTGCTCACAGCTAGTTTGCTAAGTGATGTTGCTGTGATTTCCCTCTCTCTATGATGGGATGAGGAATCAGCGAAAGTGGCATGTACTCATTTAGAACTTAAATTGCCTGGAGATAAGTCAATTTGTTTGGAATTAGAAGATTACCAAGCAGAGATTGTTTCTGTTGCTGTGCCTTGTTTATTGAAAATCAATTTGCTGATCTCATAGGCTGTGATCTTCCTCAAATGAAAAAGGATTGAACTTTGCACACTGGCTAACTGTCTCCACTGGGTAAGTGGATCCATTCTCTGAGAAGGAGTGGTGATGGCAGCTCTTCCCCACGTCCTCTAGTTGGATAGGGAACCAAAATCAGTGAGTGTGCCTCCTTTTAAGCACAAGATAGGGGCCCTTGGCAGTAGGCAGTTAGCAAGGCTCAGATATTATTTAGCAAGAGGACTATTTTTCTATACACATGCAATTCACTCCAAAGTGATCAAATGAAAGGCAATATGACACTCATAGCTCTTGTGGAGGAGGAAAGGGGGATGACCGTAGGATAGGTATCTAATGCTCTTATAATGACACCTGGTGCTTGATCGGAGAGGATCATTTTAAGCAGCTCCAAGGAAGCTGCAGTTTGCTTTTGGTTACAAGAGGTGCTACAGCATGATTCATTCAGGACATATTACGGGAATTAAAGGGGCTGTGACAGAGAGTGAGTTCCAGTGAAATGCTTATGAGATTTAACATTGTTAGATACAGGGCTTTTTTTGAGGGGGTACTTGGGGGTACTGAGTACCGGCACCTTTTCCATTGTCTGGTAAAATTGACCTATGGACCCCAAGTTTTAATGAAAGAGCTCAGGCTCTACACACCAATTATGCCTTGTCATAGATTCTGTGACTGGTTGCAGGGGGCCTGGCTATTGTGGGGTGGGTCTCTCAGTGATCATCCCACCACTGAAAGGTGGCCTAGAATTTGAGTATCAGCACCTTTTTTGCTAGAAAAACACACTGGTTAGATATACTTTCTTGGACTCAACAGTTGCAATCTTTACTTGATATTACATTTCCTCTTCATCCTGGGTCTATTGATTTTCATCTTGTGTCAGAGTGACAAAAAGTATGGATTAGGGATAATGTCTAGGCACAATTTACTTCATTTTTTGCTTTTTGTTTTATAGATTTCTCCTGGGGTTTTTTCTTTAACTCTCTCCACCTGATTTGAGGGCAAAGGGATAGAGTCTGTTTCCTTTTGTAGTACCTTTGTAAAGGTGTAGGCTACTTTCTTTATGATTAGATTTTTTCTTTACTTTTTAAATTTCTTTTCTGTATTCAAGTGTGTTGATTGATATATTATTTGAAATTTTAATTCAAAAAAAGTAAGTAGAGAGAAATGCCTTACAAGGGTGGGAGTAAACAGAAACAGACGCAGTAACTAGCCTCATTCCTCCTTTTCTCAGGACAAACCAGGCCCCCTTTAAATCTCTGCATCTCAGCATATTATACATGCAAATAATGGTTTTCTGAGAAAGCCATTGACACGTGTAGCCAATCTACATGTTCGGATGTTGCTATTTATACACGTAACTGCTTGTGAAATGACTTAGATCATACCACATAGACCTTTGCAAACATACCAGGAGATGAACTGCACAATAAGGCTGGTGGATCTATTGAATGGTTGAAATGCACAATAAGAATACTAAAGGGGGAAGTTATGAAATAGGCTACTGTTAAGATGTATTATTTTATTGTTAACGGGTTATTACTAGCTAGATCGCATTGCATAAAACAGGAACTGTGCTAAAATAGCATGAGTCAGTGGTAAAATAACACATCTTAACGGTAGCCCACATTAATAATTTCCCCCCTCCCCTTAGTGTGAAGAGTTTCAGTCTGGTAGCCAGAGCTGGTATTGTGATGTCATAATGCCTCATTCCACCAATACCTAAGAGCCAACTTCTTGAATGATGTCACAATGGCTCAATTGTCCTATACTTGGTTCACTTTTATTATATATATCAGTGATTTCAATTTCTAGAGACATTTATATTTTTTAATTAAGGGAGGATGTTATCAACATGGGTTACTGTTAAAAATGGGTTATCTTACTGTTAACCCCGGTTATTAGGAACTAGTTCTCATTGCATAAAATGAGTCCTATGCTAAAATAGCACAAGTTGGTGGTAAAAATGACATGTCTTAACGGTCGCCCATGTTGATAACTTTACCCCTAAGTGGTTCCTGGTTAGGTTGCTCTACTGAATGGCTGCAGATCTCTTCCTAGAAGGGCTGTTATGCTTGCTGCATTTTCCCCAGCTGAAATCTGTTACTATGTCCTTGAACAAGACTAGGGTTTGCTTTTCTGCTGGTATGTGTTTCTTCCACATGATGGCGCTCTTCAATAAGCATCCAGGATCCCTCGTTCAACTCTTACTGCCTATCAGTTTTATGGTGCTGTTAAAGTGATGAGTGCATTTCTCATTAAATCAGTTTCTTTAACATGAAGAGGTCAACAGCATTTAATTTCTGATTGGATTTGGTAATACATAGAAATAAAACAAAACATAAAAAAGAAAATTAGATGATACCTTTTTTATTGGACTAAATACATTTCTTGATTGATAGCTTTCAAAGGTAACCTTTCTTCTTCAGATCACAAATGAGCAAATATTGACAAATATCAGAATATATAAGTGAAATATAAAAGCATTCCAATGATAGTCTCAAAGGAAAAAGCCTGTCACTGGAATGCTTTTATATTTCACTTACTAGTAAAAAAGGCCCGTTTCTGACACAAATGAAACGGGCGCTAGCAAGTTTTTCCTCATAGTGTGTATGTTTTGGAGAGTGTATGTGAGAGTGACTGTGTGTGAGAGAGAGAGTGAAAGTGCGAGTGTGTGTGTGTGTGTGTGTGTGTGTGTGAGAGAGAGAGAGTGAATCTGGGTGTGAGTGTGTCTGTGAGAGAGTGTGTGTGTGAGAATGAGAGTGTGTGCAATTGCGTATGTGAGACACAGTGTGATAGAGAGAGTGTGTTTCACACAGATACAGTGTGTGCGAGAGTGTGTGTGAGACACTGATTCTCTGTGAGACTGAGTGTATGAGACCAAGCGAGTGTGTAAGTGACTGTGTGACACATAGAGAGTGAATGTGATACACTGTGAGACATAGAGTGTGTGAGAGTGAGAGACAGAAAGACATTGTCTGTGAGAGAGAGTGTGTGTGAGAGCGTGTGTGTGTGTGACAGAGATACCTCCCTCCCTCCCTCTCTCTCTATGGTGTCAGGCCCCCCTCTCTCTCTGGTGTCTGAGATTGCCGCCACTGCACCTAAGCAATTGGTGTGCTGGAGGAGGGGGAGAGAGAGAGTGTGTGTGTGTGTGTGGGGGGGGGATGTGTTGGAGGGGTTCAGCTTGGAAGAAGAGGGGTGTGGGGTGTTCAGGAAGCGCTGCCAGATGAGAGTGAGAGAGTGAGTGTGTGTGTGTGTGTGGGGGGGGGGGGGGGGGTTCAGGAAGCAATGCCAGATGACATTGTGAGTGAGTGTGTGTGGGGGTCAGGGGGTTCAGGAAGCGCTGCCAGATGAGAGAGAGAGTGAGTGTGTGTGTATGGTGTTTCAGGAAGCGCTGCCAGATGAGAGAGAGACAGTGAGTGTGTGGGGGGGGGGGGGGTAGGGGGGGTTCAGGAAGCGCTGCCAGATGAGACAGAGTGAGTGTGTAGGGGGGGGTGGAGGGGGGGTTCAGGAAGCGATGGCAGATGAGATTTTGAGTGAGAGAGTGTGTATGTTGGAGGGGTGTGTTGGTTGTGTTGGGTGGTTCAGCATGGAAGAAGAGGGGTGTGTGGGGGGTCTGGAAGCGCTGCCAGATGAGTGAGTGTGTGTGTGGGGGGGGCGGTTTATCAAGTGTTTGCAGATGAGTTTGTGTGTGTGTGTGTGGGGGGGTGTTCAGGAAGCGCTGCCAGATGAGAGAGTGTGTGTGTGTGTGTGGTGGTGGTGGTGGGGTGGTTCAGGAAGTGTGGCCAAATGAGAGTGAGTAAGTGTGTTGGGGGGGGGGGGGGTTCAGGAACGGCTGCCAGATTAATGAGTGACTGTGTGTGGTTGTGGCAGGGGTTTCAGGAAGCGCTGCCAGATGAGAGTGATTGAGTGTGTGTGTGTATGTATGTGTGTACGGGGTTTCTGGAAGCGCTGCCATATGAGACAGAGTGTGGGGGGGGTGTGTGGGGGGGGGGGGTTCAGGAACTGGTGCCAGATGAGTGAGTGTGTGTGGGGGGGGCAGGGGTTTCAGGAAGCGCTGCCAGATGAGAGAGTGAGTGTGTGTGTGGTGGGGGGAGAGGGGTTTGCCAGATGAGTGAGTGAGTGTGTGTGTGTGGGGGCAGGGTTTTCAGGAAGCGCTGCCAGATGAGAGAGAGAGTGAGTGTGTGTGTATGGTGTTTCAGGAAGCGCTGCCAGATGAGAGAGAGACAGTGAGTGTGTGTGGGGGGGGTAGGGGGGGTTCAGGAAGCGCTGCCAGATGAGACAGAGTGAGTGTGTAGGGGGGGTGGAGGGGGGGTTCAGGAAGCGATGGCAGATGAGATTTTGAGTGAGAGAGTGTGTATGTTGGAGGGGTGTGTTGGTTGTGTTGGGTGGTTCAGCATGGAAGAAGAGGGGTGTGTGGGGGGTCTGGAAGCGCTGCCAGATGAGTGAGTGTGTGTGTGGGGGGGGGCGGTTTATCAAGTGTTTGCAGATGAGAGTGAGTTTGTGTGTGTGTGTGTGTGGGGGTGTTCAGGAAGCGCTGCCAGATGAGAGAGTGTGTGTGTGTGTGTGGTGGTGGTGGTGGGGTGGTTCAGGAAGTGTGGCCAAATGAGAGTGAGTAAGTGTGTGTGGGGGGGGGGGGGTTCAGGAACGGCTGCCAGATTAATGAGTGACTGTGTGTGGTTGTGGCAGGGGTTTCAGGAAGCGCTGCCAGATGAGAGTGAGTGAGTGTGTGTGTGTATGTATGTGTGTACGGGGTTTCTGGAAGCGCTGCCATATGAGACAGAGTGTGGGGGGGTGTGGGGGGGGGGGGTTCAGGAACCGGTGCCAGATGAGTGAGTGTGTGTGGGGGGGCAGGGGTTTCAGGAAGCGCTGCCAGATGAGAGAGTGAGTGTGTGTGTGGTGGGGGGGAGAGGGGTTTGCCAGATGAGTGAGTGAGTGTGTGTGTGGGGGGGCAGGGTTTTCAGGAAGCGCTGCCAGATGAGAGAGTGAGTGTGTGTGTGTGTGTGTGTGTGTGTGTGTGTGTTTGGGGGGGGGTTAGGAAGTGTGGCCAAATGAGAGTGAGTAAGTGTGTGTGTTTGGTTGGGGGGTTCAGGATCCGCTGCCAGATGAGTGAGTGAGTGTGTGTGGGGGGGCAGGGGTTTTTGGAAGCGTTGTTTTGAAGATGAGGGAAGGTAGCGCTGCCAGATTGCAGGAGTTTTTTTGTTTATTGCCGTCACTGCCTCCTCCGCGCGATGTCCCCCCCCCCCCCGCCGCCATCCCACCCACCGCGATGCCCCCCCCCCCCCCCGCCGCCATCCCACCCACCGTTTTGTTACGTAGTTTTGCTGGCGGGGGGCCCAAAATCCCGCCAGCAGAAGTCCTTTGTTGTTTGCTGACTCCGCTTGTTCTTCGGCATTGCTAGCCTTTGCTGGGCGGGGTTCTGTGCATCGGACGTCCTGCACATGCATGACGTCAGACGCACAGAAGCCCTGCCTGCATAGGCTAGTAAATGCTGAAGTTCACGCCGGAGTCTGAAGACAGGACTTGTACTGGCGGGGTTTTGTGTCCCCCGCCAGCAAAGCTACACGACGGTGGGTGGCTTTAGGGGGTGGGGGGCGGCTCAGGGGGGTGGTTGTTTGCACCTCCATAATTTTGTTAGCTGGGCTTCTTTTCTTTTGATGAGCTTTGTTGGTTGTTTTGGTGGAGCGGTGCGTGAAGTGGGGGCAGCGCGGTGGGGGGGGTGTTGGTCCTCGGTCATTCTGTGTGCGGGGCTTCATTTTAACTTCGTAACTTTCAGGTGGTTTGCGAGGTTGTTTCCCAGCGTTTCCTAGGCAGGGGGAGGAGTACTCCTCCCCCTGCCTGGATGCGGTCCCTTCTTTCATTTTTCTTTTGGTTTTCCGCCCTCGACGTCATTACGTTTGACGCGAGGGCGGGGCAGCGAGTCTTGGTCAGTGGCTTCACCACCATGAACTTACGAACCGTTCTGGGAGTCTGAGTGACTTCAGAACATTGTCCTCAGAACGTTGAGGGTGAGTTTTATTATATTAGATATATTCTGATATTGTCAACATTTGCTTATTTCTGATCTGAAGAAGAAGGGTTACCTTTGAAAGCTAATCAATCGAGAAATGCATAGTCCAATAAATAAAAGGTATAATCTAATTTTCTTTTTTATGTTTTCTTTTATTTCTGTATATTACCTTTAAAAATGGACTAACATGACCTGCCACAACATTTTACTGACTGGATTTGGAAATACACTTTCTGTTGCTGGGATAAGGTGTGAGACTTCTAAGAGCAGAGCACTGCATACGATTTAAGAGATTTTCAGTCCAATCTTAGTAGCAAGAGCAGTTGTTTGAATGTCTTTACATTTGCACATTGTGGTCCTTATTCAAAAGTACTCATGAGTGCTAATTATATGTCTGGTTTTGTAAAATAAATCAAAACAAAAAATTTGAGCTCAGCTAACAGCTGAAAAACTTGGCATCAGGCCAAAGTTTAGGCATGTACTTTTTGGAGGGGCCAGGGCATGAATTTATCAGTATAGTGGTGATATTCTGGCACTGTCTAGATGAATTTATCTGGAGAAAGAATTTATGAATTTATTTAGAGAAAGATCATGGGAATTGATGTACTGTCTTTCTGGAGTTAGAATTAACATGGTTTATATATTAGATACAGGTACCTGGGGCGATGGTGAGTTAAGTGACTTGCCCAGAATCACAAGGAGCTGCAGTGGGAATCAAGCCCAGCTCCCCTGGTTCTCAGGCTGCTGCACTGACCGTTAGGCTACTCCACTCCACTCATTGAGTTTAGGATGGCATATTCAGCAGTCCTACCTAAGCAGATAGGATCACTGAATATCAGGCCTCAATATAAACTGCTTATCTCTGTGCAGTGGGCATATCTTTAACCTACTAATTAAGGCAAAGTCACTTGATTTTATTAAAGATGTATTTAACTTTTACTCTCTGGTTCCTCTTTCTCCCCTCCTTTGCCTTTGGTCTGTCCCTACTCATAATATTTGCTGCAGATCCATTATTAGACATTTGTGTCCCTCATTCCTACCTTTTCTTCCTACCCCCCCCCCCCCCCCGAACTCTGATCTCTAATCCTTTTTTCTTCTTTCTCTCTCTTTTCATTCTCAGCTCTCTTTATCCCTCAGCCTTCCCTCCCTCCCTCACTCCCCCCCTCACACACTATATGGATTGTATTGCTTCCTCACTTTTATTTCCTACCTACCCACACTTGCATTTCACTCATTTTTTACTCTCAAAAGGTTCTATGCTCTGGGCAGTTGCCCATCTTACCCACTTCTAGTTTTGACCCCCCCCCCCCCCCCCACGACCTTGACTTACTGATTCATTTCCTATCCAAGGTCAATACCAGTCACTCAGATTAGCTCTAGAAAAAAGTTGTCCTGGGCTATAGTCGAACCACTGAGCTCCTAAAGGTTCTGCTAGTTCTGAGAGTGAAGTCTGGTTTGGACAACGGTATTGAAATCATCATAAACACGGTGAAATGTTAGCGATGAGCTCTGAAGTCATATTTAAAGTGCAGACAGACTCACAATCATGTTGTGCTGTCATGGCCTGCTGTAGTAAAGCCAAGCCTGGTGTTGGGTAAATGCAGGGAATGGAAAATGTGCAATGGTTTGCAGTCCTGCTCTTTTTGGCTGACAATAACTGTCGGCATTAACATGAAATCAAGGTCAAAGCTATTTAGAAGATGAAACTGCTCTGTAAGGTTTATCAGCTCTGGTCTGCAAATATGTCATCTTCATAAGTTTTATGCAGTCACTGTGTTTTTGGTGCCAGATATCCTAGCTTAAATGCTCTCTGTCTCTGTCTTGCACCCATTCTTAAGGATGGAATAGGTGGGTCTCCTCCTGTCAGTCCATTGGACTTTCAGTGCTCACAATCATCTCCCTTTGTCCTTGTTCAGTGGCCTTTTCTCTTCCTTGAATTCCAGCTGCTGCCCTGTTCCTTTCTGATGTGAGCTACTCAGTAACATAGGCAACCGAGACCCCTCGGGCCTAAAGGTTATCTGATGTTTACAATAATAACACAATAATAACACGACACATGGTATTTTCTTAACATGGCATAACTCGGCCGCAGCTTTATTTTATATACAAAACATCTTAACCCTAGGTAAACCCAAGCCAATCCAGCCTCAGGCTCATTTTCCAACCCAGTCCGCCGTCATAGCAAGACTGACCAATCGTAACCAGAGCTCCCCGCCTTACAGCAAGGGGGCTTGACCGTAAGCGCAGCTATCCCAGCTGCCTAGCTTATACCATCAGGCTTGGGTACCCCGCTAACGCTGCGACAAGATATATACGGGTACAATTCACAATAAACTGGGGAGGGGGGGCTGGGTGCATGCTGGTGCCCGGACGCCTGAAGGGCCGCTTAGCCCTTCCCCCTTTAACAGTGGGGTGCCTTTGGTCGGCGGGAACATGCCCGCCACGCCTCGCCCGCACCCCGCTGGCACTTATGTGCAGGCCTGTCGGGGCACGGCACCATGTTACTGGCGGCTCCGTGCATCCGTTGGGGCACTGCGCCTTGCTTGAAGTAGAGGTCAGGCTTAAGTTGCTGAAGAGTGAAAGTGGGCTCTCCATGGTGGTGGCTGTTTGTCAGCCTATGTGAAGTGAACCTCTGCTGTTCTGTGTTCATGGAACTCACCATCACTAATCCTTTCAGATGGGGCCATCCCATACTGAGATGTGACAGCTCACCCTGGTTTCTTAACTGTACTGTACCATTCCTTAATTCCTCCTGGTGACTAAGGGAGCTTAACACTGGCCTTTAGTTGTGTTTCGTCAGTATTATTATTATTATTACTATTTATAGAGAACATACCAGAGGTACACAGCACTGTACAGAGATACGAGGAGAACATTTCTTTGTTTTGTATTGCTCCTTTTAGAAGCTTCTGGAGGCTTATGCACCCTATGGAGGGCATTTTACACCTGTACCCCAGTACCTATGCTTGTAAAGAGTGGTATTTGCATATGTAAGGGGGATACATGTGCATACACTGATTTTAAAATACTGCTATTTATATAACGTAGATGCCATGGGACATAGATTTTAAGAGGGAGGGTGTTCTGGACATGGTTTGGGTAGACCAAAAAAACACTTCATGTTTTGATTGAATATTGACTCCTTGGCACCTTTTCCACAGTGCAGTCCGATAAGACAGGCAATTTTGGTTCTCTTTCATTGTTCTGCTAAAGGAACCAAGCACCAGAGAATGAGAAGTCTTAGATATGGAGCAGCTCAGTGGACCAGCTCAGCACCTATGTCCCAGAGCTTCCCAAGCTTGTCCTAAGCACACTAAAGCCAGTCAGGTTTTCAGGATATCCATAATAAATATGAATGAGATAAATATACATATAGTGGGTCTTTACTGTATGTAAATATATCTCATGCATATTCATTGTGGAAATCCTGAAAACCAGACTGACTGTGGAATCACTGGGACAGAGGTAGGAAGCTCCAGTGCTTCCGAGCTGAGCAGCTTAATTCTTTCTGGTGAATGTAAACTGCGTCCTGAGACCTGAACCACATGGAAGCAAATTAGGAAACTCTGCTTTCCAGCTGCCAGGAAGGATTTTCTAAAGCATTTTCTGGATCAGCATAGGTCTGCCACAGACACAACTTGCTGAATGTGTAGAGGTGAGATGCTGAATGTTAATAGCTCTCTCTATGATCATCAGCCCAAGGATTGAACCTCACTTTGAGAAGTAAAAAATATGTCAGCTCTGCAAAGGGTTTAATCCCATTTAGCTTTCCCCACGATATTCAGCAAGCATTTGTTGGGTGTCTGAAAGTTCAGACATTTCTCAGTAACTTAAATACTGGAGAGGCCTTGAGATTCACTGTAAATACAGGGCTTTTGCTCTGTTTTCATAGTAGCACATTATTTTATTTAGATTGTAAGCTCTTTTGAGCAGGGACTGTCTCTTTGTATCAGGTGTTCAGCGCTGCGTGCATCTGGTAGCGCTATACAAATGCTAATAATAATAATAATACACGGTGCATGCAATGACCATAAAAGGGATAATTGAATAATTTGTTTTTATTTATTTATTTTTGTTACATTTGTACCCTGGGCTTTTCCACTCATGGCAGGCTCAATGCCTGTGTATGTGTTTAAAGTGCATTTCAAAACATGCATAATTCCACTGTGAAAATTACCCCAGGAAAACTATGCACACACATTCATTCTGGGTAAATCACATGCACATACAAAGTTATAATATGCAGCTTACCTGTGTATTATAAAAGGCCATTTCTGTGGGAAAAGCACACAGAAATACTTTTCTGAATTTCTTACGAGAAACAGAACTGGATCTCAATGCATGCAGTGTTCTCAGTGCAAGACAGGGTCGACCAGTCCTTTTTCGTAAACATCTTTTTCATTAGCCTAACTGTACAGCATGACACCACTGCACTCACATCACACTAGCATGAAGACATAGTGCCCTGTTTACTAAGCAGTTCTAGCGGGTGCATTAGCGTTTTTTAAAAAATTATTTTATTTATCATTTTACTTAATTACATTCACATTTATCACATAAATGTAAGGAAAAACAGAAATTAATAAAAAGGAAAAAGAAAACATTTCTCTCATCAATATATATTATTTGTCCACAATTGGGAGATCCAAGATCAGGAAAACAATCTCAAAGAAAATAAGAAAAACTCAAAATGGTTAATCTTACAATTCACATTTTCTGAGGGAGGAAGGTTAGTCGGTAATTGCAGCCGGTACAGTGGTAACTAAAGGAAGTTGCTGCAGAGGGTTCTTCATCTGTACTTTCAACTCCACAAACTCTTGTAATTTCTTAGGTGCAACAAATAAGTAATAAGGAAATAAAACACTTACAAGGGAATCGCACTAGGAAGGTCCCACCTAAGGCAATGATTCCTGGCTTAAAAGCCAAGAATTCACACCTCCTAGTCTGCGATTCCCTTGATATGTCAGGAAATATATTCATCTTTGAACCCAAAAAACTATCAGCCATGTGTCGGAAATACAATTTCAAAACATTGTTCCTATCTAAATCAAAGGCGAAAGTCACTAATAATATAACTCTATCTGTAATTTCTGAATTTTCCAAAATGTCAAAGTTCACATCTCTTTTCTCTGATAAAGAAAATTTTAAGGGAAATATAAATCACTTTAGACACCAGAGGATGGCTATCAGAAGGTATTTGCAAAATATCAGAGAAATATTTCCTCAACAGTTCAGTAGCTGATATATAGGATGTTATAGGAAAATTTATCATTCTCAAGTTATTTTTCCTTAATTGGTTCTCCAGAAATTCCAATTTTTACAAGAAACTTGGCTGTCCTTCATTACCAAATTAACTGATTTTCGTAGAGAAACCATTTCCGTAGTCAAAGTCTCTATTTTTATATCTTGGACTTCCACTTTGTTAGATAAGTATTAATATAAATTCTTTAACTCACATGTTTATTCCTGAAAATTTTTAAACATCTGAAGAAGAGAGTTATTCACACTCTGCAGCACTTCCCATTGTACATCCATTGTGACATTATTGGCTTCACCAGATCCAATTTCTCCACAGAAACCGCTCCAGATATCTTCGGGGGGAAGAGCTCACTCTCCAATCCCCCAGTTGGTTTATTATCCGGAGTCGATGCTGCGCCAGGACCTCCTCGGGTCACGTGAAAATCCTAACCCACTTTGGGCGTTTCCACTGTCGACCTCCATAGTGAAGCGTTACTGTTTCCGGGTCTTGGAGGAGTCGTACCAGCAGGGGGACTCAAAGTCACTCCCTCTCCACTGAGATTCGGCGATAAAGCCTTGCTGTTCCCCGAAGCAGGAATCGATATCCCCAATGTTATGACCCCAAATCTCTCCAAAGTAGGCTGAGAAGTGGTGGGAACCCCAGCCGTGTTCGAGGAGGACAACACCACGGCTTTGCCTTTTCTCTTCCCCATTCTCTGGGGAGCGCGCCTACTTCTTCAGGTATTCTGGTGTAAAACGGGAACTCAACTAACATACGTCCTCACTCGAGGCCATCTTGGATCCTCCAGTTTGGGACACTCTTTGTCTGGTTTCTCTTCAGAGGCTTGTCTGATATGGGTAACCCTTCAGCATAGCCCTCTGAGTCATTGAAACATGGAAGCCCCTCCACCCCTACAAGGTGGTGTCCCTTCGGACGGGTGCATTAGCGTTTTTAGCGTGCACTAATAATTAGCACTTTGTAAACCCTCAGTTGCCCTTAGGAAAATAGCTGACATAAGAACGCATGCCTAAGCACATATACGTGAATATACCTGGCTATGCCAATATTCTGTAAAGGGAAATAGGCACCTACTTTCCTTTATAAAATAGGCTCTTACGAGATGCCACCAGGGTGCCTCATTATAGGTGACCAGATATGGAATGGCTTTGCATGTGTGTGTGTCTCTGTGACCCTGTGTATGCGTTTTATTTGTGTGTCTGTGACGGGGTTTATAGGACATTGCCCCTTACCCTTAAGAAAAGTCCCTCTTTAATTAGCCTGGGCCACCTTATGAGTGCATATCCTGCCTGGCAGAAAGTAAGCCAGGAGGGGCAGAGTGGGACATTCTAAAGGCAGGGCCAGGCAGAAGTTAAGGAGGCCTGTGAATGCCCACTGTAGTCTGGTTGTAGCCAGACCTGGCTCACAGAGGAACCTGAGAACTTGTAGGCTGTGTTTGGGGCATGGCAACCCCGGCAGCCTTGGACTGGGTTTGGCTTGCTGACAGAGGCCTGCCTAAGCCCTTGGTTGCTGCCCTGCAGAGGGCTTTCCACCCTGTGTCTCGTACCCTGTGAAGGAACAGACCTGAGAATCCCTTTTAAATAAAATATTTATTTTATGTTTCATTCTTTTGTCTGGCTGTATTATTTCACCGGCCACACTCAACCTAGGCTCTGGGTGTCACAGTGTGCATGTGTATGTTATATGCATGTGTGTGTGTGGGGGGGGGGGGCTCTTTGTATGTTTGTGACTGAGGCGGTCTTTTACTAAGGCGTGCTCATGTTTTTAGCTTGCGCTAAAATTGGGCATGCGCTAAACATTAGAGATGCCCATAGGAATGCATTGGCGTCTCTAATGTTTAGCGCACTCCTATTTTTAGCGTGCACTAAAAACGTGAGTGTGCCTTAGTAAAAGACCCCCTGAGAGAGTAGAAAACAGGATAAATGCAGTTTGAAAACAGCTAATCCCTGTCATATTCCAGCGTATCAATATTTCTCTGCTGCAGAAGCTGAAATTGCTTCTCCCATAGAAATACATTGAGCCATTTTACGCAGAACTGTATTTATTCTCTGCACCAAATTTGATCCCATTCCATTAACTGTTTGAAGCATTAATTTGCACCCAAACAGACAAATGGACAGATTCTCAACTTCTTTTGCATAATTTCGTTTCAGCATTTTGTTGGGTTGGGAAAAACAAAACAGGAAAGGAAAACCTGCAGTCAGTTTTAGAAGATTGTTTCCTGGTGCTACGAGGTTAATTTAACATCACTGCACAGTAAAACAATCAATATATCTGACTTGGCTCTATTAAGATATTGTATAAGCCACTGTGTGTATTTTCAATACATCATCGATCGAATACGTGTTACATAAATAGAATGAAAACAATTTTGAAATTAGAAGATGGGGTGTGCATGATTCCTGAGATTTTTTTCTTTGTTTCACATTAGGGTTTTTTTCTGTTGGTGTTCATTTCATATTTTTTTTGTTTTTCTTTGTTTTGCATTCCTTTTTACTCTATACTACTTGAAATTGAATATGACAAATAATGCAAGCCAATATTTTATTTGGTGATTTTATATTTAATTCTTTAAATAGTAAAATAAGGAAATAAAATGGGTTAACCAATCTAAGGTATACTGTAAATTGAAAATTTCAGATCAATGGTCACTAGTGGAGAAAGGATCGGAGCTTTGGAATTCTCTTCCTTCTACTATCCGTAATATAAAAGACTATCCTGCTTATTTTCGAACGAGAAGGCCGGCCATCTTCCGACTCAAATCGGGAGATGGCCAGCCTTCTCCTAAAGCCGGCTAAATCGGTATAATTGAAAGCCGATTTTGACCGGCTTCAACTGCTTTCCGTCGGGGAGACGGCGAAAGTTCAAGGGGGCGTGTCGGCAGTGTACCGAAGGCGGGGCGGGGACGTGGTTAAGAGATAGCCGGCTTCGGCCGATAATGGAAAAAAGAAAGCTGGCCCTGACGAGCATTTAGCTGACTTTACTTGGTCCCTTTTTGTTCACGACCAAGCCTCAAAAAGGTGCCCCAACTGACCAGATAACCACTGGAGGGAATGGGGGATGACCTCCCCTTACTCCCCCAGTGGTCACCACCCCCCCACCCTAAAAAAAATATAATTTTTTTTTGCCAGCCTCTATGCCAGCCTCAAATGTCATACCCAGCTCCATGACAGCACTATGCAGGTCCCTGGAGCAGTTTTAGTGGGTGCAGTGCACTTCAGGCAGGCGGACCCAGGCCCCCCCACCTGTTACACTTGTGGTGGTAAATGGGAGCCCTCCACCCCCCTTCCCAAAAAACCCACTGTACCCACATGTAGGTGCCCCCCTTCATCCCTAAGGGCTATGGTAGTGGTGTACACTTGTGGGTAGTGGGTTTTGGGGGGGATTTGGGGGGCTCAGCAGACAAGGTAAGGGAGCTATGTACCTGGGATCAATTTGTGAAGTCCACTGCAGTGCCCCCTAGGGTGCCCAGTTGGTGTCCTGGCATGTGAGGGGGACCAGTGCACTACAAATGCTGGCTCATCCCACGACCAAATGCCTTAGATTTGGCCGGGTTTGAGTTGGCCGCCATTAGTTTCCATTATCAGCGAAAACCAATGGCGGCCATCTCTAACGCTGGCGATCTCTAAGGGCAGGCCAAATGTTGAGATTTGGCCTGCCCTGACGGTATTATCGAAACGAAAGATGGCCGGCCATCTTGTTTTGATAATACAGTCGGGTATGCTGCTTCACGGGGCCGGCGTTAGAGATGGCCGCCCTTATAGATGGCCGGCCCTGTTCGATTATGGCCCTCTTTGGGGAGAGATTCTATATATGGTGCCTAAAAAATCGGTGCTGAAATCAGTACCGACTAAGTGTATTCTATAATCGGTGCTTAGATGTAGGCACCGATTATAGAACAAGGTTAGTTGATATCTCAGTGCCTAGAACTATGCGCATCCATTTACAACAAAAACACGGCGTAACACAAAGTAGATTTTCACGCGCTGGGCTATATTCTAAAACTACATGTGTAAATTTCGGAATGCCCACAAAATGCCCATTTCCCCACCCATAACCGCGTCACTTTTTGCCTACACGCATTAGAAGTTTGGCGCACTTTGTTAGGCTTAGCGATTTGTGTGTGTAAATTCTAATCAGTGACAATTAGTGCTCATTATTGCTTGCTAAGTGCTGTTATCAGCGCTCATTAGCTCGTTAACCTTGTTAAGTTACGCACATTGTTATAGAATCTGCACCAATTTCAGTGTGGATCTCTAGGCATGGTATATAGAATCTGGGGGTATATGACAATTTGACATAGTTTAAAAACTTAGGCCCCTGTTTACAAAGCCACGCTAGCAGCTGGTGGTGCAGTACTGCCAACACAGCCCGTTCACTTTGAATGGGCTGTGTCGGCAATGCCACGTGGCAGCTGCTAGAGCAGCTTTGTAAACAGGGGGGGGGGGGTTAGCTGTTTAATAAATGTTTGGTTAGGGCTATTTAAAAGTTTTCTTTTTTCTTGGAATGTTTATCATTTTTTTAAAAATATTGCTGTATTGTATTTAAGTTAATTTTTTTAACTATTTCAACTTTTGCTCCTATGTTTACTAAGCGGCGCTATGGGCTCATTAGTGTTTTTAACACGCATTAATGGTTTACGCACGTTAAATGCTAATGCACCCATAGAAATGTATAGGCGCTTTAGCGTTTAACGTGCCTTAAATTTACAGTCACGCTAAAAACGCTAACGCACCTTAGTAAACATACCCCTTGGTCTATTGCATTCATATGAATTCACTTTATTGGTGAATTGTTATTTTCTTCTGTAATCCACTTTCAACTGGTTGGCCTCAGCAGAATATAAGAGACTGGAATTAAATGAAATTAAATTAAACAATAAAATAAGAAAGATGTATGTGGAGTCTTATTTTGTGAACATTCATAAATAGAAGACGGTTCTATATTTTAAAAAAGTGTCTGTTTATCTTTATAGAATGTACCTAAAAGTTAAGTGCAAGCACTTACGCCAGTCATAAATGCGTTCACCTAGGTGGTATAGTTACTAATGTGGGCTACCGTTAAGATGGACTGTCTTAGCAACTAGGTCTCATTGCATAACTTAGAACCTGTGCTAAAATAGCACAAGTTAGCATTAAAACAACACGTGTTAACAGTAGCATATGTTAGAAACTGTGCACTAACCCCCAGATTCTATATAGTGCAACTGGAGTTGCATGCACAAATCAGGTCATGTTCTGATTTGTGCGTGCAACTTTAGTTCTTAACAAACCAATCAGTGCTGATAATTGTCACTTAACAGGCAATTATTGACAATAATTGGCATTAATAAGAATTTACATGCAGAACCTACTAAGCGTATACTGTAAAGGTCTGCGTGTAAATTCTAAGATGCAGAACTGAAAAGGGGGCATGGCCATGGGCAGATTGTGGGTGTTTCTAAAATTTATTTGCGCTGATATAGAACACATGCGCTCCATGCCTAACTTAGGGGCCCAGCCTAACTTAGGAGCAGCAGCCATTTTTTGCCACTCGCCAGGGCCCTTTTTACCGTAGCATGTAAAAAAGACTAAAAATCAACATGGCCATGTACCGCATGGTCATGCAGGGAGAGCACTTACCACCACCCATCGAGGTGGTGGTAAGGGCTCTCGCCATAACCTGCCGGGTTAATGCCACGCTAATAGTATTCTGACCTGGTTTTACAGCCTGCCTCACTGACACAGCACTAACACAGACTACTCAACAATTACTGTGGATTCTTTTGGATTCATATTAGGTAACATAGATGGGGATAATCGAACGGGGGCGCCCATCTCTAAGGGCGCCCATCTCTAAGGATGTCCCCGTAAAGGGGCGGGGCAACCCGTATTATCAAAACAAGATGGGCGTCCATTTTTTGTTTCGATAATATGGTCGGGGACGCCCAAATCATGAAATTTAGGTCGACCTTAGAGACGGTCGTTCCCGTTTTTTGGTAATAATGGAAAGCGAGGATGCCCATCTCAGAAACGACCAAATCCAAGCCATTTGGTTGTGGGAGGAGCCAGCATTCGTAGTACACTGGTCCCACTAACTGAATGGAAAAAGGCCTTCCCTGACCAATCGGGCATGCATGAAGGAAATTACATACAAATGAGCTGCTTGCTGTTAGCTCATTTGCACACGATTTCCTTCCTTAGGAGGGGAAGCGACGGCAGTTGAGGACTTCCAAAATGTGGATGTTTCTGTGAGAAGGATGTCCATGCCTTTGCTATGCCTCTGACAACTTCTTCATTTATTTATTTATTTGGATTTTGGATCACAAGTAGCAGCAGTGAGATTTGAGCTGGCCATCTCTATATTGCAAGACCAGTGCTCTAACCACTAGGCCACTCTGCCACTCCCCCACTCTACTCCACTCCCTTGAAATTTGGCAGTCATTATATCACTGGTCACTACATCCAAGTAAAGCTAGGAGTTTCTAGACAAGGAAAAGAAACAATAATAAACTATACATACATCACTGATCACTACATCACCCAGGCTTTTTACATCAGCTGAGAGAAGCCCCTTTTTCAGCGAAGCTGGAGTCTTGTGACCAGGAGTTTCTTTCTATGTGATATGTCTACCCATAGATGAGCTTCCAACTTCACTGGTCAGAGCTCCCCTTTTGATTAGGCTTAGAACTCATTTTCAGAGTTGAGGGAAATTACAGAATGCTTGAGACATGTGGGAATGTGGTCACATGTTTCTCTGTTCAGGTGGCCAGCCTGGACTCGAAACATGTTCCATCTCCCCCCTGCACATAGCTATGCCTTATCTTCTTACACATTCCAAATCATTTTCACACAAACAGAAGTATACACTTTAAAGAGAAAGTGCACTGTCGGTCACTCCGATAGAGTTGGAAAACAATCTTTAAAATCCTTCCATTACAAATAGTTAAGGAAAACATTTCTGTAGTGCCGGACATGGCGCACGCTCAAAGCCGAACTACTGCCGGTGGCCATGTTGGGACAGCAGTAGGTCTGGGTTGCTGCGCAGCAACTCTTGCATTTACATCAAGTTTTACTTGCCATAAATACCTGTGACTAAATTTAGTCCTGTGGATGGGCACTAGGTGTGTTCTATAAACCGTGGCTAACTTTAGGCGGTTTATAGAATATACCTAAGTGTATTTTTTGGCACCAATTTTTACGGCGCTATATATAGAATCTGGCCCTAAATGCCATTGATACATGTGAAACTTATATGAGTTACACATGTCATTTTAAGCCTACCCATGCTCTGCTTGAGATCTGCCTGTGTGTACATACATCCCTCTTACAAATGTGCTCTATGTAAGTAACATGGGTATTTGCAAAATGGTGCTTTGACAGACCTTTGGGATTTATATGCATATATGCCCACATATACATGTGTATCCCATTATTCTAAACATTTGCATGTGTAATTGGCATGCAAATGTTAGCACCTTTGTTACAAAATTGCCATCATAATGGTAAAAGTGCATATGTATTATTGTTTCACAGCAGGCATCTTCATATATCTTGAATCAAAAGGCTATTCCTTGGGAATCTCTTAAATATCAAAGGTAGAGCAAACTATTCACGGCCACTGAAACACTTTGAAGCATTTCCAGACCAGTTATTGTGTTTCTAGTGCTTTCACTTTCCTAGTTCTGTGAAGTGTGATTTTGAATACAAGCAGAAATAGAAAACAATAAGTCTCTAGAGTAAAATCAGTCTTTGATACAGATCAACTACATATCAGTGAGGCAGGAGGCTAGTGGATCAAACATACTCAAGTCTTTTTACTATTATTTTTTGGGGGAGCTTTTCTCTAGCCTCATGAGCATCCCTAGTAAATTATTACTTCATAAAACTCAGCTCTGTTTCACATTCACTGTACTCTACTGGCTGTATATTTTCTGAAATTCTTTAATGTGCACTACAGGCCCCTCCAGGGCTTTATTTCTGGCTTCTGCTGTCTTCTTAATGCTACAGAATAATAAATTTAATTCATGAGACCATGTTAAGAGAGAGCTCCACTTCCCTGAGGACAGTATGAGGGGCATAATCGAAAGGGACGCCCAAGTTTTCCTGAGTACGTCCTCACGAAATGTCCCGGTGAAGGGGTGGGGAAACCCGTATTATCGAAACAAGATGGGCGTCCATCTTTCGTTTCAATAATACGGTGGGGGACGCCCAAATCTTGACATTTAGGTTGTCCTTAGAGATGGTCGTCTCTAGACTTGGTCGTTTCTGATTTTCGGCGATAATGGAAACTAAGGACGCCCATCTCAGAAACGACCAAATGCAAGCCCTTTGGTCGTGGGAAGAGCCAGCATTCATAGTGCATTGGTCCCCCTGACATGCCAGGACACCAACTGGTCACCCTAGGGGGAACTGCAGTGGACTTCAGAAATTGCTCCCAGGTACATTGCTCTCTTACTGTGTGTGCTGAGCCCCCCAACCCCCTCCAAAACCCACTACCCACAACTGTACACCACTACCATAGCCCTTACAGGTGAAGGGGGGCACCTACATGTGAGTACAGTGGGTTTGTGATGGGTTTTGGAGGGCTCACATTTACCACCACAAGTGTAACAGGTAGGAGGGGATGGGCCTGGGTCCGCCTGTCTGAAGTGCACAGCACCCAGGTACCTGCATACTGCGGCGATGGACCTGAGTATGACATTTGAGGCTGGCACGACATATTTTTAAAGTTGTTTTTTGAGGATGGGAGGGGGTTAGTGACCACTGGGGGAGTAAGGGGAGGTGATCCCTGATTCTTTCCGGTAGTCATCTGGTCAGTTCGGGTATGTTTTTGTGCCTTGGTCATAAGAAAAACAGGACCAGGTAAAGTCATCCAAATGCTCGTCACGGACGCCCTTTTTTTTCCATTATGGGTCGAGGATGCCCATGTGTTAGGCACGCCCAAGTCCCGCCTTCACTACATCTCCGACACGCCCCTGTGAACTTTGGTTGACCCTGCGACGGAAAGCAGTTGGGGACACCCAAAATTGGCTTTCGATTATGCTGATTTGGGCGACCCTGTGAGAAGGACGCCCATCTTCCGATTTGTGTCGAAAGATGGGCGTCCTTCTCTTTCGAAAATAAGCCTGTATGTCAACCTGCTGGTAAACTTTAACCATGTACATCTTTACCAGAGAAAGAGCTACAATATCTGCTTTTGTCTTTTATAGGCTACAGAAATGAAATTTTTCTAAGTTTCCATAAAGCTTGACCATGTGACCCAGATATGCTGAAGCATATATAATTACTGGAAACAAATTATATCAGTGACCATGGTATTCCTTTCCAGTTTCACTTTCAGGGGTGAGGGAGGGGGACTAAGGAGATATTATACCTTAATCTCTCCAGTGGCCAGCTTCTCAATCATAGATGTGATTGAAACAGGTCTAACTAAGGATGTCCTTCTTTGTAGACTTGGGCATTTCTTCCTGTTCAGTTATCACTGTTGGACATCCTGATTTTGTGCCCTCCCTAGTCTCACCCAGAACACGCACCCCTTGCTACTTGGATGTACTGCACTGTTGGATGTCCCTTTTCTGCCTTTGCAAAATTGGGATTTGTATGTTTCAAATACATGGAAGACCATTTGGACATTTTGAGACATCCATATGCATTGAAAATAAGCACCATAAATACTATACAACATCCATTTTTCCTTTCATCAATAGAAATTGTTTAAGTTGTAATAAAACTTCTTAGCATGCACAAGATGACCATTACTTTGTGGATTCGCATGCTTTTAATCGATTTTGTGCATATTAAATTTTTAAGGTGTACTAACGAACCAAATGCATGCTAACAAATGCATCCTCACTAAAAGTTAATTTGATAAGTCTTGCTCTAGACTAACCAGCTCATTTTCGAAAGAGAAAGGCGCCCATATTCCGACCCAAATCGGGAGATGGGCGCCTTTCTCCCGTGGGCGCCCAAATTGATATAATCGAAAGCCGATTTTGGGCGCCTCCAACTGCAATCTGTCACGGGAATGGACAAAGTTGACAGGGGTGTGTTGGAGGCGTGGTGAAGGCGGGACTGAGGCATGTTTATTGGTCGAGCAGAGATGGGAGCCTTCGGCTGATAATCGAAAAAAATGGGCGTTTTTAGCGAGAATTTAGGTCACTTTTTGGGACCCTTTTTTTTCACGAACAAGTCCCAAAAAAGTGCCCTAAATGACCAGATGACCACCGGAGGGAATCGGGAATGACCACCCCTGACTCCCCCAGTGGTCACTAACCCCCTCCCACCAACAAAAAACTTTAACAACTTTTTTGGCCAGTCTGTACGCCAGCCTCAAATGCCATAGCCAGCTCCATCACAGCAGTATGCAAGTCCCTGGAGCAATTGTTAGTGGGTGCAGTGGACTTCAGGCAGGTGGACCCAGGCCCATCCCACACTACCTGTTACACTTGTGGTAGTAAATGGGAGCACTCCAAACTGCCCCCAAAACCCACTGTACCCACATCTAGGTACCCCCCTTCAGCCATAAGTGCCATGGTAATGGTGTAGAGTTGTGGGCAGTGGGTTTTGGGTGGATTTGGGGGGCTCAGCACACAAGGGAAGGGAGCTATGGACTTGGGAGGTATTTTAATTTTTTTTTAATTGTTGCCCCTAGGGTGCCCGGTTGGTGTCCTGGCATGTGAGGGGGACCAGTGCACTACGATTCCTGGCCCCTCCCATGACCAAATGCCTTGGATTTGTTCGTTTTTGAGATGGGCGCCTTCGGTTTCCATTATCACTGAAAAACAAAACCACCCAGCTCAAATCCATACAAATCCGATGCATTTGCCTGGCACAAACCGTATTATCGAAACAAAAGATGAACGCCCATCTTTTTCAAAAATACGGTCTGTCCTGCCCCTTCACGTACCCGTTCTCGGAGATAGACGTCCATGGAGATGGGCGTTCGCGTTCGATTATGCCCCTCCACATGTTCTATGTGTATAGTCCCATACCTGTAAAATGATTGGTCTCTTACTATTACTGTCCATCTGCTCATAGAAACATAAGTTTACTCTGTCCATGGTGCTGAACCATATATTTATTTTGTGCAGTTGGACTCCATCATACCTTTGGTTATCTATTCTGAGCTGCTTAATGTGCATGGTCTATGTTTTACAAAGAAAGAACACTTACCATATATCTCTGCTATGGTTTATGGTTTATTAGGCACTTGATATATTACCTTTCAAAGAAATAACAAAGTAGATAAGATGAGGGTACAGGAAGTTTTTTCACATTAGGCCCCTTCAGAGATGAACTATTTCTTGCTATACTGATCCTAGGGAAGACAGGACATGTTAATAATAGTTATATGTTTTATGTAGATTTTTTTTTTGCTTGGTCAAATAATGGATATCACTGTCTTCAAAGAATGCATCCCACCCCTTCAAAGACAAAGAGAAAGTAAACAGGAAGAAGTGACTCAAAATGCCAACTTTTAGTTAGTTTGCCCTACAATAATAATAATAATAAAAAGCTTGATCATTTTGGCATAATTGTGAATGTGAGTAGATGTGTTTGCAGCTCATATCTTTCTCCAAATGCAGCAAATCATCCAGTGGATTGCTGCCAAGTTGTGGCTTTGGTCTGATGCACACATAATTTTGTTTCTAATTTTTGTTCAGTCTGCATAAGCATCACCATTGTATTCAGTCTGTGGTAAACAGCAACATCAGATAGCATCTGATCATCAATGTTTGCCTCATAGGACATATATCAGTACGGTGATGTACATGAATTTTGTTCATAAGCTCTCATAATTCTGCTCTTTAATAGAACTATATGTATGGCCCCTTTACAACTGTAATGCTAATCTGGAGGTGGGAGGGTGATTTTCTACTTTTATCAGATAAAGATTTCATGTATCCTTCAGATGTGGTGAATATCTCAAATTGTGGGGCAGCTCAAGAAAGCCTAGTGGAGAGAAACAAGCAGCAGAGTAATGACAAAAGCAGGCTGAGTGGAACACCAGTCTTAAGCAAGCCAAAGACTGTGGGTCATACAGATTGAAAGGATGCTTGAGGTAGAGCTATGGAGGGTTTTCTTTCCAGAAACCCCCTTTTAAATCTTGAGGTCTAGTCTGTATCTTCAGGAGTGTGGCTCTAGGTGTCAGCTTGGGAAGGGCAGAAAGCTCTTTGTATTTACTGAGGTTCAGTATAGAACAGCCAAAGGGTAGAGCATGAGTGTCTCATCCAGCAGTCTGTCAGCTGCGGGGGGGTCAGCCTCTGAAAAGAGCAACAGCAAAGGATGGCAGGACAGAAATGGGTTAATAAGGAAATCATCACAGCATTACATCACAAAGGGTTGAACAGGAAGCCAGACAGGCACCTATGGTGTACAGCTGGTATATCTTTGACCAGTTTGAACTTAACTGGCCAGTGTCGAATATTTGCCAGGTTAAATTCAAACCAGCCAAAAATAAACTGGATATTTAATGCTGGTCACTGGTAACACCCTGGCATTGAATATCTGGCATTAGCACTGACCATGAGAGCAAGGCTAACTCTCATGCAGGCTTATTTTCAAAAGAGAAGGGCGCCCATCTTTTGACATCTTTTGGGTGTCCTTCTCTCAGGGTCGCCCAAATCGGCATAATTGAAAGCCAATTTTGGACGTCCCCAACTGTTTCCCATCGCAGGGACAACCAAAGTTCCCGGGGGTGTGTTGGAGGCGTAGCAAAGGCAGGACTGGGGCGTGCCTAACAGATGGGCACCCTCAAGCGATAATGGAAAAAAGAAGGGTGTCCCTGATGAACACTTGGCCGATTTTACTTGGTCCTTTTTTTTAATGACCAAGTCACAAAAATGTGCCCTAAATTACCAGATGACCACCAGAGGGAATCAGGGTTGACCTCCCCTGACTCCCCCAGCGGTCACTAACCACCTCCCACCTCAGAAAAATCAACTTTAAAATCTTTTGTCTTTTTTTTTTTAGAGTATGGGTGATGGACCTCCTTCGCTATGTCTCCATCCCTGCGATAGCAGTTGAGGATGTCCTTTGATATGCCTCCTTCCCAGATGTCCAAAATGTGGATGTTTGTGAGAAGGATGTCCATGCCTGGATGTTTCTGTGAGAAGGACATCCATGCCTGCTATGCTTCTGACGCCCTCTTTATTTGTTTGGATTTTGGATCACAAGTAGCAATAGTGGGATTTGAACCAGCCACCTCTGGATTGCAAAACCAGTACTCTAACCACTAGGCCACTTCTCCACCCCATGCCCGTCCCTTGAAATTTGGCCATCCCTGTAAGAGGGGCAGTATGCTGGTCCCTGGGGGGGGGGAGGTATGTGTGTGTCAGCGGAGGCATAACGAAGGCATGGACGTCCTTCTTTCAAACATTTTGGATGTCCTCAACTGCCCCCCCCCCCCCAGGATGGCCTAATTTCAAGGGAGTGGAGTAGAGTGACATGTAGGAGTGGCCTAGTGGTTAAAGCACTGGTCTTGCCATCCAGAGGTGGCCAGTTCAAATCCCACTGTTGCTACTTGTAATCCAAATAAAGAAAGGGGGTGTCAAAGGCATGGATGTCCTTCTCACAGAAACATCCAGGCATGGACATCCAAATTTTGGACATTTTCAACTGCTGTCGCAGGGACGGAGGCATATTGAAGGACATCCTCAATTGCCATTGCAGGGACAGAGGCATAGAAATATCTAGTGTACCTGAATGTAACTCACCTTGAGCTACTACTGAAAAAGGTGTGAACAAAATCTAAATAAACAAATAGTGAAAGACATCCTCAACTACCATCGCAGGGACGGAGGCATAGCGAAGGAGGTCCTTCACCCATACTCTAAAAAAAAAAAGACAAAAGTTTTTAAAGTTGTTTTTTTCGGGGTGGGAGGTGGCTAGTGACCACTGCATGCCTTTTTCCATTCAGTTAGTGCATCAGTTAGTCCACTGCAGTGCCCCCTAGGGTTCCCAGTTGGTGTCCTGGCATGTCAGGGGGACCAGTTCACTATGAATGCTGGGTCCTCCCACAACCAAATGATTTGGATTTGGTCATTTTTGAGATAGGCATCCTCGGTTTCCATTATCGCCAAAAACTGAGGACGACCATCTCTAGGGTCGACCTAAATGTTGAGATTTGGGCGTCCCCAACCATATTATCGAAACGAAAGATGGACGCCCATCTTGTTTCAATAATATGGGTTTCCCCGTCCCTTCATGGGGACGTCCTGCGAGGACGCCCTCAGGAAAACTTGGGCGCCCCGTTCGATTATGCCCCTCATGGTCTGAATCATTGGCCTTTTAGATGTTTATGCATATCTCAAACGTATAAAGCTTGTAAAATGAGGGCCTAAATCTTTTTTTTTTAAAGATACTTTTTAAGGAAAATATATCCTTTCAATTTCAGCTTTCAGTTGAAATTAATTAGAAAATCTCCAAAATATTGCATCTACATGGAAACTGTATTTTTCAAAAATACCTTCTCAGATTTACATATCATAAAAGTTACCAGATTATCACATTCAGATTGGCAGAACACACGAGGGAAAGAAATTAAACAATATATGTTAAATCCTCCCAAGAGGATCATATTTATAAAATGACTCAATTACCCCATATTAATATTAATAATGTGTCAAGAATGGCTTCCCTTCACTATAGGCCAGGTTCTCTGATGATGTTGACCTGCATAATTTAGAAAAATTATCCTTTGTTTCTCATCAAACTCTTTTCACACTCAATCTGTGG